>NC_142283.1:74294724-74621475 GCF_052056855.1 Sturnus vulgaris | reverse complement strand
ATCATCATTTTTCAGAATGGATCCTTAGGGTCTCCCTTCCTTCCTCTGCCCTCTGGCTCCTCATCCAGCTACAAGTTTTGTCTGGCGTAGACTATAACTGCTATAAATTAGCATGTGTCCTCAACTGAGGCACAAGGGAATCCATGTACACAATTAGGTAGACAGTTTTCTCTCTTATGGCAACAAAGAGGAGGAGGTGGGGAAGCAATGCATAAAACAGTATAAAACTACTCTCGGAAAACAGGCTCTGGAGGAATCCCATAACCTCTTTGTTCATAGAGCCAACATCTAATGGTACTGTCACTCACTGTGCTTATTTAACTTGCTTTTCAGCCAAATATGTTTTTCTTAGGAAATGGGAAGCCTTTGCAAAATACTTAACAACTCCCACATCTCTGAATCTCAGTGCAGAGGGAGCAGGGTGATGCTGTCCAGGGACAGGCACTTTAAGGAAACCATAATCTGCTGGCTTGCAGGTCAGGCCCTTAGAGCCCCCTACAAAACCATGCTGGGAGGAGAAGCCCTGCCTCAAACACCAGCAAGGCTGGAAGACACAACATGAGTCACCTCCTGGCTGTCTCTAATACAGGGTCTGTATGTCACATTGGCTTCTACAAAACACTGAAAGCATAGAAACTGAGAGATAAAAGACGCTGAGCCCCAGAGCCAGACCGCTCCTATAGGAAAGGCAAAGAATAGAAAGAGAGATCAGGAAAGAAAAAACAGACGGAAATGGAAGGTGAAGGGGAGGGTAGTCCTGAGGAATATATTTGACACAGATAAGCTGGTGAGCAAGCTGCAGGTTAAGCTCTGGAGAGCAGGAGCCAGAGGCTGAGCCCCAAGCAAGGGGATGTGAACTGGTGGTCCTTTGCATAACAAAGAGCACAGGGACCTGCAGCCTGGGCAGGGGACTGGGCATTCAGAGACACACCAGGAGCCAAGGACTTCAGACTTTCCCCACACTTAGACTGTGAGAGTATAAAAGCCCAGGGATTTCTCCATAGGGGTTCCTCATCAGAGGCAAGAGCTCGAGCTGTTATTCTGTTATTGCACCATGATTAAATTAGTTTAAGGATCAAGATGCCTGAAACTCTGCTTCTGTGGGAAACCTGTGATCAAGCCAGTAAGCAAACCCAGTCTATGTGAATCTGGGGCATGTAGCTGGGAAGGGGCCTCAGCTCAAGGGATGTGAGTGTGATGGCCAGAGTGGCTCCTGGATGGCTGAGCAGGCAAGTTTCCTTAACAACAGTTCTCATCCTACATCAGAAAAAGTGAATAGACGATTTTTGTTGGAAGGGACCTACAGCAATCATCAACTTGCTCATAGTGCACTCCTGCATCCAGATTGTTGATAAATATATTGAACTGGCCCTGGAATTGACCCCTGAGGAAAACCACTGGTGACTGATTGCCAGCCAGATGAGGCCCTGTTCATTACAACCCTTTGATCCTTGCCTTTAGCCAATTCTTCACCCAGTACACCATGAACATGTTTATCCCACAGCTGAACACTTGTGAGGGACAGTTTCAAAAGCATTCCTAAAATCCAGAAAAACTACATCCACTCAATGGGTGACCTTATCATAGAAGGATATCAATTTAGTTAAGCAGGATATTCCCTTGGTGAACCCCCGTGGACTGTGCCAGATTATTACATTTTTCTTTAAAATCCTCACTGAACCATGGCCTCAACTGTCACACAGTAACTAACTATAGACATTGTTGTTTTTCCCATTCCAGGACCTCTCTTCTTATTAGAGACTTAAAAAGCCTTGTGGCCAAATTACCCTTTGAGCTGTGGGCTTGTGGGACACACCTGAGTGTGTTGCAAAATCCCTAGAGCAGGAAATCACAGGTTTCATGCCTTGGGCAGAAAGACTAAACACCCTGGAGTTGCATCCAGGAACGGGAAAAGAAGTGTGGAAAAAAATAACCACACCACTCCCCCAATAAAAGTGTTTTTCTGTTATAAATGCAGCTGAGAAATAGAAGTCGTTTATGCTCCTGGCTTTTATATCCTGGCAACTGCAGTGCTGTAATACTTACCATGCATTAGTGTAAATAGGATCTAAATTAAAGGTTTACATTACCCCAGCTGCACTCATACCGCTGAGAGCAGCCCATCAACTCCACAGCTCCGAGCCCCTCAGATGAGCATGGCTCGGATGAAGAAGCAGCCCTGGAAGAAAATCACCTTCCTTCCCCACTGCGGGGCTTTGAGTTCACTTTAACCTCCCCGAAGAGCTGCCCCTTCCTGCAGGCTCCCTGATGACTTGAACGTGTTTGCCTCATATCTGGAGAGCATCCATGTGATTCACCCACGGCTCCTCCAGGGCCTTGCAGCTTTGATCCGTGTCCTCCCTGCTCGTCTTTGTTTTCTCACGAGAGGGAAAATAACAGATATGACTGACAACACGCAAGATGAGGAATCTGCTCCATGGCCACCGAGTGCCAAGGGTACAGGCCCAGGTGACTCCCAGGACTGGCTGGTGGGAAGGGAGATCTTACACCACCCAGCTTCCATGAGCCAGCTCTGCTCCCTCCAAACCAGAGGAGCCAACATAACTGCCCTCCTAGAAGGGCGTAACAGCACAGAGAGACAGATATTTTATCAGTTGACTTACACAGCAGTGAGTCAAGTTTTGGTGTTTGGGCCTGGTTTGCCCAATGATACACTGAAACAGACAGAAGGCTTTAGTCTCTTTTTGCCTTTTCCTTTTTTTTTTTTTTAATGTATATATATTTCCACACATGGGAAAATAAGCAAGAACTGAGCTACATCAGTCAGCAGCTGAATATGGAGGGGCCTGTGTCGAACCAGAAGAGAGTTTTATGCAGAATAACCTGCTTAGCCAAACAGGCCTTTCTCTCTAAAAAGCGCAGACATCTTTGTGTTGATTTTATTTTCAACAAGAGAAGTTTTCAAAACAAGGATTGTTTTCCAAGTTAAAAAAAAAAAAGAAAATAATTTACATATATATGTTTATCTCAGCTCTGGGATCCTGTTATCACAGGTAACTGCTTCCCTTCTTCCAATCCTTGGAGGCTGTCATAGTTTAACTGTCATGCTTACCAATGTCTCCTCACCAGGGTCATAATTCTATTTCATTTCTCTATCCAGCCAGAGACATTTATAGAATGTGTAGGAATTCTTCACTCCTGCTGAATCAGCCCATCTCTAAATTTTGCTCACAATGGGCTGAGTGCTTCAAAGGTATCAGGGAAGCAGAGAGATGCTCTGCAGTGCAGGCAATGCACACACTCACCCCTTGCACACCCCTGCTGCATGATCACACAGCCCTGGTCTCCTGGGGAAACCAGACAGAAGTGGATAATCATCTCATTGTATGTCTCCAGGAGTAAAATTATCCCCTGCAGGAGAGAAGACTCCTTGTGTGGGTAGATTTCCCTGCCTGCAGAGCTCTCATATGCTAAAAACAAGAGAAGAGTACCACGTGAGCTCTGGATCTCAGGCAGAGATGAAGCTTGTTTTGAAGATGAGAGCTTGTTGGCACACAGATCACCCTGGAAGATTTTTCCTGGGTTTCCTTTGAAAAAGCTAAACAAAACCTCACAGGAAAAAACAGTGAGAATTTTCAGCTTATCCACCTGCTATACAGCTGATGAGACAGGGCACAGCCAAGAGCTAATCTGAACCAAGAGCAACACAAATTGTCCCCCAAAGACACCACTCTGTCTCCTTCATGGACAGAGATCATATCCCTTCAGATCCCTTCTGTGATGCCAGAAGGGAGAAGAATAGGAGACCAAAACTACCAGCAAGGACATGCACCCTGAAAGGAGACCCACACACACTTTTTCGTCATTTCCTTGTCCATGCTTCCTCCTGTCTTTGAAGTGGGGTTTCTAAGGGATGTGCCTCATGGTGCTCCCAAACATACAAGGGAAAGTAGAATATGGAAGTAAAAAGAGATTAAATGTGTTAAAGGAGAAGCCTCTGCCTGAGCATTGTCACACCTTTCAAGGAATTGCACACAAATGACCTGCAACTTTTAACTGCTGGGACTAGAGTCCCACTCCAGTGAGAAATAGGTATGCAAAAAGGGTTAAAGATAAAAGAAAATATGCCCAAGTGGTGCCAACTGACACCAACTGAACTGCAGGTACATGATAAACAGCCTGGAGACAAAGTCTTAATTAAAGTATTTTTCTGAAAATCAAAACTGAGCTCAAAAGGGAGGGGCCATATGCTGTCTTATTGTATTCTTATTTTGCTGTTCAGGTTCTAGGAAAAGAAAATTGGATACACCATTCTCACATCAAACAAGTAGTGCATCGCCAAGCCAGTTGATTGATGACAGAATCTTAAAAATCAACAAAAAATGAATTGGGATCTTACTCTACTCATGATGTTGTCGATTCTGGGGACAACTACAACATGGCTAAGTAGAAAACTAAAAAGAAAGAATGATCCAAAGTGGTAGAAAAGTGATAAATTTGAAAAGAAAAAATTTACAAAGAGTATACAGGGGTCAAGTTCCAAATTCTTGAGGAATCTAAAGACAGGACTCTCATTTTTTCTTGTGAATCAGATAAGGCATATGAGCGTACTGTGACAGAGGTAGTAAAAAAGTTAGATCTTATCTATCAGTGATACTAGTTGTTCTTAATTTCAGGTGTTACATGGAAATAGACAGTGAATTTGGCAGAATACAAACTATTTCACCTTGTGAAAAAAATTGACTCGATACCAGCTACAGTTCCTCTCCCCACCATGATGAATCCAATTTCCACTCTGCTAATAATAGGGGAGATGATCCCACAAATATCTGAAATTGGACAATATGCCCTTAAACACGTAGGGACAATAGGTATTATTTAATCCCTCATGATCATTGAAACAGGTAGAACTGATGACACAAGTTGGTGTTTCTACAGTGAAACTGACCTGTTCACGATTCCTGCACACATCCCATGGGGGATGGTGAGCATGGTTATAGGAGCAAACCTTTGACCCCTTGAGATGAACAAACAGAGATGCAAGCTGGTACTATAGGGACAGCATTGAGACTTTTAAATAGAATATGTGCTAATGTAGTTGTGCACAAATTTAGTGTAACCACAAGTGACTGAAGGAGTTTGAAACACCCAATGTGGTCCTCTCTGTTAGCATTAGGGACTAACCAATGGCATGGGTCTGATACATGACCTCAGTGGGAAAAAATCGGGGAAGGACACCAGCAGGTGACTGTAGATCAACTGCTTTTGCTGTTGCAGTGCTCTTGCAATAGTTCCAAGGCAATGTTTCACTCGGCTTTAGCATCCAGGTTCAACTCGTTACTGACAGTCATCTTGTAAATAAAATCTTGGAGAATAATCACACAGTTTGAAAGGTTTCATGAACTGTGTTCAGCATGTGAGCAGGAATGCTTAATGAAAGCCAAGGGAGGACTGTTGAGAGATACTAGTTGTTTAGCTTAAATAAGTAAGTTTCAAATAGAATGAGAGTTACAGTATGGTGCGATTTAGTATGTTGTTTGCTTAGCTTTACTTGCTTAGCATGAGAAGCTGGATATGCTGTAGACTTAGTCTGCAAGCTGTGGCTTTTCACCTAGATAAGTCTGTGGCTAAGAGTTCATTTTCTTATTAATTTTCCTAGTAGCTGTTACAGTGCTGTCTTTTGCCCTTAGTGTAAGAACATTGATGACACACTGATGTTTTGGTTGTTGCTAAGTAATACTTATCCAAAACCCAGGACTTTTTTAGTTTCCAATGTTCTGCCAAT
The DNA here is from genome assembly GCF_052056855.1 of Sturnus vulgaris. Taxonomy (NCBI): domain Eukaryota; kingdom Metazoa; phylum Chordata; class Aves; order Passeriformes; family Sturnidae; genus Sturnus; species Sturnus vulgaris. Next base: position 74,615,729 of record NC_142283.1, on the reverse strand, counting down.
GGGCAGGTACCTTAGAACACAAACCAGGGCCTCACCTGAAGGAGCTCTGGTCCCAGGCTCATTGCAGTGCCCCAGGCAAGGCCATGGCATGGCCATGCAGCATTGCTCATACATGTGGAGCAAAGGCTGGGACAAGCAAGCACCAGGGGATGGAAACTCACCTGACTCTGTCCCTCCATCTCCCTCCACCATGGAAAATCCCTGGTCGCCTCCGCACAATGAAACCCATATGGAGATAGACTTCAACAGGAGGGGAAGAAAACAGAGGATGGAAAGATTTAAACAGATTTTCCCAAGGTTTGGTTGAAATGTCTGAGTGATTGCACTGGCTGGGAGGTGAGGAAACACAGAGGAGCTTCTTAGAGAGGAAGGTTCAGGCACAGTAGGAAGGGAAGCCTGGTCAAGGTCAGGGACCTTGGAGAAAGGGGAGCAGGTGGAGGAACAGAGCTGGGAGGGTACATGGCATACAAGCTGTGTCCCTGAACTCCTGCCATGGCTTTTTCTTCCACTGACCACCTCCTGGCCTAAATTTCTCAAGGGAAGAGCTCAGTTCCCACATGTTTAGGGCATAGGTGACCATAAAACTGTGTTACCTTGGCTCAGGAAAGGGCTCTCTCATTACCCCTGCTCCCTTTGTATGTTACTTTCCTCCCAGGGGCTGACAGAGCTGCAAATGTTTCCTCCTCAAAAATGAAAGGAAGAAGCCTTGAAGAGACCAAGCCCTGAAAGGAAATAATAAACAAACCCATGACAGCATGAAATCTTTGATAAAATGCTGGGAAGATTTTATAAGAGCTCTTCAGAGTAATGTGTCTGGCTACTAGCCTGGAGCAAGAGCTCCCAGATTCCTTGTGCCCCCAAATTCACAGCTTGCTTTATCAAGGCTGGTCCTTCCCCCCTGCCTCCATCACTCACAAGTATAAATGGTGTTGGGTGGGGGGGGACTGTACTTGGACTGAGGCAGGAGGAGAACAGAGGGAAAAGCACCCAAGGGGAGGAAGAGTGCCTTAATGAAAGAGGAACAGGACAAAACCTGGAAGACAAATTAATCTAAGACACACCAAAATGCAGAAGAGGCACATAAAAGGGCTGAGTGGCAAAGAGGTCATGGGAAGGGAAAATACCAAGCAACTTAACCAAAATGATTGAATAGCAAATGCTGTGCACAGGCTGTCTCCTCTGGTGCACGACATTATCATCTTCAGCGTGCATCCTCTCCCTGCCTGCCCAGGGGCAGGGTGGTGCTGCTCTCTCTTTCACTCTCTCTCTCTACTTTAAAGAAACCCAAAGGCCCATGCCCAGACCAGCAAAGGGTCTCAGGCGTGGGAAAGCTCTGCGTCTCCACTCCTTGCTTCCAGACACCTGGCATGCACACTGCAGGAGACACACAAGTGCCCTATGGCACAAACAGGGAGATCCACCCTTCCCAAAACCAGTTCCCATCCCCTGAGACCAAGGGCAGTCCTTGAGACTTTCCATCCTTGTGTTATTATTCCCTTGGTTATACATACAAAACATTTTTTTCCCTGGTTCTACAGTTCAGGATAGACCCAAGAGCTCTGGTTACAAGGTAATGGTTTCATTCTGGCCACTCTCATTGAGCATGGAATTCAAGGTTTAGAAGTCACTGAACTGAAATCAAGCAGGAACTATTGCTGCCATCATTCCTTCAGAGTCATGGTCTGCTTGCTTTGTTGCTTTTTGTCACCAGGATTTTCGTGCTAGTAATCCCAGTCCCAAAAGCAGGGAGGCTGGAATACCACATTACCCACACCTTGCACTGCAGACAGTCAGGATCATACAGCCCTTCACAGCCCCACTTAGCTTTTATGAATTTCAGAAGGTCTGATACAAAAGCCAGCTTCTCCTGGCCAGGGAACCTGGTTGTGGAGTCTTCCTCATTGGAAGTATTCCAGAACCATCTGCACAATACTGTGCAATGGGCTTGTAGGATAACCCTGCTAGAGCACAGACATTGGACCAGATGACCCAGCCAGTGGTCCCATCCAGCTTTACTCATCTTGCACTCAAGGATCCTCCAAATGTGCTGGAGCAGCAGCGTTGCTGCTCCTAGAGTTCAGGGAATAACTGAGCTAGGATTTATTGGACTGTGGCTCTCCTGTGGACCTGTATGTCTGTCCCACTGGCTCAGAGGAAGTTTATCAGTATGGTGTCTCCTCTCCCATCATCGTCTTTCCTCCTGGAAGGCCAATAGAGCTGTAAATGTTTCCTGACTGAGCACAAAGTGAATGAAAGGACTCAGACAGGCAACTATTTGCCTGGAGATTACCTAAATACCTAAAGCAATGCAGCAAGAAAGGGAAAGCAAAGTTAAAGGGCAACAGAAACTTTGCTCTTCCGTGCTGGGTGGAGTTCAGACGTTCCAAGAGAGCCCAGAAGGTTTAAGTGAAAATGTAATTGTTTCAGGGTCTGAGCTGGCACCAGTCAAATCATAAAATACAGCTATTACAAGTTGTCCGTGTGACTCATGCCTGAGAGGTGAGTGTTATCCAGATATTAGCTTTTAGCATTAGTGCTCTGGCTCCAGGCCAGGGACAGGGTACAGTCTTAATAAGAGCCTGTCATGTGAAATGATGTTTGTGGGACTGACACCTGAGTGTGCTCAGTTCAGATAGGACAAGGAAACCAGTATATCTCTTTGACTCAAACCACATTTCTTTTAACTCTGGTATCTGAAGCTGAACCTTAGCTCCTATGTTTGTCAGGGAACATGCACGTGGGACCACTGAGAGCAGCCAGAAACCTCACATCTGGGATAATCCCTGACAGGTTCTTCAGGAAGGTGTTCCAGTACTCCCAAATACAATTTAAAACAGTTGAAGATCGCCCGGGACAAGCTAAACCTGCCTGGCAGGAAAGTTGTCCTCTGGTGAGAAAATTAGAAAAAAGTAAGTATTAATTATGAGACAACATCAGTGATTCTCCTTGGGGTAGTGAATGAGATTGCCCCTCCCCACATAAACTAACAAACTCCTTTTGGTGCTATGTAGATTTAGCGTTACTCCAGCTCCTCAAGAGAGTTGGTTTCAGTGAAGTCTCTCACAAACCAAACCAAGAGTGTTTGGAAGCTCAAAGGATGCCTCATCCGTGTGTTTTTTTCTGTTCCCCGTTGAAGCATTCCTAAAGAGGGTAGGGAGGAGTAAGAGGCTGTTGTTGGTGACTGGGTGCAGGGGCAGGCAGACCTTTCATCTGCTCCCTGTGCCACTCCTACACCTCTGTGGAAATGGGTGCACTAACACAAAGGCAGTGGAACTATGGAGATTTGTTGAGCTTCTGCCTTTGCCCAGGTCATAGTTTCCAGGGGGGAATTCCACTCCAATTTAGTGATCTCCAGGACTTGATCCAGTTGCAGTCCTTACATAGGACTCTTAAAACTACCTGCATGGGGTTTGGACAGGTGGCACAGGGTCTGCTGGAGATCTCAGCCCCTCTGGAGTAGCAGCTAGAGCCAGGGAGGATGACCCAGGGCATCTCAAATGGTTCCTGAATCCTGCACTTAGACATCTGAGCTGAGCCCATAGTCAGCACAGTCAGTGAAGAAATTCATTTCTCCTTTCCAGGGGGACTCAGGGGAAGTTCCTGTTGTCACTTGCCAGTCAGAGCAGAGTCGTGGGCTCCCAGACTTCCCTCAGCTGCTTTTTTGTCCCTCTTGCCCTGTGCTTGTCTCATGCTGCAGAGCTCAGATAGCTTCTGCATCTGCCCCCTCTGATGGGTTTTCAAACACTTACAGAGTCATCCTTACACCCTCGGGTCCCCAGAGACAACACAAATATTTTCTCAGTGTTCCACCATTCTTGTTAAGAATCTAGAGACACCATAGTCTCTCTCCTCTGTCTGGAAGGACAACTATCATCCCAGTATCAGGAATGTTCATGCCTGTGTCATGTTTCTTAAGCTCAGCTGTTCATCAGGCTGGACTGCAGTGTCTTGATGTCTGCTCAGCCCTTGGAGTGCATGGACTGTGAAAGCAACAGACACAGAAGAGCTCTGGCAATGTGTCACTTTGTGGTCCTGGTGCTCGGAGATAGAGGAGAGTCTCTTATCTCCTGCTTCCACCAGGGACAGAGAGATGAATTTAAAGAGCTAGAGGCGTTCCAGACATGGAGAAGTGGATAAAAGCAGAATGTCCCAAATTAGACGAGAGTAGATCCTGTCCACAGATGTATAGCTACTCTATACACAGTACTTTTCAAGGAGCAAAATGGTTTTTAGGACAAGACCTGACCAGAGCCCCAGCTATCTCTCTACCTCCCCCATCCTTGGACATTATATCCACACTATGTGATGCATGTTACAGGGACATGTTTTTCCTCCTGAAGGTGGTTAAATGGCAGCACACAGGAAGTTCTAATGTCTAATGAGTTAGACTTGAGTCTCATATCTTATATCCAGATTGCATATTTTTGGCCCTCACCAGAGTAACCTATGAAGGGGAACAAGTCATAGCCCAACATCCAAGCAACTCTTGTGGGAATGCATGGCACTGGCTGCTGGGCAAGCAGGGCCAGCAGGTTAGATATTCTTAGCTGTCCTGGAGGCAGGAGGAAGGTTTCACCCCAAAGTCCAGGCCCTTGGGCCAGGGTGGTTACCTTCATTCGAAGGGAGCCCGTTCTCTTTTATGCCACCAGCTGCAAAGCCAGGTGTCACACAGCCATGCAGGTCCTGGGAGCCAGCTAGTCTGGGCCAGAATCAGGGACTGAGCTGCAGACGAGCTGTGTCGGTGCTTTAATGGAAAGATTTTATGCAAGGAAGAAAAATAAGTCAAAGACACTTTCATTTGAGACGAAGTGTAGAGGAGTGATGGACGTTTTAGAGAAGGTTTCTCAGACCCCAAAAGGTTTCATTCAACTGGTCCCTCGCCAGCAGCAGGAATTAATAGAATGCAAGTGGATATCCTGGGGAGGAGGGAGAGCAGGAGAGTTGATAAATAGAAACTGGGCAAATTCCCTGAAAAGGGCCAAGGCAATAAGTGATCCTGCAACCAACAAAACCACCATCTCAGGCAGCATGTTTCTTATCTTTTCAGAGGTATATCCTGGTTAGAAATCTTTAGCCTGAGAGCACATTCTCCTTGTTATTTTCCTCCCATTTACTTATTTTCTCTTCCTCACCAAGCTGTAGGTGACAGGGAGAAGGGAAGAAAGCAAGCAGATGATCTGTCACTGCTCATCTGTTTTGGGTACATGTGTAAACCTGCCCTGGTACAGCCCCACCAGACCTGCCTGGAGGTGTTCAGCAAATGCAACCAGCTTCTGCATCCCCAGCACTGCCAAATGGAGAGCTGAAACTCAGTTTGAGACAGGAGGGCTGCAGAAAGGCAGACTGTGCTATTCTCCCACCCACACTTCAGTGCCGGGCAGCCTTTGATTCATGCTCCCACAAGGTGAAACAGAGCAGGGTTTGGAAGAAATCAGCACTGCTGCTGCCATTTCACAGACGGAATAGAGCAAACAGAGCTGGAAGAGCTTCCCAAGATATACCAAAAATGACAAAGCACCTGCAGCAATGATCTTAGACCAGATAAGAAGTTAGAGGAATTGAATACATGGCCACTTTCATCTTGCATTTTAAATTTCATAGGTTTTAAGGTCAGACAGGACAAATTCTGTCAACTTGACCTCCTGTAATGGAGAGGTCTGGGAATTTCCTCCAGTGAGACTTGCAGTTTGCAGTTTAACTGAAAGAACTTTTTGCAAGACAGACAATCTTAATTTGAAAACCTCACACAATAGAGAATCCACAACACCTTTTAACATTTAGTTCCAAAAACAAATTACTCTCCCTGTCAAGCATGAATAGTTTAAATTGTAGATTTATTTCTTCCTACAAAGCATATTTCAATAACTTGACAGCTGGAGTTCATCTGACCTAAAACCCGGATTACTATATTTGGCCAGATGAGTCTTACCTCGCCAGTGAGGCACTACAGCGTGATTCATTGCCTTTGAAATTTAGGTATGGGTGGGGGAAAAAAAAAAAAAAAAAAACCAAAAAACTTTGGATTTGCATGGGTCTGCCAGGTGAATAACACCCAGAAGGTCTCTCCAGGCAGCTAAACTGAAAACAAGCAGAACCACAACTTGCAGCAATTTAAGAGTGTCTGCTGCCAGGGAAAACACCTTTCCCTCCCACAGTTTAATAACACATCTGGAGATCTTGAAGTCTGGTGTATCAAACTGTGCTGGGCCCTCCTTACATGGCTAGCAAAGACAGAATCATTTCTCCTATGGACCAGACCCTTCTGGGGGCTATGCTCTCCACAGGTGCCCACCCACTGATGGCAGGCTATGCCTGCCCCTTTTCTCATGTTGATGGATCTACTCAGCAGTGCTTGGTGCTTCTCCAACAGCAAAGCCAAAGCTTAACAGAGTGGTTAAGACAGAAAATTTAACCTGAAACGGATATGACATTTTATTGCCATTTTAATAAAAGGTAATAACACAGATCGTTGAGGCCTGAGTAAGGCAGGGATATAGTAAAAGCTGATTACTATGTGTCTGGCAAAAGCAAGAGTAATCTGGTAAGTAATGTAACAACAACAACAAAAACCACAAGCAAACAAAGGGAAAAAACCTGAACAAACCAGAACCCACACTACACCTTGAATCATAAGTCTTAAGATCTGCAGCAAGAATTTTCATGTATTGATCAAGACAGTTGAAGATACAAAGCAGTGGAAGAGTAGAAAAAGAGACAGTCCTGAAGGGAAATGAGAATTGAATTCTGCAGCTATGTTAGTTGATCACAGCAATATACAAGGCTGCTGCATAGAGTTTGAGGGATAAACTTTCACGTTAGAAATGGAAAAAACAATGTCCTGCCCGCACATAGACAAATCAAACAAACCTGGGAAATTTCTTTCCAAAAGCCATTTGATTCCTAGCTAGTGAATTGCAGGAAACCACATTCATCCAGACCTCACTGAATTCTTCAGTATGGCACCATGTGGGAAGTGAGGAGCTATTTTAAGGCAGCACAATTAATACAGGAAAAATACAGCAGTACACACACCAGCCAAAGAGAAACAACGATTTTATTTATAGGTAAGTTGCTCGTCTAATTCTGTGAGCACTGAGTTCAGGTCTGTTGTACTTTTCCTTGCCTGGCATAGCTGCAGAAAAAGAAATTGACTCATGTATCATGCTAGATGGTGTTGGACAGTAGATGAAGGCAGAGTAGGATTGCACATTCACAACTATGTTAAGTGAAAGAATAGAAAGGGAATTTAAATTGTACACAGGGCAAAGGACAAATACTTACCCAGTGGCTCTTTTCCCTCAAGAATAAGATCCCTGACAGCAGGACAGTTTCACCCCAGCCCATACTTTGGTTACTATACTGAGCACAGCTACTCCCTCTCCCCCATGTGCCTCAAAATCACACTCCAAAAGGGAAAGGAATAAAACACAAATGGAGCACATAGATGTACTGCCTGAAAGGGTTAATTCCCCTTTGCTCAGGCTGAAGAGGAAAAGGGCTTGAGGAAGCTATTGCTATAGCTTTTCACGGTGAAGTTTGCTGACAGCTGTTTAAAAATACAACCAACACTAGCATTTTACAGTGTGGGTATTGACATTTTATTTTTTTTTTAAAGGAAAGAAAGAATACATCCTTTTAGTGACTGGAAATGTGTACAAAGATACATTTTTCAATTAATTCATGCATTAAAGAAATAGGCTTTGAACAAGTTTCCCTAATGCATGGGACTTACAAGTTCTTTCACGAGCTGTAATGCTTTTTTTCAAATACTTTGCAATTATATGGCATTGGGTGAGCCAGAGATCCCCTGAGATGCCAGTACTACCAGTACAGGAGGTGCCCGACCTCAGTCCCTCAGCCATGAGTACCAGGGATATCCCAGTTATTCTGCAAGGTAGAAAAGGAGGTGCTCCAAAAACCACAATGCCATAATCCAAGACCATCCCAGGAAAACCCAAAGTTATCTCAAAGCTGACAGAGAATCGGCAGTTCCCATACATCTCTAAATGAACTCACCCCAACCTTGGTATTTAGTAACAGCTTTAAGGAGTATATTTATATATAAATCTACTTTAAAAAAACCAAACAAACAAAAACCCCAACAACACCATTGTAAAATTTACATGAACACACGCAACTTAAGCAACACTGTGTTTCCAGTGGATCCTGGCTATTAGCTGCTTGCAGTTTATATACAAAGCTGATTAATTAGAAAGGCTGCTTCTGGGAGCCAAGCTTTCTGTTCTAGGTTAGCCCTGGTTAGAATAAGGATTTCCTGCATGTGATCTTCCAGGAGTTGGCAATACTAAAATTTTTGATTGTAACATCAGGGTACACTTGTTTGTAAACATTTTGTCTTAATATTAAATGAAAATCCAATGCATTCTTACTCTCTGCACTGACATTATGGATCAGCTGACTGATACAATATCTAGAAATTCATAAGAGATATAAAAGTTTGGCTAATAAAAATCCTCTAGACTAGTTAATTCCTGGTACTGACTTTAGAGCAACATCAAGCAGAATTTGATCCACAGAATCATAGGTAAATTTCCTCCAGGATGTAGGAGTTTCCAATCCATGCCAGCAAAACAATTTAAGTTTTACATGATCCCCATTCTACAGATTGGAACACAGGTTTGAAAGGAAGCAGTTTGCCAAGGTCACAGGCAATGTCAGCAACACAGCTCAGAAGAGCTTAAATTTCTGAACACCTGATTTGTGTTGGACAACAATTCTCCCTTCTCTCCTGACTCCTACAGTCCTCAATCCCCTTCTATTAGGAAAAGATCGCATGATACTGCATTTGGAGGAAGGCTCACAGGAAAATGTCAAAAGCAAATGTGTCAGGGATATACAAAAAAAAGAAAAAAAAGTTACTAGAATATCTCAAGACAGGTAAAAAACTCTTCCTGTTGTTCTTGAAGCTCTTCTTAACTTCTCCTTTTTGCCAGGTGCAGTTCTGAGTAATGAATACCTGCCAGATATGGGTGGCAGCTTCCTCAGACCCTCTCCTTGTGCTTCACGTTGGCCAGCTTGACTGTCTCCTGCTCGGAGGCAGGCGGAGAAGGCTCATCGTGACATCCAATGGTCAGCTGATAGACAATCACCCCCGCCACTGCCCCAAGGAAAGGAGCCACAACTGGAACCCACCACCAGTGGGACGGTTTGCCAACCCTGGAAAACAAAAAGAAAGTGCACAAAGTAAGAACTGCAGCCTAAGAATTGGGATCTCTGCACTTGGATCTGGAGCAAGGCGAGATCTGAGCTCTGCAGCCACCACCACCCACCTGCACAAGACAAGAGCACCTGCGGGTCTGCTGAGCTGCCAAGGCAGACGTTGCCACACACAAACACTCAAGTCTCAGTGAGAAGCAATTCAGAACACCTACTTTCAGGACTTCCAAGACCGTCTCTCCATCAAAAAAGGAGAGAAGCATTTGTTGTGCCTACCACACCTTCAATTCCCTCTCACCACTTGCAGGAAAGCAACCCTCAGTAACATGGCTCTCTTAATTGTCTCCAAAAATAACAAACACTTCTCTTTTTCTAACATTAAAAAAATCATGATATGCTCAAAGTACAACTGAAATTCTCATGTATGCTCCTAGATTTCCTTTTTTGATAGCAAAGTTATGTCATTTGCTCTCACCACTGGAAGCCACTTGGCTTCCACGATTTCTTAAGAAATTGAAAAGCAGTGTCTTTTAGCAACATTAAGACAATCCAAAGACACCTCATGTCTGCCAAGGCTCCTTATAGAGCCAGAACTACCATCTAATTGGTACTCGTAGCTTATTTCCCCTTGTTGCACAAGGTTTTCATCATCAAGCACTTACCGGAACACTTCAGTGCCCCAGCCAGCAATGGCTGTGAAGAGACGAGGCCCAAAGTCCCTGGCAGGGTTGACAGCATAGCCAGAGTTGAAGCCCATGGAGGTTCCAATAACGAGGACAACAAAGCCAACTGTGAAAGCCTCCAGCCCAGTGGGGACAGGGTTGTTGTAGGGATCCACAATAGCCAAGACACAAACAATCAGGGAGGCAGTGCCGATGAACTGGAGAGGAATGGGGAAGGAAAACAAGAATTTAATCCAGATTAGTCTTCTAGCCAAGTTATTTAACTCTTCTGAGGTGTGATTCTCTTGAAAAGAAGAGGTGCATCAAGCCATCCCATGGCACCATCAGACCACAGCAGCCATGGGAATAAAAGAATGGAGCATGCTCCTCTCTTGACATTATGGCAGCCCAGAATCAAGCTTGCACCTTCTTCTCTATCCCCAGAAGACTTATGAATAGCTGTTTAGGCAGTCAGAAAAGCTGGAAACATCTTCCCAAACCTCCTTCCCACATGCCATGGCTGGGTAGAAACTGTCCCTTTTGTGGTCGATGGCAACTTTAGGAGACAGTCACATTCCACAGCAACCATCACCCCACACCCAGCTGACCTCTGGACTGTGCCACAACCACAGTAGTAGAGTGAAAGTGAGGAAGAGCTATAATTCTTCACACTATGGCTCTTCAGGGACTATGAGTACATGGCATTCTTTTCTCTGGTACCCTCAGCAGTGCTGCACCACTTGTTAAAGCCTTGGCATGTTAATGCCTTCTGGCTGTAAAATCCTTTCTGGCCCTGCTCTTCCTATGGGCTACTGAGATACCTGTGTCAACTCCAAAAAGCCTTTCTGGACAGCTTATCTTTAAATTGCAATTCACTTTCTAACTAAAGGTGAGGCCCAGAACCACTCAAAAGATTCCTCTTCAAATGCACTTTCATCCTCCCAGTAGCTTCTTACCTGGTCAAAGAAGCCGTTCACAACATTCAGATGCTCAGATGGGTAAGTGGCAAAAATACCAGCAGTGGCATTCTTTCCAACAACAGTGAGGTGGTTATTGTCAAAAGCCCAGATAGCATCTAGAGGTAGGGAAGGAGAAAAAAAAAAAATCATTCACTGTAGAGCAAACACTCATTTGGAAAACTTAGGGCATCAGTCACCACAGCTTTTTATCAGTCAGATAAAAAGCTCAGAGGCAGATGGCATTAGTCCCTGTTCCTAACAATTATTTGCCAGGCATCAAGAAACAGAGTCAAAAAGCAAACACTAAGGTGACTCCAGCTCTCTCTCAAAGGTAACCAAACTGTTGTGGTATCAATCTTGGTGTGAAGACACATTGTAGTGATATGGATCAGCAAACAGGATTTTCCCAGTTGTTTCACTTTTGTTAGTTACAATTCCCAAGGCTGTCTTTAGAGCAGCCTTGCCTACCACTGTGTAGAAACGGGATAACTAACTTAGGGGGTCCATCTTTCCTTCATGGTGAGTGGAGACAAAACCAGACACCTCTGAATGTAGCTTTTTCATGGGTTAGGTAGCTAAAATGGCATTAAATCCCATCTGAAGAGGGAGCTTCAATTCACCAACTGGAAAGGTAATTGGTGTTGATCTGTAGCCCTGATGTTTACTGAGAGGAAGGTCGGTCTCCTTGCTTCTTCCTGAAGTGAAAAGCAGTTCCAGCTAGCACTGGGGTGGCAGCTTCCTCCTCCAGCTGGAAATAAGAGACCTGGATGCTCCACTCAGCTACAGGGAACATCACTCCTATTGCCAGAAATAGCCAGGAGGCAAAGTCTGAGTCCAAGTGTCACACTTGATACTAGAGAAGGGCAAGGACCAGCATAAAAATTCTGTTCTTTGCTCACTGAAGATGTCCCTATGATGATGAAAAGCACACTGGAGAAACAGAGGCTTGAGGAACTGGACTTGTAAGTTGCTTTCCAAGATATGGAATCACTCTGATAAAAACAGCAAAATCTGCTGAAAGTCACATTATCTGGAACCTAACACAAGACAATGCATTAGACACCACAGTGAAGACTTCTTTTTTTTAAGCCAAGAATGAGAAAATGGTTCTGGAACAGTGAACAGATATAAAAACTCCATCACTGCTAGTGTTTCATTGACTTTTCTGGAAAACCAGTAGATACAAAAGGGGCCAGTTTTCATTACTGAAGGGCAAAGACTTGACCTTTGACAATGGTCATTGGCCTTCCTGGTCAAGGTTGCTTTGAGGAGGCTTGAACCCATCACCATGAGAATGGAAAAGCCATCCCAGAAACATACTAAGGAGGTTTATTGGATCTCTGCACTGCAAGGAAGTGCTCCTCTCTGATCTGGAAACCTCCCTCCCTGCAGTGAGTCACGAACACAGTCTCACCCCAAAAAAGACACAGGATTTCCACACTTACCATAGTACAGCCCAAAGACTATGCCAGCTCCAAGGAAAGCTCCCAGGGTTTGTGCAAGGGCATAAACTGGTAGCTTGATCCAGGGCTCCCGGGCCAGTAAGCACATGGCAAAAGTGACAGCTGGGTTCAGGTGTCCACCTGCAGATAGGTTGGTGGTTAGTGTACTTTTAGGGGCAGAATTTAGGTCCCAGAGTTGTGCCAAGGGGCACTAGCTTCCATACCAGTGCCACACCACAAAAGCTGGCCTACACAACAGTTGACACAAGTGAAACTCAGCCTAACTGGAGCCACACATACCTGACACCTGTCCTGCGATCAAAATGCCGAGCGTTACTGCGAAGCCAAAGGCCAGGTTGACAGTCAGGAAACCTCCATGAGTCCCTCTGCTGAGGATGATCTGGGCAACAGAGCCGCAGCCAAAGAGCTAGGAGGAGAAAAAGAGACTGAAATTACCCTCTCTGTTTCACATCAGGGCCAGCTGCTGACCAATGCCTGCAATTGCCCCCCTTCCACCTTCATGGGCCATCACAGTCTGCTCACAACTCAAAGTCTCCACAGCTTCTATTTCTGGTCAAAGTATTACACACACACAATTATCTCTAGATATGGCAAACATTATCTCTAGAAATGAGAGGGAAGAAGAAAGGGCACAGACAAATCTATCTCCTGGCTCAATGGACCAAAAACAGGGCCAAAATTAAAAGTAAGACAGATCTACAGGAGTCTGGAATTCTTTGTCCAAAGATCTAATTTTAAGATGGCAGGTGAAAAGGATGAGCCAGATATCATCCTGGTCTGAGATATTCACAGCTATTCTGATGAGGGATCTGGGTACCTTTGTTTAAAAAAGATAATAATTGGTTGACACAATAGCATATAGATTGGCAGGGAACAATTCTGCTAATGCCTGGAAATACAGTCATGACTGAAGAAGGCCACATTCAGCCTGACATTCATCGAGTTCCCTTTTCAGGCTCCACCAAAAAAAGTCCACATTCAAGAGAGTCCACCAGCACAGCCAGTCTTGACCTTCTGTCCAAGATCAGGGGTGCACCAAACCAAACACTCAGGCAGACAAAAGCTGTTTATTTTGGGTGATAAAACTGTTTTCTAGTAGCTAAGGGAGGTCTTGCTTAAAGATGTTTGCTCCAACTGGATAATCCTTCTCTTCCCAACTGCACGCAAAAGCCCTCATTCCTATTCTCACTCTTAACAACTCGAACCAGTTTCCCCCAGCAATTCAGTTCATCAGTCAGGCAGCTGTAGGTTTTCTATCTTGGCAAGTCTTTCCACCATCCAACATGTAATTTAAAGAGCCCTAAATCTGATCATCTGTATGTTTGTATCTCCCAGTGGCACCACCTGAACTGACCCTTGGTATATTATCACTTGGAATTACTACATTGACAGGTACTGAGAGGATCCTTAAAATGCCTTCTCACCTATCTTAAAATAGGAGAGAGATTACAGCTCGCTCGCAAGATGCTCAAATCTAGGGATTAAGGTTTGATTTATTTCTTCTGACCACATACCCATAACTACGCCCCCACAAAGACTTTCTTGCTTCTGTGAACATCCCAGAATTGCTCAATTGCCACATAGATAGTATCAGCTCCTACAGGATAAACCACCAAATAGGCACCGAGGTGGCCAGGTTTGCTGTCATCACTTCTTCAGCCAGCACTGGACATGCCCACACAATCCAAACACACAATCAAAATCTGAGGCAAAGACAAAACACATCTAATCCCCTCCCATACCCTTGACAACTGAAGAATTGCTAAAGCAAAAGGTGCACTCAGCTTGCTTGGAAGGGAGCAGCCAGGTAGGCTGCAGGCTGACTCATGAGCTGGACATGCTGTACATAGGTGCCTCTTGACAAGGAACCAGGTACCCAACACCACAGCCTTGAGTACAAAGAATAAAGGAACCTGTTGAACTCATTGGTGAGGGAGGGATAGCCAGCACTGCTCTCTACTGGGTGCAGTCAGAACAGCCCCTACAATGTCCTCACTGAGCTGGGAAACCATGGCAGATGAGACTCCAAGACAAAGGCAGAAAACATCAATTATTTATTGGTAGAAAACAGAAACAGCTACGCCCAAACCACAAAGAGAAGCACAGCTCCAAGTGAGCAAATAAGTACAGACTAATCATCAGCGTGAATCCTGTTTCTCCCTTTACCCAGACAAGCCCCACCAAGCTTTGGAGAGATTTCAGAGAGTACATGGCTGTCGTTGCCTCTCAAAGGCCATGCAGCCCATCAGTCTGACCAGGGAGGGGACAAGCCCACAAAATCTAAGTTTGGCAGCATTGACCCCCGGTGATCCCTAGTGATGAAGGTATTTGTGTTATTCACTCTGTAAGAACTGGCAGTTCTGCAGGTGGATGGTGGTTGGCTCATTATCCACATACCTTTTGGTTGCAGAAACCACAGAGTAAAATTTTCCCACCTCCACCTCCCTGATCACCCACAAAGGTCTTCCCTTAAGCTGGAGGAATGCCAGGTCTGCCATTTCTCAAGAGGTTATCTCAAGAGGTCATTCCCCATCCTACACTCGGCAGTAACTCTCCAACTTTTCCTCAGAATCTATGGGCCATGCAAAAACACCCCGAAGCCACTCCACAGGACCATTACAACTGATTATCAGATGAGCCGTGAGCACTATTTGGCTTAATTCAGCGTAACAGCAGAAAACCCTCAGCAGATAAAGTGTGTAGTGATACTTAGAGACAGCTTTGAACTTTGATTTGCATGTGTTCAATTCCATCCAGCACTAGTGGAGTCCACTAAACACAAAAATACAGTGTCATGCATGACACTCCTCCATAGCACTTGACTTTAACAAACCAAGTCATGCTCACCCAGGCTTTTGTGGCAAGTACCTTGACAGTACACAGTTTTGTTGTGGTAGTAGCTAATACAATTTTTAATCACCTCACTTTCACTTCTGCTCTTTGCTAGTTTTCCTTCCAATTCCTTTTCCCAGGTCAGATGAGACTGGAGAACCTCAGCTTTCATTTCTTAGGTTTTGTTTATCCACTGCTCACAGAGAACTGTTCAGGAGCATCTAGCTTGGGTTGAAAGGCAAGGAAGGCCAAATAAAAGTAATTCAACATTTTTCCCAGTCTTTTAAGTCACACAACATATTTAAGAGTTCTTAGGCAATATTGTACCACTGTGGTCAGTGGTGCACACCTAAGGGGGAGATGACACCCCATTCTTTTGATTTTAATAACCTGCCTCCCACACCATTTTGTTTTGTGGTTTTGTTTTTCATTTGCATTTGTTGGGTTTATGTTTTGCTTTGTTTGGCTTTGTTCTTGTGGAGGGAGGGTCATGTTTTGGTTTTGTTTTTGTGTAAAAATACACTTCTGGAAGAATATCCAGCCAACAGAAACCCAGGTTAGCACATTCCATGGCAGTAGGTGCAGCAGTCAACTGTTATACATCTATGATTCATTAGCCAAGTTCAAAAGTGGTTTTAAAGTGCTAATAAAATGCTTGCAATAAAGCATCACTCCAATGTGTTAAACCTACTCTCCAAGGAATTGAGGTCAATGCACCCATTAACCAGGTTAATGGAAGCCTGTTCCTTAATTTCATCTTACTGACTCTAGCAAGTCTAACAGGGAGGCTTCTCACTGCTCATGAGGTGATTCAACTTCTTGCACTGTGAAAAATAAGTAAATCCTCGTTCTGCAGGAATGGGTTCAAGAGTGGCAGGGCTAAAAGATTCCAGAGGGGAGAAGAACCCCCCTGTGCAAAGGAGGCACCAACCAGAAGCAGCAGCAAATAACAAGAGAAGGTAGTAGCACATTGCAGGGGATACTTCAAACTCAGGAAACCTTGAGCTCCCTGTATCCAGGGCATGTGTGGAGACTGAGCAGCTGGCTTTGTCACCCAGGATAAAAACACCCTGTCTCAATCACTCAAGATAAAAACACCCTGTCTGAACACATGAAAGCCCAGTGCTCAGAACTCCTCTGCACGAAAGTCAGGTTTCTTTCCTTTCTTGTCTCCTCTTTGCCAGCACTTTTTTACACCTTCATGTGCAACACAAAAGGCCTGAGTGCACTTGCTATTGCACTTCAGACAGACTGGTCTCTAAATGTAGATGGGAAAGTTTTGCTGGCATAGACCAGTAGGAGTGCAATTACCTGAATTACAACTCTTCTGCCAGCAAATAAACTGGGGATTAGGCAAGAAGCTTGCTGTAAATCTACCCTAATCACCCTGGTGGATGGGAAAGACTGGTCAGCCCTTGATGTCCATTGGTTAATGGGGAAGACGCCAGAAGGGCAGTCAAACCATGAATCTGCTTTGAAGGAGGAGACTCAGATATATTGACAGATGATTTAAAGTTTTGGACACACAGAAGGTAAAACCCTTCAGAGGGAGAAGGCAGGGAGCAAGAGCAGTGTGCAGAGATCTTTAACTCCACAGCTCACGTGGCAGGACAGCCTCCATCAGCCAAAAAGATCATGCAAGGAGCACTATCCTTTATGCTTTTCCTCCAAGCATCTCTCAAACAACCAGGCTGGTCATCATTCTCAATTTGCAAAGCAAGGAGAAACCTTAGACCCCACAGCCCAGTTTTTTGTCCAGCCCAGCTGGAGGCAGCCCTGCAGGAAGGGCAGCAGCAGATGGTCTGTTATGCTACAGCTCTTCATGTACCACCCACTGAACCAGAGCCAAGGCAGGGCTGCAGGAATGGAGAGATGAGAGAGTCTAAGCAAAACTGCACCCCACATACATCACATGCTACAAAAAAAATATTGCACAAAGAGACATGGAGACATGAGCCTCCCTCAGCTCAGGAAACCTGAGCAACCTTCAGCCGAGGAGCTGGGCATTAGGGAGGAAATTCACTGGTTTGGGTTGTTCACACATACACAGAAGGGAAAACACGTACTCTGATGTCCCAACTATTGTTCAGATCAAGAGGTCTTAGCCCCTAGAAAGACCAGCACATCTGGAAGGGGTTTGGTCACAAGGTTGGGCACTCCTGGGGAAAAGTTGCCTTTTTACCAAGGAAAGGTCTTGGTGCCCTAACTGTCCTGTTTGTAGGAAGGAGAAGTGTTCTGCTTCTGGAGGGAGACAGAAAGAAGGGACAGTTTTGGATAGTTAGTGAAGAGCTTCAGCCTCTTCTGGTGGAAGGGTTGAGGGAAAGCAGCTGCACTGCCACTTCCCACATCCCTGTACCCAGCAGCACAGACCCTTTGCAAGGAAGAATCAGCAGCACTCAACGTGCTTAAAGCAAGGATCTCCACTCCCTTTTACAACCTAGCCGAGCATTAACAAAAGAACTTGTTTTTTGTTGTTGTTGTTTTAAATACGTTTTCCAAATGCGATAAGCTGGGTTTAAGCAAACCACCCCAAACCAAACAGCAACTGTAGGAACTACCATGCTGCCCCAGCAACAACTGTGGGACAAGCAGCAGGTTTAAGTTGCCAACACCTAAGTGGGGCTCCCCTGGCTGGGGTCATCCCATTAGGTGAAACTCCCCTTGCTTTGGTCATCCAAAAACCACTTTGCCGTTTTTGTTTCTGCGGTCTACAGCAGAGCCATACCCCAAAAAGCTACCACCTAGCCACAAAGTCAAGGCAGCACCTATTGAAAAGCCATTAGGAATTGCTTTGTCCTCTCTTTGTGCCTTTATAGCAGTGATTCACAGTGAGTCCCACTCAGAAATTAGTCATAATCAGCACATTACTTCTACCGCAAATGTAAAAAACAAACAGAGCCAGCTTTGGTATTTACAGCTAGCAGAGCAAGGCAAACAGACCGAGCCTTAAGAGAGGCATGGAGACCCACCATGGAAATCTGGCTTTAGTGGGTTGCTACAGTAATAACACAAACACCAAGGGACTGGGAAAATGCCTTCAGCATTTGTAGTGCTTAACAATTGCCAGCAAGCGGTGCTTCCAACATGAGTATAAAGTTCAAGCCTAAAGTGCCACTCAGAAAGTAAATTTTGAAGAGGGGAAATGGCAATTTAAGTATCAAAGGAAATGTATATAGAATCAGCATTACTATTTTTGCAACAATAGAGACACCACCCACAGACTAAATAAAAGTTATGCAAGGTGCTCTACACAGCAAAAGTGGCTTGCAAGTAGACAGCAACTCGCCTTGGTATTCTTCAGGGCTTGCCTGCCTTAGCTGGATTATTTTTCTTATCTTAAGAAAAAAAAAAAAAAAAAGGCACTATTCTAAGAGTCTTTCCAGCTCAAACCACTCTATGATTCTACCTTCACAATATCTTTTAAAAAAATGAGAAAAATAAAATCAAGCATTAGGCTCATTCTTACAGGCAGCAGGACTATGCAGGGATCTGCAATAGCTTTTGTCTAGAAGAGTTTGAGAGAGCTGCAGTCATTATGCAAGTGAAAGGGAGGAGGGAAGAAGCTGAAGTGGTGCCAATATCCACAGTGGGACAAGTTTTATATTACACACTGAAATGTAAAGCAAGCTGCAAACTTTAAACAGTCTCCCTCCCTTGGGGCTCAGGAAGTTGATTTCAATGTGAACAGCATCAAACCTTAAATCCATCCCTGACAGTATTCTGTTAAAAAATATTTGTGTTTAGTCAACTCCATCTCCCATGAATAAAATTTTCATGGATTCATTTTACTGTGAAGCCCAAAACAGATATTTCCCGGGATACAATGAATCCAAATGCACACACACAGCTCAACCTGCTGGCACGGTGGGCAGCAGGGACTTTTGCAAGGTACAAAATGACAATTTCTCTCCTGGGAGAAAAATCCAATTCAAACAATTGTCCAGGCCAATCGAAAGGGGAAGGAATTCACTTTCAAGACTCTTTCTATTTCATGTAGGTGATATAATAAAAAGATGAAATGGAATCAGGGTGGTAATAAAAAAAAATCTGCAAGTTTCCCTTCACTAAGACAAATAGACTGAGACAGTACGAAGCTGGAAAGAGATTGACTGGCTTGGATATTGCAAGCTTGCAGCCCTGGAACCCATTTCCCTCTTGTGTAGCCTGTTTTGGACTTCTGACCGTGCAAGAGCATTCACTGAGCTTGGGACTTGCCTTTTTGTCCCACTAGCCCACCCCACCTTCTCCCACATGGACACGGAATGCTCACAGCACTCCGTCCACTGCAGAGCTGCAGAAAGTTCACAAGTCCTACAAGATGGAGTTGAGTAAAACTGACTAAAACCAATTCAGGAGCTCCTGAACACAGTGAAAGCTCAGCCTGTAAACTTAGACACACACACAGTAAAACAGAGCAGAGGACGAGGTATGTGCTGCCCACTTTGCCAATGCAGTGTCCAGCCTGGCTGATGGGTGCCCATTACCACTCTCATTTTGGAGGCTCCATATGATTTTGGACCAAACTCTTCCTCAAGCTCTGAGCAGATCCCAATTCCTCTCTGCTTGGAGAGGCAAGGTGTAAGGAAAAGTAGTCACTGTTGTGCCAACTGTTACAGTCAGAGGATGGAGTAATGGGGTTTGGATCATGAGCCCTTCTGAAAGCTCAGATCCAAATGGCTAAAGGCTTGTCTTGTTTCTCAGCAGTATTAGCTTTGCTATCAGGAGGCATTAATCCACCTTACAAGACTTACCTTGTTTCAATCCTGAGACTAACAGCAGTGACATCAGTGATTCATAGACAGCAATCTTCTAGCTGTTAATCGCTTTCCTATCACCTTCTACCCACCTTAATTCCAAACAACCCTTCATGGAAAAATCAACAGGACTTGTTTGCAAATCACCAAAGCTGGGTCGCTCTGACAATAAGGCCATTGCACCATGCAAAGCTGCTTTCTTTTAAACATGGTAGCATTTTACAGCCTTAGCAGAGTCCCTAAGCTGCCAAAGAAGATTCAACAATCCTCTCTTTATCATAAAAAAAAAAAATCTTATTTATGAAAGCATAAAATTGTGTCAATCTTTTTGTGATGTTCCCTAGGTGCACGTGTAGCTTCATCAAGCCTTCCTCTGGCTTCAACTCTTCCAATCCTTAGATTTCTCTACAAGCAGTTCAGCCACCAGTTACAAAGCAGTGTAAACCCACAGTCACTCCACTGAAACCTTCAGGATTGATCTGGATTTAGACCACCTCAGAGGAACTTGTACCTGCATATATTTACTGTACAAACACCAACTCATTTCTGCCTCAATATATATGCACCAAACCCGTGGCCAGCTGGGAAGTGCTGCATTTTCAGATGCAGATGCTCTAAGCCTGTCACTGTTTCTCTACACCAGCATTTACTCCACACAGGTCATACACAACTCTCCTAGGCTGCTCATATCTGCCTTTAACTTCAAAGCAAATTGTGGCCGCTCAATACATTTGCAACCTCAGGCACTTAAGACACACTTATCCTGTTTTACCCCTTATATTCCACCCCTTTGGAAACTGGGCACTAAAGCAGGCAGAGGAGTTTTATCTCCACTGACCACTGAAGAGCACACTGACTGATAGCAGGCACCAGGTCCCAGCTGGTTGTCAGCACCAGCTGCCATGGTATCGTGCAGCCCCACTGACAAGCCCCTGGGGAATCAGCAGCTGACAGCAAAAGGACACTGCAACAGCTTAAATTCTGGCTGCTTCTTCACTGTGGGATGAACGAGGAAAGGAAAGTGGGGAAAAAAAAGGAAAAAAAGAAAAAAAGAAAAAAAGCTTTCCCTTCTTTGGGTGATAACACTTGCAGTATTTCAGAGCCAAGAAAATACTCCAGGGCAGACAGAAAGGAAGTTTTGCATGGTCTCTAGCAAAACACTTGCTGCTTATACACAGAGATGTTTTGCTCCCTGCACTTCACAGATACACAGAAGCTCCCACCCACCCAACAAGCTCTTCAGAGCCCACATTTTGCAAGAAACCCCAACGTCCACCGTTAAGCAATATACATGAATGCTTTTCCTGTGCACAGGGACTGTTCTCCAGACCCCTTGCAGCAGGTTGCACAGGGCTGGGCTCACTCCCAGTGCAAACCCTGGCAGCCCCTTCACCAGGACAATTTGCCCCCAAACCCATGGGTTAGAGAGCATCCCCACTCACCACCAGGATCAGGGTCCCCAGGCACTCGGCCAGGGCTTGCCGCACTAATTTGTTTCTGATCCTCAGGTGCTCCTCAATGGTAGCAAGAACGTCCTTTTGCCGCCCCATCGCAGTAAAGGTGCTCTTCAAGTGGTGTCAGGGAAAAAGCAGCAGCTGACAAAGCCTCAGCAAAGTTTCTTCTCCAGCACAGCTGCCTTTGCTTATAAATAAGTTCATCGATGCCTGACACACCTCCTGGGTGACCACACCCCTTCCACCCGGGCTTCAAACCCAACTTTTTTTTTCCCTGCCTTTCAGCACGAGACAGCGTGGGTGGTTTTTTTACATTTTCCTTATTGCTTACATAGGTGAGCAGAAGATTTAGGAGCTTCATAAGAAGAAGGGATTAAATGTGTCCTGCTGAAGGCACTGCTGTTTTCATCTCCACCTAAAATGCAGGGGCATATCTGCCCTTCTCCAGCTTCAGTTAAATGCATAGACTGAGCAGTGCCTTACCCATTCGTGTGAGCATGGTACCCTGTGTTCAGATTTCCTTCCCTCCAAGCTCTTGCAGGGTGGCAAAGTGATTTGTGCTCCTGTGCTGATTCAGAGGCTGCAGGTGCTTTGACAAAATAACTGGGAGGCAGAAGGGTTTAAACCCCAAAGCTGAGTCCAAGGCTCTCCCGAGCTCCAGCAGTTATTCAGCTGAAGCTGGTGCTCTGAACAAGACCAAACCTCATTCCATGGAAATCTGCATTTGGGTCCAAACTCTTTTGTGTTATTACAATTTATCTCACCCTCCCAGATCATTGGGAGAGCCCTTGCAGCCCAGTTCCCCTGAAAGCTGTAAAGAAAAAACATGAGACCCCCAGTGCAGAGCCAGTCCTCATCACAGGACCTCAGTGAGGAGCCCACAGACTTACCAAGACACGCAGGAAACAACCCTTGCTGCCTTTTCATTGTCAGTAACATCCTGTATTAATCTAGGAATATTCCACAAGATGGCCCGGATGAAAACAGGCCCAGTCCGTACCATCTGAGGTGAGGACTGCTAACAGGACATGTGCAGCTCATGGCATCTGGTTTTTGTTAAGTGAGCAGTAAAAATTCCCTGGGCTCCTTGACTCACCAGGTCTTGACGCAGAGCAGCAGGGCTGAATTTACAGGACTGAAAGGGACCCCTTTCCTTGATTTGTTCCCCCACCTTCTCTGCAAAGCCACAGATGCACAGCTTTTCCTCTTCCCCTTATTTAACCATCAACTTTCCTGTGGAAAAACCAGAGCTTTTTAGTACAGTGGTGAATGGGCCTTTATTTTGTACAGAAACTGCAGCCAACACAAGAAGCAGTCAGGAATGTGGCTAAGAAAGCAATAATGTGTGAGGAATCAAATACAGGGAAACACTCAAGTCCAAACATAATTACACGGGCAGGAAACTTTCCTTGTTATTTTGTGCTCAAGCCCAGTCTGGAACTGCCAGCATCAATGGGGTCCTCTGAACTACAGTGAGTTCTCCATCAGCCCCATGTTTGCTTGCTGCAGCTGGGGTTTGCAAACGAGTGCCCAAGACACCCATTTTCAAGCTTCTCTCCTTACCTCTCCCCTCATCATCTTGCAGTGCATCACCAGAGCCATGGAGGCTCCTCACTTCCTCCTGCACTCCCCTGTCCTTTATATTCTGTCCTTTTACTCTGATGCTTTATTAAAGCTATCACAGCCAGAAATTAAGCTGTCTCTTGAGGTTTTTACTCTTTTGGCAGTTCCCAAGCTGAAACACATGGCCACCAGTGCATAGACACTGTGTTCTGTGGTGTAGTTTTATTGAGATTTATTTAGGCTAGTTCCCATTCCTTCCCTTGTGGTGAGGATAGGACCATCAGACTAGAGAGAGAAAGGTGAGAAGCAAAAAGCATGGGGGTGTGTGATGTTCTCCAAGAAGGTAGGAACATTTTTTCTGTCTCTGGAATCTGAGGCCCTCTGTTACAAGTTGAGGATACAGGCATTTCCTCACAAATGGTGAAGGAAGGGAAGATGTTGAGGTTCCAAGGTTGATGATATGTCTTGGTTTGGGGTGGGATAATTAATTTCCTTCCTACTAGTGATTTGGATTCAGTATGAGAATAATGTTGATAACACACTGGTGTTTCAGCTGTTGCTCAGCAGTGCTTACCCTTACTCAAGGACTGTGCAGTTTCCCATGCTCTGCCAGTGAGCAGGTGTGCAAGAAACCAGGAGGGAGCACGGCCAGGAGAGCTGATCCAAACTAGCCAAAGGGATATTCCATACCATAGGACATCATGCCCAGTGCATAAACTGGGGGAAATTGGGCAGGAGCAGATGATCACTGCTGGGAAACAGGCTGGGCATCTCTCAGTGGCTGGTGAGCAATGGTGTTGTTTATCACATGCCTTTCTTGGGTTTTATTGTGTATCTTTCTCCATTGTCATTGTTATTACTCCTAGTAGTATATTTTATTTTGTTTCAATTATTAAACTACTCTTATCTCAATCCACAAGTTTTCCATTTTTTTCAATTGTTTTCCCCAGTAGGGGTGGGCAGGGGGCAGTGCATGGTACTCAGTCACTGGCTGGGGTAAAAGATGGTGATAAGACCAGCATCAAAGCTGGCACTTGGAGAAGTCTAGACAGAGGCAAGCCTGAGGAGCTGGGGTGGGGTGGGTGCTCTGACACCAGCTCTGTGCCTGACTCACTGCCTGACCCCAAGCAAATCCTTCACCTTTCCACACCTCAGCTTCTCCGCCAGTAAATTGGAGGGTGATATCAGATTCCCTTCTCGGGGCGTTGTGAGGGTGAATCACTGCAGCCCAAGATCCAATGACTTAAAATGAGCAATAGGGACTTAAGCAATTCTTTCCCAACAGGCAGCCGTGTTATTATCTAGGAAGGAGCTTGGGGAAAGGACAGTGACACAAGGCTAGAAGAAGCGGGACATCCTCTCAGAAGCAATAACTAATCAGAGTGTGGGCAAGGGCTGAAAGGCCCCAGTGCTGGAGCTTCTCTGTACCAATACAGGAATTGCTGTGCTACACCTATCTCCTGGACGTAGGGACACATAATCTAAACAGCAGCCATTTAAAGATGTCCTTGAGCAGCAACAGATTTCCAAGGAAGCCCATCTCCTACAATAACTGGTGGTCAGCGTGCTTGCACCCATCCTGGTTGTTAGAATAAATCCATGGGATGGTAGAAATAAATAAGGTAGGATTGTAGCAGTTAAGAATAATGAGACAAGACCTCAGAGCTGCTGGGATCTCCTAGATTTGGGTGGACATGGAAACACATCCAGGCCTTTAGTGTTGCCTTGCAGGGATATCCAAAGAAGCTCTTTCACCACACCAAGTCTCAAAGAAAGGAAATTTCCAAAATTCTGTTGCAAAAACCTTATGCTTGACTCCCTGGTAGTTTTGCCTATTGAAGTGCAAGCAGTGAAGTGAAGAACTATTGAAGTGCAGGCAAAGGATTTATCTTGTCAATCACAGTGTGATTAAAATGTCAGGTATTAAGGTACTTAGAATGAACTACCCCGATCAATCTGTATAGTGTCAAAAATCAAGGCAGTGTAACACTCCAGTTTATGGAATCTGCTGGTAGCCCAGAGGAAACTCCAAGAGAGAAGAAAGCTCAGCAGGGAAGTCAGAGACAACATTGTTATCTTGTGCTCCTGCTGTAAATCTCAAACTTTTCTTCCAGTATCTTCAGGGACCAACAAATAAACCCATACCTTGGAATTATCCAGGATTTGAACCTATGCCTTTTGATCTTGGTCCAAAAGAGCACTTCTCTGTAATGTTTGTCACTTTCTTATTCCTTTCCTTTCTCTCCAGCAGAATCATGCAACGTGCCACAATTAACTGACTGTGTGCTGGGGCTGTTATTTCTAGACCAGATCCAAAACTAACAGCAAGGTTCCAAGTGTGCTGTTTGTGTTTCAGCCTTGCCACTTGGCTCCATCCCACATCACTACATGCCAGGGGAAAGATACAGGTGAAATTATTAAGGAAGAACCAATTCCTGGCTGCTCCCACTCAGCTGTTTTCCTACTAGCTATAGTGGCACAAAATAAATTCAGACTCATAAACTCCTTGGGTTCTGCAGAGTCCTGAATCACCCCCCAGCAGTGTAATTTTTCCCATTAAAATCCAAGTTTAACAAGGAAACAAGACTTTTTCTTAAGAAAGTAAATGGATTAACCTGGACTGGTGGGTTCCACAGCTTGTCCAAGCCAAATTTATTCACTCATCCCAGGATGGATGATGCAATCCAATAGGGAGAGAAGCGTGACTCATTCAGATCTGTAGTGAGTCACTCATTGCACTGATGGCAGGGTCACCTGGTGCAAAAGCCGTTATGCCAAGAGAGGTCACTGTGTCAAGGCATGGCAGGATTCATCCTTGTGAAATCTCCCTTTAGAAGATACCTCTAACCATCTCCTTCCCATGATCTACTTGACAGAGCAGTATGGTGACATGTTCATTAGATTTCATTAAAAATAAAAATTATAGCTTGCCTAGCAAGGCAGTGTAGGAAGTGGGTGGATAGGAAGTTTATAAGCTTTCTAAACCATTCTAGCTGGAGGGTTAAGCGCTGAGATTTCAACATTCTGCCTTGAATCTCCAGATTTGCAGAGCCAGGAGTTTGTTTCATGTCTGGGTCCGCTTAGCCCTCCAAACTGAGATAGAAAAATGAAGAAATCCTGCAGGAAAAAGTGATAACCTACACAGCTGAGTATTGTTTATGACACCTGTTTTTGGAGAAACTTAAGGTGAAACTGCTATCCTAATTTAGGTTCCTGGCCACTAAAGAATGGGTTTGGACTTGAATTACTATATAGTAACAGGAATAATATTTTAAATTTCATTAAAATATCTCTTCATGAAGTCCACTGATTGGGACCAAGTGAAGTATAAAGGGTGCCCTGCATGAGTCCATGCCTAATGTAATTCAGAAATATCTCATAGGGATGGATCCCCCAGAGCTATATTGGGCATGGACCTGTGCCCCGGAGGATCCTTGTCATGTCTAGTTTCCTCCTCACCCCAAAGCTTGTCCTAATTTACAGGAATAAACAATGTACATCACATACCATTCCTGTAGAGATTGCATTTTCCACTCTCAGCGGTTGCATGCCAGAATAACTACTCCACACTGGAAAAGCATCAATTGCTCCAGAAGAAAGCTTTTTAATAGCATATCTGAAGGGGAAGATATTACAAACAGCTCTCCTGAAATAGGGTTTTGGCAGGGGCTTCTCTCATAAACTGCTCTATGTAGACAGCCATTCCTCTGAGAGCTGCAGAGCCAGTCCTGACTTGGAGACGCTGCTGCTGTTGGGCACCACAGCAGGAGAGTTCAAAGACTGCGAAGGCAGAAGACACAGAAAAGGTGTGAAACTACACCAGCCCAAAGTGTGAGTCAGGAGCAATGACAAGAACTTTCCCTACCAGGTGAGGACATGTCCCAGAATGGAAAGTGTGCCTGCTTTCCAACCTAACCACAGCTAGAGGTGTTCCTCAGCACAGAAACAATCACTTTAGAGTGAAAGAACCCACCTAGATGTAATTTTAGATATGTATTCCATGAGATCACTTTAGGAGCATCTCTTTGTTGGGCTACAAAGGAAGACTAAAGCAATTATCCCAGGTAGAGAAAGCCACAGGTAACTGCTGTAACCCACCCCAGTCTCTAAGGGGGTGCAGACCTGCAAGAGGTAAAGTTGTTTCTACCACAGGTGGGATGATGTATTTGCAATAGGAGCAGGGAAACTTTAAAACTGTTCCACAGTTCACAGCAGGGTCTCTCTCTGCAATGCCACGTAAATTCCAGATCACCTTTGCTCAAGAAAGGTGAATTGAAAATGGAAAAGGTGCAAAGGAATGTCAGAACAACAAAGGGATGAATGGAGTTTCACTAGTCCAGTATGGGCCAAAAGTGCTCAAATTAGGTAACACAGTGAACACAAGACGAAGCTGGAACATACTGCTCCCAGTAGGTGCATTAGGAAGAAAAATAAGTGTCTGTGTTGGCACAAGTGCAACTAGGGATGAACCAGCTGTTGATAATTTAAGGCGAGAGCATAGAAACCACAGGAGCATGGATATTCAGTATTTTCAAATTCAAGTAACATTTTCCTTCCCAGGAGATCCAAAGGCAGAAAGTATTAGAGGGTTAAATCTGAAAGGAGGTGTGGTATCCCTCTTTTTCCCCAGTTTCTGTAACCTGACCTAATTCTGTACCCCCAAATCTCACTTGGGTCTCTCATGGTCTCTGCAGGGGATTTCCTTCTAACCTTCACCCTCAGAGAAGAGAACTGGGCTCCTGTTAAAGCACTTTGGAGCAAACTACATGCCTCTTGTGTTCAGGGCTGTTGAAGGACTGTAACTATCAGTTCACCTGGACGCTCCCTAAATCCACCTCTGCAAAAGCAAAGTGAGCTTGTCTACACTCGCTTCAAGTGAGAACAGAGTCTGCTGTCCTCTTTGGGACATTCATTCCTCCAGCTGATTTTAAATCAGCCTGGATCCTGGGGAAATTTCCATACTGACCTATTTTTTTTTTTCCCCTGGCTAGCTTAAGTATTAAAAATCATCCTTTAGCAAATAAGCATTAAGGAACTGCATTGTAATGAGCATTTCTGAGATTCCATAATGAAACAGGGATTTGGCATGGACAAGCCACCTGAGACGAGTGCCTGGGGCTGTGGAGATAACAGGGCTGTAAACAGAAGGGCTGGGCTGTGCAGTGGATGCAACACCTAAAGTCAGAGGAGACATGAGCAGGCACCCACCTCCTGTTCCTCCACAAGAGCCCCTCTCCCAAAGAAAGGGATAATCTCCTTTTACTGACAGCTCTTTCACAGACATCAGCAGGCGTGGGACATGAGCTGGTTTGAGGCAATAGCTTTTAAACTGGTTCTGGAGTCTTCAAGGAAGTCTTAATCTCATGGGAGGAGAAAAGCAGAGAACTTGAAAGGCATTGTGGTAAGAGCCACTCTCTTTCCCTCACTCCCCAAGCATGAAGTTACAATGGTTGACCTGGAGTATTCAAAGAGTAAAGAGCCAACATTTCCTTATGAGAATGTCCTGACCTCTTTTTCTTGGCCTGCCCAGAAGAAATTAAAGTGGGGATTTACACACAGAAAAATCCAAGAAAAGTCAGCAAAAGCAGATTCCAAATTAGGATTCAGGAGATATTCAGAATTTCAGTCTTAAACTAGGAGCACTGAAACTGGGCTAATCATGTTCCTGGGAATACATCCTTTAGTTCCTGTGTGTGGACACAGGAAGTCCAAGCCCCAGTTTGCTTCACAGTGGTGGGTGGATCAAGATCAAAGTCTTTTTGATCTTGAGAGGCCCACAGTCGAATTAAAGAGGTTTGTGGGAGCAGAGAGCAGTACATGGCAGAGGCAATCCCACTCCAGAGAGACAGTCCAAGATCTCCCTGTACCCCTTACATCCAAGGGCAGGGCTGGGTGTGGAGAACACCCAGGCCAGAAGCCACAGGATCTGGCACAGGATGGGGTGTCAGGGATGAGAAGCTGGCAGAAGGGAGCACATGCTTTCCCTTGAGCCACCAGTGCCTTTGGAGCAGGTGCTGGCAGCAGCTTCCAGCCCCAACCACCTCCTCCTGGGGTCAGACAGTCTTTGTCTCTTAGGCAAGGAAACCCCCAGCCCTGTCAGCTGTGTCCAGTCAGAACAAGATGAGACCTAAAAGGAGCACCTAAGTGGAGGCAAGCACTGGTGTTCTGAACTGACAAGTAGGAGGTCCTGTCCCTCCTCCACCCACAGAGAGCTGTTGTGTCTCTGTCTTCTTCTGGGGTGTAGAGGCAGTGGAATCCATTGTCCTTGCAGCCCATATCTCCCAGTAAATCCCAACAGTGGAGTCCCAATCCCACCACAGATCTTGTTTAGTTCCAGACTAGAGAAGAAGTAGTAACGGGAAGGTGGCAAGCCAGTGAGCTCAAAACGCACAGTTTACCCTTCCCCAGGCTGCAGCAGCCTCAAATCTTCCCATCACAGGCACTTTGTCACACCAGGTTTGCAGGGTGGTAGGAGCAGAGCAATACTGCCAAGGCAACGAAACAAAGCACCCTGCTGTGGCAGGGTGTCTTGCCACACACTCCACTTGGGAAATCATTTCCCAGCAAAAGCTGTCAATGGAAGTCTGTAGTGTGTGACTGGGGCTTCCCAGGAG
This sequence comes from Sturnus vulgaris, assembly GCF_052056855.1. Taxonomy (NCBI): domain Eukaryota; kingdom Metazoa; phylum Chordata; class Aves; order Passeriformes; family Sturnidae; genus Sturnus; species Sturnus vulgaris. The sequence continues at coordinate 74,586,251 of NC_142283.1, read as the reverse complement.
GGAGCTCTCGATCCTCTGGGGACAGACTCTCCTGCTTTACATGTTAACCACACACTGATGTACTCATTCTTCAGCCCCAGGGTGGAGGTATCGCACCCTCCAGCCTGTCTTGGGAGGTGCAGGTGATGGATCTCTGATCAGCCCCCTGATTCCTGAGCCTGCCACTCAGACATCCTGCAGGAAGCCCAGAGACCTGAATCAGACATGAGCTGGGCCACTGGAGTCAGCAAATTGGATACCTATTACTGAAAAGAGAGATAAGATCTCTTACACTCATCCTGACTGTGGCTTGGGGAGGATCTGCTGCAGGCACCCAGCTGGGGCATCCGCTCAGCCTTGCAAAACCCTTACCCTGGCTCCACACATGCTCTCCCACCCTTCCCACGATGAATACACTCAGCTGGCAGAAATGACGATGCACACAGTCAAAGAGTGGGGTTTGGCAGGCTGTCGTTCTGCTCATTCATTCTTCCCCCTGGCACATCAAGTCAGCAGTGACGAGGGAAGGCTGAAAGAGCTAGAGGAAAGCTGGTGGGATATCCCAGTGTGGACCCTTGAAGAGGAATAAGGCATGCCAGTCATTTGTGGCAGGTTTCCATAAGGGATGTGCTAGGAAGGCTCTGTCCCAGTGGCTCCCACAGAAATCAGAGGAAGTCTGAAGTTGAGGCTATTCTTTACCTATACAGAAAACTCCTTGCCTTGCTTCTCATCTAGGAGAGCAAAGGTGTGTGTGTGAGGGGAAGGAGAGGCAGCAGTCTCTTCAGATGGGTTTTGACATCCCAGCACTTCTGAGATCTCTGAGAGCTATGCCTCCCACTCTCCCACTGCTGGAACAGCTGGCTCCACAGCAGGAAGCAGAGCACACTGCATCTCTTCCAGTGAGCATCCCTGATGCCCTGTGCAAAAGCAGCGAGGTGCAAGGCTGGTGGCTGAGCTCAGCAGGGCTCCAAGCAGGAGCTATGCAGAGTCTGCTGATGTGGATGGCCAGCAATAACTGCTGGGTTTTCAGCCAAGGGCCACGGGCTCTGAGCAGTGCACAAGGATCCAGGTCCAGGGCGTGAAAGAAGGCAAAGCTGTAGCAAAGGGAACTGCATTGGTGGTGGTGTGATCTGCTTCTGGGACTACAGCCCTTCACTGCAGTGTGTCATACTGTTCCCAGGGTTTGTCACAGCAGCTAATCCTGCTCCTTCAGAAACAGGCCAAAACTCTCTGCTCCTGTCAGTGAAGAGATAAGAGGTCTTCAGGAGTGCGTACTCATGATGCTGCCCACACTGGAGAGGAAAGGTAGCCCTCAAACCAGGCATATCTTTCAGAAAAAATATCAAATGGGGGTTCAAGACACATGTCCTATCCTTTAGCAGTCCTTTACACAAGTGGTGTCCCAGAAGGGAGGTGCATCCTCTTGGGCTAAACAACCTGGTGAGCTATATCAAGTTGGACCACAGCAATCCTGGGAACCAGGCAAAATTGCTTGTAATAACTCTTACCAAGGCCTCTTATTGAAAAAAAGAATTAACTTCTGCTCTCTGAAGCAGAGTTTCGTTGGCCTGGGAGGAACACTGCTCCCTTGACACCAGCCCAATGGTTTTCTTTTTGTTACCACTTACCGTAAGGTGCTTCAGAGAGGTTTCTGGAATGCACAGTGCCCTTAGGGTGACTCTGGGGCATGAAACTCTAAACTAGCTTGTGGACCTCTGTGGTAAAGGATCACATCTGTTATTATTACTTCCCGCTGCTGGAGCTGCTGAACTCAGGTCACTGCTCTGTCTTTCATCACTATTGTTTTTGCTGCTTGGTAAACAGGCAACTTTCCATCCTGTTTCTGGGACAATGCATCCTGCAAGCTAACACCTCAAGGTTATTGTTGATTTGGGTAACAAAAAAATGCCAGGATAAATCTTCCATGCATCTAAACTGAGGTATCTCCAGCTTCCAGCAGTAGAGAATTTGGCCCCTAAAACTTGATTGCTCTGGATGCTGGGATGCTCCCCCGCTTGCATTCTGCACCATTGGTCTGTGATCAACACTACAGATGGTTCAGACATGTTTGGGCTCTGCCCTAGCATGTGTAAGAGCCCTGGCCACTGCCTGGGATTACACTTGAGTTATTGCCTCCTTTCATATCACAGAAGATGAAGGAAAGCAGAGATAAGCATGTACCAAAGCAGGCTACAAACTTGAGCTGCAATATGTTCAAAGACCCCTGCTCAGCAGTCTGTATGAACATAAGACACGTTTCTTAGTGCTGGATGTCCAACAGTAATGATGTTCTGACTGTGCATTCCCACCTCCCACTGGGATTGCCTAATCCACCAGCATCTAATTGCAAGAGCTGGACAGCCCTGCAATGTGCCTGGCCATGTGAGCCAGTTTTTGAAAGGCTCTGGCAAGGAAAAGGTTTTCACTGAAATGTCTGGCCAGCTCACTGACATTGCTTATGGAGGAGAGGAGAGGAGAGGAGAGGAGAGGAGAGGAGAGGAGAGGAGAGGAGAGGAGAGGAGAGGAGAGGAGAGGAGAGGAGAGGAGAGGAGAGGAGAGGAGAGGAGAGGAGAGGAGAGGAGAGGAGAGGAGAGGAGAGGAGAGGAGAGGAGAGGAGAGGAGAGGAGAGGAGAGGAGAGGAGAGGAGAGGAGAGGAGAGGAGAGGAGAGGAGAGGAGAGGAGAGGAGAGGAGAGGAGAGGAGAGGAGAGGAGAGGAGAGGAGAGGAGAGGAGAGGAGAGGAGAGGAGAGGAGAGGAACCTCACATGGCAGCAGATCAACAGGACAGGAATATCTGCACCCAGCCCTGATGAGTACAGAGTTGTGGGCTTTCAAGTATTTTTGCACTTTTGAAAGATGTTTAAAAGTTAAAGACAGTGAAGACAGCACCAGGAAATTCACCCGAGGGCTAAAGCAAATAACAGTTTGCAGGGAGAAGCTGAGAGTTCAGCATGTTCAGCTTTTCAGAGAGAACATGGAGAAGCAGCTTGATTATAGGGTACGGTACCACTGTGAGGAGAAAAATACAAGGTCTTTAATTTCCAGGGGAAAGGCATGTCAAGACAAATGGGTTTTAGCCTTGAGCCAGGCAAATACAAATGAGAAGCCCAGGCATGGGGATTTGCTCTTACTCAGTGCAGTGCTGGCTCTCCTGTGGGCTGGGGGCTCACATGGGGGTGTCCCTTGGGGGAGAGGGAAGGCACCACTACAGAGAGCTGGAATATGCTTCTGGCTGCCCCCTGATTGCAGGTGCTGCTGCTTCAGAGCATGCTCCATCAAGTCCCCCTTTGAAAGAGCATACACCTGAATGGAAGGGGAGAGATGGAGCAGAAGTGATTTACTAGCCTGAGGCTCAGCTGGGCCGGGCCTGTGCTGCACTAGTCATGTAGTGTGGCATCCTTGAGCTCCAGGGATCCGGAGCCAAGCCAGAATAATTAGTTGTGCAACACCTTTATGACTGGGAAACCTGCCTCCTGTCCCTTTATACAATGGCAGTGCCCAGGGGCAAGCGAACTCTTGCTGAGTGTGGAGCTGGGTGGCAGGAGCAGGGTCCCAACGAGGGGTGACAGTCGCTGCCACAAGGCAGGGCAGGGACAGCTCCTGCTGCCCCTGGTGCATTTGCAGAGTCATTCACTGGTATGGGAGACACTTCTCCAATCCCTCAAGGGAATGAGAAATGTGTTTTAACACCTTGTCCAAGCCCAAAACAAGTATTTCAACCAACCCAGCAGGTCTAGCTGATTTTCTTCTTTATCCTCTCTATTGCAGACTCCTACATCATCTTCCATTCACCCTCCCTTCCTCCTTCACGCCATGTGTGTGTCATGGGACACAGTCAGACTGCCCATAGCAGGAGGATGCAGCCACACAAACACCCTCCCACACACTGCCCGAGGCACAGCCAGTGCCCAGCGCTGGCAGGACCCACCCAGTGCACACCCCACGCCAGGCTCTGCCCTCCTCCTCCACTGCCTGGAGCAGGGCTACCTCCCCCCGAGCCCAGGGCTGGGCAGGGAGCAGGGGGAGCCCTGCCTGCGTGCTGGGAGCTGAGCTGTGCCCACACCACCAGGGTGGCACTGGGATGCTCCAGGTTCTCCTGTCTGTGGTGTTCCACAGGCAGCTGAGGGACCTGTCTCAAACCAAGTACATCTGGTCAAAAGGTTTTTTTGGGTGTTTTTGCCTGTGAGCCCTGAACATCTGCCTGCACAAGCTCTTCTGCTGTGCCTTGTTGGCACAGCAGCCAGTGCAGCCTGTTGCTCTGCCCCCAAACTTGCCCAGACCGTTGCCAAACTGGCACTGCTGGGAGTTGGATGTCTTCTCACCTGCTGTTTACCTCAAACATATATTTATTTCAAGCACTTCCAGAAGTAGGCTAACAAATTTATGCTTTTACCCATCTTAAAAATCATAGTTGTAAAGGCTCTGATGGCACTGCTTTGCATCTGGGACTGGAGAAATGGTTGGGAGACAGAGTTGCAAGTAGGCAAGTGCTTTGGTCCACCAGTGAAAATTTCTAGTGTGGTCCAAGTGCAGCTTCGATGGCCTCAGCAGAGACTTGACAAATTTTTGCTGACAAAACTTCTCTGTAATTTTTGATGTAATTCACCTTTTATCTGAAATTTCTGCAGCTCCTCGAGAGGACAAGATCACTCACTATATCTTCCCCACAGAGGAAATGGATCTGTTCCCTTATGCTCACAGAAGCCAAAAAGCCCAGAATGGGTGAGGCTGGAACAGTGGGTTGTATGGTCCAAGCTCCCTGCTCAAGTAAGGTCACCTCATACTGATGGCTTCTGATGGCCCCATGGCACAAAGTAGGTACCAGAAGTGAAAACCAGGGACTGACAACATCCCCTGGCCATGGTTTTCTCTGTGAGATGGTGTCTGTGTAGAAGGAGGGTTATCTGAGAGGTAATGATCCCAGACTGGGGGGAAGGGAGGGGTTCAACATTAACACTAGTCGTAACAGAACTGGGCAGGTGGAGGGAAGCTCTGCTGTTTAGAGGTGAAGACAAGGCATGGAGATGGAAAGAAAAGGGTTTGGGAGAGCGTTTAGGATATGATGTCATGGAAAGCCATTCTTAGAGAGACCACCTCATGATTCCTCAGAGAGAAACCCAGAGAGAGAGGAAGGTGGTAGAACCCAGAGGTGGCTGGACCTGGTGACAGAGACTGCCAGCCTGTGGAGGGCATGCAAAGGGACAGGAGACAAATGAGAGAGACCACACAGAGAGAGCTGGTATCAGGGACACGGCATTTGCAACAGGGAAAGGGAGGAGGCATGTGTGGAGCTGATAAGGACTTGGGAGAAGCTGCAGAGGGACTGGGGCCAGTGAGCTGTGTGCAGGCAATTTAAACAAGAGCTTAAACTGGGAGTTAAGACAGCAGATAAAGGGTCTAAGGTTAAGAGGGAGAGAGGAGGAATGTCTCTGCAGACAGGCAAAGGAAAAGGGAACTAACTTAGGGCTGAAGGGGCTGTGAGCCTTGAGCCAGGCAGGAGGATATTGGGAAGGGCAAAACCTGGGGTGGACAGGAGGAGATGCTCAAAAAAAGAATGAATCCAGGGAAATGAGCGTGTATCAACCATGACAAGCTCTGCCATGAGACCCAAAAGATCTATGAGTCTCACCCCTGTCCTCTGTCAGCAAATACTCATATAAATCCTTCAGGCAAAACCTGTTTGAATCCCACTCCATAATGAGACAGGGGAGTCCCACCATCTGGTCACCTGGGGCTCCCTGTGTTCCAGCTGGTGCAAGGGGAGGGGCTGTAATGAATAATGAGAACTAAGACCCAGGTTTTGATCAGTTAGGTGCTTTTCTTATACACAGAGAACTGCTCCAGACACATGTATTAAAAGAATTGTGTTAAAGCTTTTAAGTCCAGCCCTCAACCAAGAAAAGCCAACCTGAAGTTCACCAACACAGTCTTGGGTTTAAAAAAACCCTGAGTTTACACATGAATATATAGTCCCCACTATGTCTCCTTTGGGATGTAAAACAGGCAGTTCTCACCTGGTGAACAGATCTTGTATCTTCTGTTTCCCTGCTGCTGCTCCTGACCTGTCTTCCAACACCTCAATTCCACTCCAAAGGACAACATCATGACCTCAGCTTTCCCAGGTCTTTCACAGCCCCTCCAGCTGGAGAAGTTCCTTCAACTCCCTTCACTCCTTGGGAAGGGAGCATGAGAGGGAGGTGTCAGCCCCTCTTCAGCTGAGCCCAAATAGGTAGATGTAGGTCCCCCATTTGATGTCCCCATGTCCATTGCATCAGAGGACCCAGTGCTGTAGATGCAAGCCCAGCTCACCTGAACATCCATCAGTGACCACTGACAGTGCAGAGCAGCAACATAAAGAGATGTTAACTCAGCCCTCTTGCAGAAGGTCAGTCATGAAAATCACTGAGGTCAAATAAAGCACAGTTCACATAAAACACCTGAGGAAGAAGTCAGAGCCTGGCCACAGGAGGTAGGTTCCCTGGTATATCCCAGGGAATATCCCAGGTTCCCAGCCTCCGGTCTGGTTGGGACCACCAAGATACTGAAAAAGAGAGCACATCTACCCAGGTCTTGTGGAGACACTTGGCTATCCCTGATCTCACGCCATTGTCATTCAGACCTCCTCTAACTGGGAAAGATATAAACACAACCAAGAAATTAAATCCAATCACTTGGCATCACAGGAAACTTGGACCACGACTGAAGATCTTGGGACAACAGTGTCTGATTTGGTTTTAAATCCTAGTGGTACTGATTTCTGCAGAGTCAGCACTGGAATGAGAAGGATACTGGAGGGGAGGCCTCCTATGCAGCAAGCCTTAGGAATCATAACTTTATAAGGTTATTGTGATAAGCCTTAGGAGTGAGCTCTGAGGGGAGCAGTAGATCCTGCAGTGACCCTGTTCCTACTGCACAGCTGTAGCCTCAGCAGGCAGATAGAGATATTTTCCAAAGTCTCTAAATAACTTGGGCCTGAAAGTGGGAGGTAAACATAGGAACTGGAAGCAGCAGAGTGCTTAGATTCTTTACCCAGAGGACAGTAAAGATTTTTCAGAGGGTGCTCAGATTAACTTATACAGTGTCTGGACATCAGTCTGCCTGTCTAGAGAAAGAGTTGGATGTAGTGAAACAAAATGCTGGGCAGGCACTGCCAACATAGGCCATAAAACTGGACATTTGGGGCATGATTCAGTCATCCAAAACAAGGAAGTCTCAGAGATGTTCTGAAGTACCTAAACCAGTCAGCAGATCTGACATGAGGCCTTCAGGAAACCCTTGTCCTTCCAAAAGTCAGCTGGAGGAGCATCCAGGCCACTTAGGCAATGGAATCAAGCTCCTGATGTGAGACACAGGTGTGGGTTTGGAAACCCCACACAGTGTCTAGACACATCTCCCTTTAGCCAAATGCTTTGATCTATGTCTGGCCTCCAGCTGACCAACAGTGTTTTGTAAGGACTTTATAACCTAAGTAATTTGGATGGTTTGGTAAATGTTTTCTGGGCAACTGAAAAAATGTCTCTAAGATATCAGACCAGGTCCAGACTAGATCTAGATCCACTCCACTGCTTTGGGTCTATTAGATGCCTATCTCACTTGTTGCACTGGAGTCTTGGTGATTAGCAAAGTATCAAACAGCAGCAAAAGGAGGAAAAGCCAAGGCAGTGGACAGGCACAGCCTCTGAGGAATCAAGGTCGTGACTAGTCCTGTGGGACTCTGTCCTGAACATTTAGGATTTTACCCTCTGCATTTTAGCCCAAACTTTGCCATCAGTGCCTTCAAAATGAGGCCGCAGCAAACCTCAGCTTTGAGAAGTGTCAAGGCATTGCAAACCCTTCTGAAAGATGTTAGACCTGCCTGATCCTGGTACTTCTTTCCACCTCAGTTTTCCCTTCTGCACAATAAAACCTTATCTGTCTCATGTGGGCTATGCAATGATGACTAATTAATGTTAATGAAGTGCTTTCAGATCATCCAATTGAAGGACATACATAATTGCAAAATATTAATTACTGTTTACTTATTATCATGAAGCCAATGGCAAAACCAGCTGCTTATCTTCCTCAGCCATGACTCAGAAGGAGGATGGTGGCTGATCAAGATAGAGGTGCAGAGTCCAGTTAATCCTGTACAGTGACACAAGTGTGTCTGTGTGTGTGTTTGTGTGTGCATGTGCAAAGGCACCTGACACAGCAGGGACCAGGCCATACTCATGACAAAACCATGCAAGCTCAAAGTCCACAGAGATGAGCAAGGACTCCCCTTGCCAAAGACCCACATGGGAAAACGGATGTCTAGCAATGATTCATGTGTTTGAAAATTATGCTCATGAGAGACCATGTGTCACAGAGAATTAGAAGAGTAAAAGCTGTAATGAATTACTGTGAATGACTAAAAAAAATTGCTGTGCTTGAAAACCTTATTGTCAAAGATCCCAAACCCTGCTTGAGGGGCAAAAGAGAAAGAGGTGGGGAGAACATCCAGGAATGGAGAGCTTGTCAGACAAATGGAGAGGAAATTGAGCTCAGTGCTTTGTCATGCTTTGGCTATCCCTTACAGAAGGATAGAAATGAGTTTTGGGTTAAGCTTTGAATGAGCTGGTGATCAGAGAAATGGAGCAGGATGGAAATTCCACAAACAAGAGCCACATAGGTGATATCCTTTGGTTAACAGTTCAGGGCTGACCATGTTGATGAAGCAAAAAGGGTTGATTCTATTGGAAAAGCAATAGTTCCAGCTAGCTTCCAGTAGATAGGCTTAGGAAGGACCCTGAAGAGTGTAGAGGGGCACTGGGTTTGGTGCAGCTTGCTGAGGTCTCAGAGGAGAGGGTGAAGGGCTCACACTGCTGGATTGGGGAACTGTTCTTTGCAAGGAGCAGTGGAGAAGAGAAAACATGGAGGAGCATAGAAGTTTGGGAAAATGAGAGCAGAAGTTGGGTTTGGGAAATCCATGCATGGATGATGAAGAACACTTAACATTTCAAAGTTTTCCAGGCATTTACAGATGTCTTCAAATTACTGCCTGACCTCAGAGGACCTACCAAATCCCTTAGGCATTCTAGTATCCTTAAACATCTCAAATTGCAGCCTAGCATTTCCATTGACATGCAAAATTGTCTTCCCTTGTCTGTAAGGGCTTGAAGGAGTGACCTGAAAACCTGTGGCTGTGTCTCCTGCTGGGCCACTTGCAGAGCACCAGGAGCCTCTGGGCCACAGTGACTTTCTCTGCAGGTCGGTTCAGAACCAGGTGTGTCCACTGTTAGCAACCAGAACAGCTCTACCACCCACACACCCATGGAAATACACACAGGGGAGCTGGATACACTCCCTTAAATAGGTCCTTAGAACTACAAGAATGATTATGAGCTACAAAAGCAGGATCCACAAGTCCAAGCACATTTTCTTTCAGGGGTCTTTAGTTAATATAAGTGACTATGACACACACGTTCAAGGAGGTTATGCAAGTTGATGCTGCTCAGTGAGGTGAGAGATGGGGCAGCTGATGTGCCATGGGATCAGAAGCAGAGCAGGAATGTGTATAGGTCAATTGCAGCAGCTAGCAGCTTTCTTCACGTGGAGAAATATCAGAAGGACAAAGCTGGCTGATGCCCAGAGTCCGTGGGGTCCCCAAGCTGCTCCCTCTGAGAGCCCAGAGCCCAAAATCAAACAAGCCTAATCCACAATGTGCAGTGATGCAATGTCCTTTGTCCCCTGCACAGCAAAGCCAGAGGACTCCCTAGAGCCCCACATTTTGGGGTCTGCAGATGGTAATGCAGCAGTCCTGTATTTCATCCACCACTCACCAGGGTAGAGAACCAATCTGAAAGCAACCATCAAACCTTTTTGCTGCTGACTTGTGACTTCTGCCTAGCTCCTCAAGAGAGATGTACAGCAAGCAGCTTCCATCAGAAAATCACTGCTGTTCTCTGAGGCACAGTGACATAATGACCCTTCCCCTCCAATCCTGGTGTCATGATCTAGCTCCTGATTATATCCTCATCTGGAATAAAGAGGCCTAGCCTAAGAAAATACACTTAAGCTTCAGGGTGTCTCTGAGATATGATCAGTCTGGAAGGCCAAGATGATGGGGAAGTCTGCTCCTAACACTGTAGATGAAAGTTCAGAGCAGTCCGAGCACTTGCCCAAAGCTATTCAGAGAGTCAGGAGCTCAAATGCCTTTTGTCTGACACCTGACAACTCTGAGTGTATTATGCCCATTCTCCTCTTCATTAATTGCTCCCCAACAACTCCTGGCTGTGGTGGAGTCAATTTGTGCAGCCTGAACATCACAACATGTCCTGCTGCTTCCTGAATGTTCTTGGGAGCATTCCTTGCTCTTGGTAGCAACATTGCTTTTAGGATCAATATCCTTCCTTAGTGCTTTCATCTATCCCTTTGAGATTCTGCTAAGACTCTTGCACTATCAGGATTCCATTGACTTCAACCATTCAGAGAGAACAAACAAGTTAAATGTAGACTTACTTTTCAGAAGAATGATTTTACAGCCCTTTCTGTTTCCATCCCTCAAGCTCCTGAAACGATATATTTCCAAAAGATCACCAACAACCAACTTTTAAACCCTTAAAAAACATGTCTAGCCCCAGAGCTACAAAAATGAGCCACATTTACTCGGTTGCCTTATTACAAAAAGCAGATTCTTATCTTTGTGATAAATGCACTTAACAGCTTGGACTAAAAATTTAAGTCTTAACAAGCAGATTTTATTACTGCAGACTCTTGAAATAGCTGTTTCATAGCCATGAATTAACGTGGGTTATGTCCACATTGTAACACTAGCTTAATCATCAGACCTAAACCAACAGATTTAATGGCTTCAGAATAAATAGGACTAAAGTGCTAACCAGAAATAAATGGATTAAAAGGTAGGTATTATGCCTCACTCTAGACCTGGAGTCTGTCTCTTTGGCCTGGAGGTCCTATGAGGAGACATACCTATAACCATAAACACTACTGACTCTGGGTGTTGAACTTAAGGTTATGTCAAGGATCTTTAAAGGCAGGAACTTTACTGGTCCCTGATGAATGGAGAGTCAAAAGGCATATTTAAAACACCCAATCTGTCTTTTATTGTCCAACATGAAGCATAAATAAATAAATTATGAGTCACAGCATCTTCCTGTTTCTGCATATTTAGCTATGAGAAGATAGATTTCCATCTGAGCAACTCCACCCTGTCTGCATCTATTGTCATGTCAGTCCTGGCTCCTGCACTCACTACTTTTACACTCTCACACTTTCTGCAGCACTGTATCTCCTTCCTTGGCCCTATTGTGTGGAACAACTGACCTCTGACCTCTCTTCATAGCAGAGAAACCAAAGGCCCCAGCTGCCCTTGCAAGGGCACCCACCAGAGAAAAGTCTCTCTAGAGCTACAGGTTCAGTCCTAACAGGGGACCTACTTTTAGTGCCTCTCTGTTCCCCAACACAGACCTGCTCATGTGGCCAGACCAGACCTAGACACATTTTATCAAAAGACAGCTGCAAACTGTCCTAGACTCCTTCATAAGCCAGAATCTTGCCAAAATCTGAAGCCCTTGTGACATGGATCTCTGCTCTAGCTGGTTTCACGACACAGTGAAAGTTGTAAGGCAGATGCATGCCCCGATGAGGAAAGGAGAAAGGAAATAAATGCAAGCAGACTTGTGAGGGTGAAGTCACTTAGCCCTCATCTTCCACCATCTCTCAGATCCCTCAGCTTCCTCCTCTCTGAGATTCTTACTGGCTTTGACCAAGCCTTCACATTGGAAAGTGCCTTTGTGTCAGAAGGGACAGGACTGACAGCTGCCCTCAGGGCACCAGGTAGAAACAATCCCTTGTGTGAATGGGAGAGGCCATAGCAGAAAAAGATAATTTTGGTTTTTTTTTTTTTTCCAGTTCAAACTGAACTGTCCTCCAAGAGCCTTCCCACCACACTTGTACTACTGGATCCTGTATGGCAGTAATGGAATAAGAACAGTGGTTTCCAAAAAGAAGATTTGAAACATGGATCATAGGTTTCAGCAAAAGGAATAATCAGCAAACATGGGGAATTCACCTTAGGAAAAAAAATCTAAGTCAGTAATGCAAGTGCAAGAGAGCCTATGGGCTACCAGAGGACATTGTGGATGTGTTTACTCATCACAAGAGACCAATTAGTGCATCGGAAGGCATTACTGCCAATCAGCTAGTGTAATAATTGACTATATGCAAAAGACTAATTCAATTCAAGTGCGATAAAAAGAGTTTGCTTAACCCTGCCACGAAGGTGTTTAAACTCACCCATTTAATTTCACAATCAGGACAGGCTCAAACAGAAGAAGCGAGTCAGTTACTATGTTTCATCTGACAGGTAATAATTTCTTATGATGTGTTGACTTAATTCTCTTGCAATCACATGAATATGCCTTTAATTAAGCACACAAAGGCAATCTGTCCTGACGAGCAGGGGAGAGAGGAAGTGAGAGATGACAGTGACAGCATCAGACACTGGCTGGTGACCTGGGAATCAGAAAAGAATTTTACAACAGATGGAAATGCTGTCCCATGAGGAACAATGATCATGACAGTAAGGCCTGGAAAGACAAGGATAAACTCAGATAGGTTGAAGAACTGCAAGGGTTAGAAACTAGTGGGATATATGAGGGGCTCTACAGAAAATGTTGTTGAATTACATTGGAAGAGAGTGGAAGATGGAGAAATGCAGAGCTACTCTTAGCAGGAAATAAGAACACACAGCAAGTGATGCTGGGTGCACAGGAAAGAGTGTGGCCAATGGTCAAGGTTGATCTTCCCCCTCTACTATGGCATGGTGAGGCCACATCTCAAGTGCCTTGCTCACTTCTGGGCTTCCCAGCCCAACCAAGACACAGAAGTACTGGAGAGAGTCCAGCACAGGGCTACAAAGATGGTGAGGGGACTAAATCACTTCTCTTCTTATGAGGAAAGGCTGAGAGAGCTGGACATGTTTAGCATGGTGAAGATGTTTACATCTCTCAATGTTTACAAATACCTTAAGGAAAGGTGTCAAAGGATGAAGCCAGACTCCTTCCAGTGGTGGGATGAGAGTGTGAGTGAAAGCTGGTACATCCCAAATCGTGATCCAGATGTAGGAAAAGGTTATACTGGGACATATTACCAACAAAAGAAAATGTTAAGAAGGGCTGGGACAAGAGACCAGAATGGAATAAACACAGGCTGAAGCCCAGTGGGCAGAATTTAATAAACCAGGGGTACTTAACGAAACAGTCAGAGACACTTCAAATCCATTAGTAATTATCTTTGAGAACTCTTGGCAGTCCCCTAGGACAAGTGAAGGGTAAACACAACATGTACCTTTAAAATGCAGGCCCAGGAGGACACTGGGAATCCAGCTCAGTCAAGCCACCTTCTGTGCTGGGAAAGACCCCTGCCTTCCCTGTTGACTGATCTGTTTGTAAGTGCTGGGAATATAATGAGGTGATTGGTGCAGGTAAGATGGTTTGTTGAGGAGAAAACACATCAAAGCAAACCTGCTTCCTGGCAGATCATCTTGTGGTCTGGGACGAGGTGGGAGATGAGGTACCACTCTTGTCATTCTCCAGCATGAAATCCTAATACAAAATCAGCAGAGTACAGCTGCAGTTCTGGTTAAAAGAGATTTGTTATTGGAAACTTTCTTCAGCAAAGTGTGCTCTTGGATGCAGGAACAACTCAAAAGGAAGCACAGAGGGGCCAGGCTTGGGCATCATTTTGTTTTTACTGATTCTAAGGAGCCTTACAGTGAGTCTGGGATGGCTTCAGAGAACAGGCTCAGGTAGAATGCAAATGACTTTATTAAAGCAAACTTAGAATCTGTAGTGCTATGGGGAAAAGAGTGGCTATCATGGCATTGGTAAGGAAAGAAGAGCCAGAACTAGGTCATGGGAAGTAATTCTTTTACTTTTTCCACTGCTGATAGAGCTGGAGCTGGAATCCAATGTCCAACTTACAAAATAGAGGGAGTCAGGACAGGAGAGAGGTTGGAAGTTTCCAGTGGAGAGTTTTGGTGTGGGTTTGGTGGAGTAACCTGTCTGGGGCACAGATCCCAGCTGGAAGAAACCCAGCATGAAGATCACAAGCTCTACACACAGCAGGGACCTGGAGGCAGAGTTGGGCAGCCACATAAACCTAAGAGAATGAGGGTCTTGCAGGAATCACCGTGGTGCTGGTCCCAAGATTTTTGGTGTCCCAGCTCCAGCAAGTGCTGGTAAGACTGACCCCCTTCCTTAAGCCCACCCCAAGGTTTCATGCTCACAATCTCTGGGGTCTTTGCAAGCTTAGGGGAAAACAGCACTGTGTGTGCAAGGCCTTTGCTTGGGTTTTCTCCACACACCTGGGCTTCATGGTTTCCTCCAGTACCTGTCCATAGGATTGGACAGGTACTGTCCCTGTGCTTGGGCAAAATAAACCCAAGGACTGGGAGACACTGGCTGGGAACAGAAAGAGAACAGGGGCTGATGGAAAGCCCACAGGAGCAAGCCAAGGAGGGTAAGGTAAAGCCCCACAGTCCCCAGCTCCCTGACTAATGCCCTGGTGACACAATGCAGGTGAGTCAGCAAGGAGGGAGGGAAGCAGCACCCTCTGCTCAAGCTCACCACAGGGTCCCTGGCCCCCTTGCCCCTCTAGTTCTGCTGCCAAACCCTGCTGGGCACTCCTGGCACTCAGGGACAGCCTGCTTGCAGGTATTTACCCCCTCCCCAGCACAGTGTCACCTCACCCTGTGCTCAGTCACTCCACACCTAAGGGACCCACCAACTCATGACACGAAAGCATTATTCATCAGCAGCTGGGAGAAAGGGAAGTTGAGGTTTACTTTCACAAGGAATTTAATTTTCTTTTACGCCATTCCCTGCCTCAGGGGATACCTCTGCAGCTGGCAGTGAGTAGGATAAGCCAGGACCATCATGAAGGAATCACATCTTCCTAAATCTGGAGGATGCTTTCCCAGGCTAGTGATGCTCACCAGTCATGTTGGGCTGCTGCCACAATAGTTTGAAGGGATTCAGGTGGGCGTGTGCCAAAGAATGGATTCACACGAACATTTAGGATCAAGCCAAGTGTCATCTGTCCACTGCTTGAGCCATGTGAGCCACCCACTACTTCTCCACTTCTTTTACACAGCCTGCCCCCAGGCTGCTCCTCCACTTCTACTGGTGCAGCAGGCTCCTTTGGAGAAGGGTTCATCTTTCAGCAAAGCCCTCTCAGCCACAACAGGGCACTCAGGACGGAGCTATACAGTTTGCTCTGCCCCTGCTCATGAGGTGGAAGCAGTCAGTACCTCATCTCCATTACTCATTCTTCCCTCAATGTGCAAGCAGACCAAGAGTGGTAAAACAGCTCCACAGCTCCCTGCACCTGAGTTTGCACCTCCCTTCCTCTTATTGCCTAAAAGTAGATGGGGTTTTTTGATAAACTGGAAGAGAAAAATCATCCCGACCCAGTTAGCATGGCTGCTGGAATCTCTCCCCAGTATTGAGCTGATCAGACCCACCCTAACTTTTTCCCTGTTATTGCCCAGCCCAACATCTCTCTCCACATCCTGTACAGAGGCAGGACTTGGTGCTACCAGCCCCAAAGTCCCCAGCAAACTGCTAATGATACACACACACTCCACCAACACACCCACGCCCAGCCCTCTCAATTCCCCCTGCAGAGAGACCCCTGCACTGCTCACACTCCCCAGGCAAGCCATGGCACCTTGTCTCCAGCTCACACCTACAGTGAGTGGCTCTGTGATGTTCCCTGAGAGCTCCCACCCCCACTGCACTGGGTCCAGCAGGACCTGGCACTCCGTGGGTCTCTGGTGCTGAGACCTGCTCTGGCTGATTCTCCTGAGACCAGTCTGTGCCCAGCTCAGAGGTGCACACAAACTGGGGCACTGCTGGGAAAGGGTTAAAACCCCAGCCCTTGCATATTGGTGGGGAATTCTGGAAACCACAAGGAATCCAAGCTGCTTTGTAGTAGGGTGTAGAAGGAAACCCAAGGAACCACAGGCAGTTTGCTGTGTGGTTTAGGGAGCTCCCAGCTAATTGCCATCTCCCGTCTGAGGTGGTGCTGGACTGTGTAGTAATTTAGATGCTAAACAAGATCAAGACATTCACCTGAACTTAACCAAGGCAGAAAATAGGATTTACATGCAACTTATAAACCCGCTTTACAGAGCAGGTTGCAAAACCAGAGACCCTCTGGTCTAAAAGGCAAGGAAACAATTAATGTCTCCTTATGGGAAAGCAACTCCTACACATACAAGACATCAGATTTAGTGTAGACACAACTTGTACATGAGGAAAGCAAGCTTTGTGAGGTATTTATGTTATTCAATGAGAAATTATTGTGCAAGAAATACTGTATATCTTGTTGGCTGGGAGCAAAGATGTAGGAGGGTGTTATTAGAGCCATTAGAGACATTAGATATGTCATAAAAACACAAGCCTACGTTCTGCTTGAGAAAGATGCTGGTTTGAGAAATATACTGCTTAGAGAAAGGCAGCAGTGTAAGTACAGACAAAAGGCACAGCAGATTTTTGTGAAATATGAAAAGTATGTTCCTACAGAGGCACTTTCTATCCCCCAAGCATCTCAAGCTGATAGATGTCTGAAAAAGTTTCTATTGTTGGTTATCTTTCTGATTCAAGAATCTAACTAGCCTAGGTTATTCCTTAACTGATTGTGATGACAAAACTCTTTGAAGAAGTTTAGTGTGGATTTTCCTCACCTTCTACAAACCTTTGTGTAATTGCTCCTTCACTGTTTTTTTTGTATAAATCTGGGAGAGTTTGTGTTTCATATGCCAAACTCCCATATTGTTAGCATGGCAACTCACAAAACAGAGAATATTTGCAAGAAACAGGAAATAAATTTGTTTGGCAGCACAGACACAGTCCTTAAGAAATTCAGAAAGACCAGAAGGATATTAGAAAGAAAAAATGGGATTTTTAAAAATAAATTCAGTGTCAAGATTTACTTCAAGGATTAATATAGTTAAAGACAACTTCCACAATCAACAACTTTTATACACATAGCAAAGTTAATCCAGTTTATTTGGAAAAAAATCTTCATTTCTGCAAGACCCTGAATAACCTAAAATGTCATCTCTCACCTGTTGAAATTCATCCAGATAATTTCTCTACTTTAAAAAAAAGGAGAAGCAAAAATTGTTTTTCTAAGGACGCAAAACAAAGCTGTAAGTTGAAAATTTCAACAAATGAACTCCACAAGGACACTGACTCATTGCAGGGACACAGAGGCAACACAAACAGCTTGCTTCAGATCCAGACAAGTATAAAATAATTGCACTTTCTTTCTTATTTGGGTCTTTGAAAAGAAGTGATCATAAAAAAGCCTCTGAACTGAACATTTAAATGTGTCCTCTATCCTCATCTCTCAGCACTCATCACACCCTCTCTGTAAACAACCTCAGCAAGACAAATAACTGAAATAAAAGAGTTTATCACATAGCACAATTTCCAGACTCAGCAAGGTTTTAGCAAAATGACATATCAGAGGCTTCTGTGTTCTGGGTGGGGCAAAGCATTTAAAACACTACCCACAAATCAGACTGTCACCTTCATAGATGTTAATGGATTTTTTAAACATTCTCATTAATTCAGCATATCCCTGTTAATCTCATGATTGGGACATTTTCCTCAAGATGAAACATAAACAAAATTTCAATGAGAAAGAAACTCAGTAGGATTTGGTTGTGCTTTAGCTAGCTACTGAGGTCTCAAGACAAGTCTTTAGATGACTTCTTCTGACTAATAGGCTTAGAGAACTTCTTTGATTTCATAGAGCTTGTTAATATCACCTGTGCTTGTCCATTCAGCCTGTGAGTTTTATCCTTGACATGCCCATAAGGATTCTCCAACAAGGAAATGGTGAAGCCTCCTATCTACTGCTGACACTTGCAGCTCTTTTACTAATTTGGGCAAAAGGGTGAGCCCACTTAGAGCTGTAATCCTTGCAAGGCCTTTCTGCAAAGGGGGTTACAGAAAACACAAAACACACCTCGCTGTCTGCTTACTCTAACATCCTAAAAAATACCTTTGTCCCAAAAAAACCTGGGCAAAAACATGCAGGAAACCCTCCGTTAAAACCACAAACCACAGTTAAAAGACAGCATGTTAGGAAAAATGAGGCAGTACATGTCCGTGGCCTGAGTGGTGCCCATGCTGAGGTGAGATGCTGGAAGCTAAAGTGGGTCAATGAGTTATTGCATTCCAGAGACAATGGCTGTCCCACTTCTAAACTGTGCCCTGAATTACCAAAGCCTTTTGGCACATCAGCCCAGGGTTTCAGAGACAAGAAGATATTAAAACTGCAAATGAACTGCAGTTAATGCGACTGGAATAGAACCAAAATAGCAAGACAAAAGAAAGCCCCTGCCCTTGCAATGAAATTACAAAGAACCTGGATCCGCCCAGGTGAAGTGCAAGTGTGTCAGCCTCATTAAATGCCTGTCCTCAAAACGCTTTCCAGCTCCATCGCCTCTTCCACTCTTTCTCCTACCTTTCAGTGAGACCTCTCAAAAGCACGGCCTCTCTAAAAAAACTACACATATTGCAAGACTTTATCCAGTTCCCAAACATATTCTGTGCTTTTGTGATTCAGTAATCTCTCCTTGCTAGCAAACAGAGGTATTGTAGTGAGTAACTGCAGTTTTTGCTTTCTTCAAGCCACTGCAAGTATTTTTAGAGGAATCAGATCCTTGTCAAACAACAGCAGTAGCATCACAGCCAAGCTTCCTGGAATTACCTTTTGTCTTGCTGCTACCAGGTAAAATTCAAGATAGTGCAGATTAGCAGAGAGGTGGATGACATTCAGGATGTTTGTCAGCATTGTGAAAAGTTAGGATCAAATCTGAGGCCACTGTATTTACCTCCCAGAAACAACATGCCAGGCTTGTGATGCAGAATCATAGAAAAATGGAGCTGGGGATGTCTGCCTAGCAATTCATAGATACCTGAGGCTGGATTAGTGGATTAGTGTTGCTCAATATACTTTTACTAATCCAGAAAAGGAAGTGAGCAGTTAGGTGACAACCCATTCACTGCTCACACCCTTCTCAACTGTGTTTATGAATATATTAAATAACAATGACCATAAATTAACACTAGTTAGTTACACAATCGTAGAAAACTGGGATGCAAAGTGACCTGGAGAGAGCCAAGAAAGGGTCAGTCGTAACTTTGTGATTATCTAGCCTGTTCTTTGAGATTCCCATGCTGGGAATTGCAAGCCTGCCCAGATCACACATTCCAGCACCTAGAGATCCCACTGTCCCTAAGATATCCTCCACTGCCATTGCTACAATGCACTCTCCCCACTTTCTACCTCCCCAACCAAGAAAATAGGTTCTTCCTTCTATTTTAGGCATTTAAAAGTTGGCATTGGGCCCCTTTCACTCTTCTCTGTGAAAGAGGAATGGTTCATTGTCTCTCACTTCAGTGTTGGGCCCCAAGTTCTTTTGCAAGGACAGACCTTTTTAGAGATACTATTTCTGTAGACAGCCCTAAAGCATATAGAAACTTGCTTTTCTTACTCACCTTTTCCAGACCATGTACCAATAGACCAGAAGACAATAGGTCAATAGTCTGAAAAACCCCAGTTTAGACCCTGGTCCCATCATGTTCCCTAACCCCCAGTCACTTTTTCTGCATTCCTCTGAACCCTTTCACACTGGTACATAACCTTCCTGAAGGGCAGCGCCCAGAGCTGGTCATATTACTGCCATTAGGCATGTTCCACACTAAAAAAATATTTGGAACTATTTAATGTGTCCTACAAACAATGCTGTTCTTTATACATCCCAAGCATGATTAAATTTTCCTTTATTTTTTGCAGCACCATGACTCTGTTGACTTATGGTCAGCTGATAACTGCTCCAGCCACTTGCAAAGCCCTTTCTGTACAGCTGCTGCCTGCCCAGATGTCTGCCTCTCCTTTGTTTGTACAAAGGATTATTCCTGCATCCACACCAAATCCTGCACCATCCTCCTTGAAATACATCCCCTCTCTCTCATCAGAGCTAGAAAATACAGTGAGCAAAGAGCTGATGGGGCTGGGCACATTACAGTGAGCAAGGAGGGACAGCATGGAAATAAAACTCCATATTGCCAACTGAAAAAGAAAATATTTCAATTATTCAAAACAGGCTTAGTTCAGCCTCTCTGCTGAGAAACCTGACTACCAAAGTGGTGAACTCACTGGCAACATCTGTACCACCAGTGATCAGCCACATTGTTCATTTTTTAATTAAAAATCTCTGCTTCCAGCTGGGAACTTCTCCCAAGGCCTCCTGGTTCCTTGCTGATGTCCTGCAAGACTGTCTCAACAGTCTGGACGAGTGAGGGTGGGATTGCAATGCCAGCACCACAGGTCTGGTAACCATGAGTGAACAAGAAAGTTCAGGCAGGGATTCCCAGAACCAAAAGTGGAAAGTGTGGCTTCCCAGGTTTGGGAGCTGTACCCAAGCACGAGCTGCCTCCCCACAAAAGCCTCCCCTGACCAACACCTGCTTGCACATCACATTTCATCTGGGGAGGGAAGTGAACCTGTGAGCTTCCCAGCAAGGTGGAGCTTTAACATCTACCTGGGGCTTTATGCCCCAGCTGCCTGCCAGGTGAGGTGGAGAAAACAGGTCATGGCATCTCTCAACAACAGTGACCAGGAAGCCCATCAGAGTGTCCCTGGCTTTGCACGTGCACCTTTGCTAAAGCTGAAATTTGAAGCAAAATAGCAAGGAACAGGAGGATGGATGAAAGGGGAATTTTCCATAATATGGATCTTTTTTTATCAAAATGATAAAGTCTGGAGGGTTTTGACTTCATAACTTTATTCTGAAATGCCCCATGGGCCAGAGGTGTGTGAGGTGTCTCATGTAGGGTGGCCTTACAGACTCTGCTCCTCAGGGAGGCCAGGACACCCCACCTCTATAGGTGGTGAGGACAAGCCAAGCAGATCCATGAAGGATCTGGTAATGCCCATTTCATATAAATGGTCCTCTTTAATTTTACTTCATGCTAAAGAAAATTTTAACAGGCATCAAGCACCTCAGGTCTTTCAGATCACAGATAATGGCAAAGGAAGGGTCCATCAGATTTTCTGCATATCTTCTTCCCTTCATATCAGGACCTCCTAATCACTACAACTTCTCTTACTAATTAGACTTTCCTGGGAGAATTGAGGCTGTTCAGTGTGGAGGAGAGAAAACTCTGGGAAGACCTTCCAGTACCTAGAGGGGCTTCAAGAGAGCTGGAGAGGGACTTTTTACAAAGATATAGAGAAATAAGATAAGGAGGAATGGGTATTAAA
The DNA here is from genome assembly GCF_052056855.1 of Sturnus vulgaris. NCBI lineage: Eukaryota > Metazoa > Chordata > Aves > Passeriformes > Sturnidae > Sturnus > Sturnus vulgaris. Next base: position 74,564,947 of record NC_142283.1, on the reverse strand, counting down.
CTGGCAGATGGCAGGTTTAGGTTAGATATTCAGGATTCTTGTCTGTGAGAGTGATTGGGAAGTGACACGGGTTGCCCAGATAAGCTGTGAATTCTCCATCCCTACAAGTGTTCAAGGCCAGGCTAGGTGGGAAGCCATTAACTGGTTCACTGGTGGCAGCAGCGTTGATATTAATCACTTGAATTTCAATAGCAGGTGGACCTTTGAGCAACCTGGTCTGGTGGAAGGTATCCCTCTAAAGTCTCTTCCAACCCAAACCTATGAATTCTATGACTGGGGAGTGAGTGCTTCAGCACCCAAGTGCCTTACAGCCTTTCCTGCTGTAGTTTATCATGCAGGACACTGTTCACACACCCCACGGTGCAGTCAGCCTCCCAGCTCACACACTGCCAGGTATCAGGTTCTCTTGCCATTGCGAAACACTTGTCCTTTAAAGGTACACAAAAGAATGTAAAATCCTAAGCTTTTCCACAAGCACAGCTGCTGTAGCATGAACAGCAGTTCAAGGGCCCCAGGGCTCAGAGGGGTGGAAGGGGCAGCCCCACCTCACCAGGCTGTGCACATCATGCCAGACCACAGCCATGCTTGCACCACATCCCCCCAGCCTCAGCAAGAACAACCCAACCTCTCCCAAAACAGGAGGGGAGGAAGGCTGGAGAGGGTTGATGAGAGCACCTGTGAGGCCCTGGGATGCTGGATCACCCCTGTTTGCCTGTCCCCTGGGAGAACTCATGCACTGGCCACACAACGAGCCAGTAGTGAGACTGAGCCAGAGCAAGAGGGCTCCACAGATATTTTTCTTTCTTTTGGCATCTGCAGTGGATGTTTCCAGCCCATTAGCTGTTCTGTCACTGCCTAGGTGTGGATGATTCCATTCCTGGGGCACAGATGAGGCCCCATTGATGGATTAACCACCTCAATGGGTAACATGAATGGCAGGTATGATTTATGCACGCAGCTGCCAGGAGGAATTGGATTTCAATCTCGTGCCAATGTGGGTCATATCCTCAGCTCACAGCCTGAATCACATCCTCACCTCACATTCCTGACCCACCTTCTAGCACAGTCCAGCCTCACTGGCAAGGAAATGGTGAGGGCTATTTCAAGCACATCAGATACAGCAAAGGGGAAGCTGTGCCTGAGAGTCCCATTATAACTGGTGGAACATGGGTGCAGCTAAGCCCCCTTTAAATCTGGTCCACAGAAGGGAAATCTTAAGCCCTGTCTTCTTTCTTTTTAAGGAGTTTGGAGAGATCTTTCTGGAGATGGACATGGTTGAAGAGACATCAAACCACAGCTGCATGCATTTGCTTTCCTGGCCCCCGAAAAACACGCTCTGCCAGAAACAGCAAATCCATCCACATAACAGGAATCAGGTCTGGTCCTTGGTTTGGTGAGTGCCCTGCATACAAATTACATAAGAAATCTCTGATTACATAAAGCGCATTGCACAATGCATTATATAAAGCTCAGGTCATGGCTTAATCAACCAGCACTCAGCTCTCTTACATCAAGAAAAATTAATCTGAGGAGAGGAGCAAGGAAGGGGGAGGAAGAGGAGGATGCTCTCCCTCTCCTAAGGAGGTGTATGGCATACACGTGGCACACGTGCCCACTGAGCACACCTCCATCCCTGAGCCAGCCCAAAAGGAGCAGCTTCCTGCCAAACTCCAGCTTTTGGTTCAAAGGCCACCTGCAGGATACCTGCACAGGAGGGGGAGATTTATGCATCCCTCAGAAAACAGACCCATAATCACAACCACCTCACCATTTACCTTGTCTGGCTGTAATGGGATTGCCCGGGGCACAGAGTGTCCATCAACCACTACAATGCACCTTGGAGGAGAGAAATGAGAAATTCCTCATGAATGCATCGCTCAAAAAGATCTGTTTTTCTTTTCTGACACTTTTTTATTTCAAATCAGCAGGTAATAGCCAAGGGGAATGTTTCAATGCTGACAGTGATAGAGGAAGTTTCACACCAGCAGATGGAAACCAAAACTGGTAATTCTGTGCTGAATCTGGTGCCAGAGGTCCCCCTAAGATACATAACAAAAGCCAAAGTTCTCACTTCTCTGCCATAATATACAGGGTTTTCCATAAAAAGGAGTTTGGGTTTCATAGTTTTTAAAACCCAAGGACAATATTAAATTAGTCACAGGATTTCCAATCAATCCACCACAAGGCTGGGCAGGTGGGACCTGCTTCTTGTCTTGGAAAACTTTGCTCTTAGAGAGCCCTGAGGCTACCTATGGTTTTGATACAACTCTTTCAATCAGTTTCAACAGGTCTTGTACAGGATTTTGAGCATGCAAGCACTTCTAGGTAAGAAACATCTGCAAAAGTTCCCACTATGACTTGCAGAATCAGATTGAATCAGCAGGGGAGTCTGTGAAAATTGTTTTCACTACTGCGGGTTTCAGTAATAATAGCGTCCATTAAATAGGAAAAGCAATAAATCTATAGGAGACATATGTTGAAAATAAACAGTGAGGTTTCAGCCATGCTTTGAAGTAGCATGGAATGGCCCAGAGTCAAAAAAGTGCTGGGAACTGCTTGGTCCATTGTGCCAGACAGGCAGAGGACTTTTATGTACCAGTGGAGAGGCAGAAAGTTGCAAGAAGAGGAGAAAGCCCCTCTTTGATGGTTGATTTTCAGCCGGGCTGTTTCATGGAAGGTGAAATTCTGAAAGGAGAGACAGGAATGCAGGGAACAGCAAGGGCAGTGCAGAGAAATCATCATGGGTATTTCTGAGCCTTGGAAGCAGATAGTTTCTAATAACTCTTCCAAAACGAATGGCCAAGATAGGATTTTGTGTTCTGCCACCTTCCCTTTGGTCATAGGAGCACCAGCTGTCACCAGGGGAATATAAGAGGTGGGCCAATTGGATGACACACAGATAGAGGGGTGTTACACCTCCCTGGCACTTCCCAACACAGCTGTCAGCACATCTTGGGGGGGGAAAAAGTAACAAAGAAAACAGAATCTTGCCCTGTGTAATAAAATCCAAAAGGAAATCCTGAGAGGTAAGAAGGGACCCTGAGCACAATCCCAGTGATCAGCCAATCCCAGGGAGGGAGTTGCCACCATGTCTTCTGTGGAAAGGAATGAGTCAAGGAGAAGTTACCACAGACACGATGGGGCATGCAGATGTGCACAGGGAAACAGTTTTCCTCCTTGGGTGATGGGAATGGGGAGCATAATTCAGGAGACCTTTCTTGCAGCCAAGATCTCCATGGGTGAGGTCAAACAAGTCCTCAGGAGTCAAGGATTCTGCAGACAGATCAATGTGCTGAAGCCTGGACGTGGCATTAGGAGAAATTCAAACACTTGGAGCCTGCCTGTGCCCAAAAGCCATTGCAATAGCAATGATTTTGGGTTGGAGGAAGAGGATAGGGAGTTGCTCCTAGCTATTCCTTCCACCCATCCTCCTTTTCTTCCAAAAATTGTGTGTTATGTAGGGGTTATTCAGTACACAAAGGCTCTCTGTGCCAAGGCTAGGTTTCTGAGTCACTAGATGAAAAGTAAACCTATGCCACCAGGGAGGTAATGCCTGTAATGCAAGAGTGAGAGGGCTCTTGCACAAGGTGCTGGGTTCCCAACAATCACTGTCCCATGCCTGGCCAAAAGCTGTGGGCTTTAGTGTTCCATGTAAAATTCCCTGGGTCGACACAAGATGCCAACTCATGGGACGCTCAGGCTGGCTACACCTCCTGTTTGTCCAGTTGGGAAACTGGTTCTGCAACATGACCAGGGAAACCTGGCCCCAGCCATGCCTGCACCAAATCCTCCCTTTGTGTGAAATGGCATTGAACAGGTGCCTCCACTCAGGCTTTCTCCAAAGAGCCTCTGCCACCCACACCTCTACTCCACACAAACTGTGTTCAGGGGAACCCGAATAATCCCCAGCACAAACAGACTTTGCACCGTGACCTGGGGACATAATCACTCACAGAATTCTCAGTAAGATCAAGCTTTGCAGCTTGTATTAACACAAAGGTCCCATCAAAGCCAAGTGAAAGAAAACAGAATTTAACCACAAGGTCTCCTAGTTGGTCCTGGCAAGCTTTAGTTACAGTCAGGGAATCCAGAATCATGTTTGATGCACAGGCTGACAGCTCACAGGCATTTGGGTACAAGGTAGGCACTGCACAGTTAAGGTTCCTGCACACTGGCCCATCAGGCAAACCCTCAGAACTTTGTCAGGCCTCAGATAAATTGCAGGGGAGTCAGCACTGACCTCCTTCAGCCTATGGTCTTCACCCAAGGACCAGGGGATTCCATACTCAAATCCCTTCTCTCCCCCAAGAAATGAGACACAAAACTGACACTGATCAACCCCCAGCCCCTGTGAGTGTCCATATCTCTCCTTTGGGAAGCTCTCTCACTTTGCACAAAATAATCTGAAAGAGAACACAAAAATCACTTCCATCAGGGGCATGGCAGATGGCTTTCAGCAGGAGAGCTGGCAAGAGCCCTTCCCCTCAGTGCCCCCTCACACATATATGAAAGGTTTGTGTTCCAGCCTCTGCAGGTGGGAAGGGAGCCAGACCTGGATCTCCTGAAACCACAGGATGGATGAGATAGACAGGTAAAAACATAGAAAATAGGAAGATAGCCAGGGAAGGCAAGGAAGCCAGCTGCAGGAGAGCACAGACCAGGACTACATACCTTCCCCTGGCTGGAACAAAAAGGGATAGAAATGGTGGGTATTTGCCCTATTCTCAGCCTGCAGTATTTTGAGAATGTGGAGGATTCCCCTGCTGTGCAGTGTACAGAGTCCAGGACAGTTAATGCCATGTTTCTAGGTGGGAAAATCCACTGGGCTTAGGGGTGCTGACCCCAGCAGTCCCCTTCCCAGGAATCTCAGGGGAGCACCATCACCTGCAGGTGACAGATGCACCCCTGAAGCCCCACAGTGAAGTCCACCCCTCCCCAGGCTCTACCATGATAAAGAACCTGGCTTTTCCTCCCCTTGTTTTTGGTGTCCCATGCCTGGCTAAGAAATGGCAATGGAAGGTGATATATGTATATAGAGGGAGACAGGTGGCAGTGACACTCATAGTGATAGCTGCCACTGGACTTAATTACACAAGCATCATTATATACTTTTGACCACAGAAAAATATTTGCCAGCACTTTTCTGCCATATTTGTTAGTTGCCATGAAACTTAAGGCTTTTTCAGGGTCTGATCAATATGCACAATATCAGACACAGCATGAAGCTGTGACAGAAATAATCCATACCACGTGAAAGGAGGGATCCCAAGTGATTTGCACTGAAGGAAGAACTGGTCTGCCTGGCTCAACTCAGCCAACAGACCTCTGATTTTAGTGACACTCTGCTGCTCAAAAGCTCTGACTTGAAAGGAATTCATTGCTCAGGGGATACCCTTTGCAAACAAGGTTGCATGTCAGGTTTTGGCCAGAGCAGAAGCAGCAATGTTGACCCAGACCTCAGGTGAGAAGTTCTGCAGAGCCAACTGGGTGATGCTTTGTGCATGGTTTAAGACAGAGAAGGCTTTTCTGCACCACCTTTCCTTGCTGCTTTCCTTCTAAAGCATGGAAGAAACACCAGCACAGTGTTGAGGGCAGGAGGAGGCAGGTTGTGAGGCAACTCAGTAAGTGGGCCTCTTCTTTGTAATCCTTTTCAGCCTTTTACCTTTTTAATTCTATTGCTCATTTGCCAGGAGAGCTTTGGGGCACCACTTGCTGCCCAGCCATCCCCCTGTCTTCCTCTCTATGACCTCTTTGTTCAAGGGCAATGAAACAATCCAAGGCAAGGGAAGCTGACACCTTGGAGGCACGGACAGAGTACAAACAGTGGAGGTAACATGGGAACACTCACCTTCCTGTCCTTGGGTCACCCAAGCACACCTTGCATCCTCAGCTGTTGCTGTGTACTCTCCTCTCTCTGCTTGTGGGGCTTGGCTCCATCTCACATAAAGATCAGTGATAAAAGCAGGGAATAAATAAATACAGTAAATTGAGAAAGATCAGCTCATCAGGCCAAGTGCAAATTCTATAGAGTCATCCAGAAAGCATCCTGTAATGTGCAAACAGGAACTGATAGAGATCCTCTTCCAAGGGCTGAGCTTGTTCATAACCGATGGATTCCCTTGGCCAAAACCACCTCCTGCATATCTGGGTGTGAGCACTGCTATCTGCTGCTGCATCGTGCACAGCCCAGATCTCTCCTGGGCCGAGGGCAATTCTCAAATTTGAGGAATGGAAGCATCAACAGGGGCAGATCTGCTGTCCTCATTAGCCCATCCTGTCAGGGAGCATTTCAGGATGAAAGTGAGAGAAGAAACATGCCTTTTTATCTTGTCACATTCTTGCAAATGGAAGGGAATAACTGAATCCCTGTGGCAAGTTCTGCCTAGCAGAGCAAGCTCAGCTGCAGAACCCCACAGTGCAGCCCACATAAACATCATCCTGAGAAGATCTCCGGGGAGTCACAGCACAAAAGGGCTCTGTACCTGGCAACAACTACAACAGTGGAAAAAAAACCTCACTCTAGAGCCTGGGTGTCAAGGCACTGTAACACAATTATTCTCACCAACTCATTTCCTTGCCCTGGGGAAGCTGCATCATGAGAAGCCACCTGAATCTTCTCATAGGAAGTGCTGTGATGGGGAGGGTGCTCAGTAAATCGGGTGGTACCACACCTCACCTACACGGCACAGGGCATTCTTGAAAAAAGGACATCTTAGGAACCCTGAAAGAGGTCTAATGAGGCAAGACAGCAGCAGGATGAAGCAACAACTTGGGCAGCAAAAGACATGAGCAGGAAAACCTGCTCTTGGGTCAGATTCCTTAGTCCAGGCCAGATCATCCCCCTCTATCCTATTCCTGTCATTACTGCTGCTGACCTTGCAGAGCAAACTCTGACATCCAGAGATCTGTAAGGCAGATGGACAGCAACCATCAAAGCTGACCACTGGCATCACTCAGGCTGAAGAGCTGCACCCCCTGTGTGTCTGGTTTGCATGGCCAGCTTGTGGTAGCAGAGGGAGTGGTTTCTGTGAGAAGTTTCTGGAAGCTTCCCCCATGTCTGGCAGAGCCAATGCCAGGCAGTTCCAGGATGGACCCAGCACTGGCCAAGGCTGGGCCAGTCACGAACGACAGTAATGCCTTTGTGATAACATATTTAAGAAGGACAAAAAAGTTATTGTGCAGATGTAATTGCATCCAGAGAAGAGCAGGGTGAGACCATGTGCGAGGAGCAGCCCTGCAGACACCCGGGGCAGTGCAGAAGGAGGGGCAGGAGCTGCTCCAGGCTCTGGAGCTCAGATTCCCCTGCAGCCCCTGGAGCAGCCCATGGTGAGGCAGCTGTGCCCCTGCAGCCCAGGGAGGGCACGGGGGAGCAGAGATCCACCTGCAGCCCTGCAGGAGCCCAGGCTGGAGCAGGGGGATGCCCAAAGGAGGCTGTGACCCCATGGAAGACCTGTCCTGGAGCAGGTGGATGCAGAAAGAAGGCTTTGGACGTGTGGGAGACCTGTGCTGGAGCAGGCTCCTGGCAGCACTGAAGACCTGTGGAGAGAGGAGCCCAGGCTGGAGGTGTGCTGGTAGAGCTCCCCTGTGGAGGACCCACGCTGGAGCAGCCTGTTCCTGAAGGATTGCAGCCATGGAAGACTGAGCCACAGCCATGGATGGACTCACATTGGAGATGTTCATGGAGAACTGTCTCTTGTGGGAAGGTCCCCATGTGGAGCAGGGGAATGGCTCCTCTCAGGAACAGCAGCAGGAACAATATCATGACCATAATCCCCATTCCAACCTCCCTGTGGCGCTGTGGGAAGAGGTAGAGCTGGGAAGGAGGGAGGGGTCGGGAGAAAGTGGTTTTAAGATTTATTTTACTTCTCATTATCCTGCTCTGATTTTGATTACTAATAAATTCAATTAACATTTTCAGTTCAAGTCTGTTTTGCCCATGACAATATTTGATGAATGATGTCTCTGAGTTGAGACAAAGAATTGAAGAGTAAACAATAGTTCATCAAAAACCAAGGCAATGAGCAATGCCTGACATTTACTATGCTTGCAAAAATCGGAAGGAGAGGCAGACTGCTTTGTGATAAACAGAGCCAGAATTTGCAAACAGGGTGAGGGGTGCAAGGCTACCAGTGATCAGTGATAAATCCAAAACCTTAAACCACCAAGAACTAATCCCAAGGTCTGGAATGTGCCCAAAAGGCTGAGGAGACAAATGCTCCGGAGACAAAGTTGCAAAGTTCAAGTGCGATGAAGAGTTTGGAAGCCTTCATCAGAGAACCTCGATGACCCCTGAACTGGGGAGACACAAGCACAAGAGGACTTTTGGTTCATTTGAATAGGAAGCGAGGGTAGGCGGGGCTAGGACATGAATATGTATTAGCCACATTGTGTAATCCTAGGCTTTCAGGAAATAAAAAGAGCAGTAGTTTGAAGTTTGGTGTGCGCGCTTTGGGAGGAATTACCCCCGTGCACCTCAGCGCTGAATAAATGCATACCTACTTTATAACTCTCATTTCTCAGGAGTTACAGACTCCTTTTCTGTGTATCAGTTGGGGAGACAGGCAGGAGTCTTCTGTCCAACCGCGAAAGCAAAGCGAAGAACGGACTCCCTGAGGTGCACCCCGAAATTTCCCTGAAAGGACTCCACAACTCAGCTCACTCTACCCAAGACAGACTATGACCTGCTAGCCCGCAAATAAACAGGCTAGCATGTGTCACTGGTGGGGTTTTTGGGGTCCCTTTGGGATCCCTGAGACTGCTTTCACAGTCCTCAGGGACGGATCAAATTCCCGAGCCTTGCCCAGACAGAGTTTTGGCTCACAGTGAGCTCTCAGACCAGCGGGGAAAAGAGACCAGCATATGCAGAGAGGCACAAATCCATAGTTCATTCTATGAAGGCATCCTATCTACATATACCCACGGCTATTGTTTTACAGGGGTTTTTATATCTTTTGAGGGTTTTACAGTTTGCACCAATTACCAAGGGAATTCTACTTTCTGACTAATCCCTGAGGGATTTTACATTCAAAGCTGGCTTATGGATACAAAAAGAGAATGAACCACAAATATTGAAGATAGATAAAAGGGTCTTCCAAAGGGGGGGAAGCTAAATTCCTTTTGTATTCGTCATTTCACAATCCATTTCTTATCTCTAAGCTATGATTTTCCAAGGAGCTTGTTCTGAGGATGCAGGGAAACTTTCTTCTGTGTTTTCTGCTCCCTCCACACGTATGTATCAAATTTAAAGAGCCTTTAAGCTGTGTACGCTTGGCTAGGAAGGGCCAGCAGTAAGTCACATTAAGACACTTTTACCTGTAAGTATAAACCCTGTGTAAGTAAAGTCTAAGCTTACAAGCAGCCACTGGCCCAGCTAGAGGGCCAGCAGAAGGATACCAGCTAAGGGAGCCAACAAAAGAGATTTGCTAACCAGTGGAGGGGCCAGCAGCCTACGGGTAAGTCAAGTAAATCTGTTTTATTGCTACTATTTTGCCAAGGTCCGGACCTGCTGTGTTGTCACACTGTGTTTTGATTGTGTGAATAAAATCATTTCACCCATTTCCTGGGCAACTGAAGTGACAGGAGTGAGTGCAATGTGCAATAAGAGCTAATTAGCTAAAGAGTAAAAGACACTGCCTAAGGGACGCTGCATAAGAAACTCCACGTGTGTGTGCATATTTCACCTAGACGAACAAAAGGCATCCTCCTCCTTGAGTGGTTTGGGCTCAACTCCTAAAAAATTGTGAACTTAAAGTACCACGTTCCAGAAGAAGCTAACCTCACATTTGCTGTGTTGGAGGTGTTTCAATATAGAAGTGAAAACAACAAAGAGAGCTGTAAGAGCGTTAATGAAAACTAAAAAGAGGGGAGCGAAAAGTTACATGTGATACTAAAAGATGAAATTATTGATAATTTAGAAAAAACCTCCAGAAATAATCAAAACTAAGTGTGCCCCATCTATTCAAATCCTATGACATCCCTAAATAAGGGCAAAAAAAGTGGTTTATGAAAAAATAGAGAAAATATTGAGTCTCAATACGGGAACAAAAAACAGTAAAGAATATCTAAGGTTAGTCCACTAAGGTGTGTTTTAGCCCATTAAAAAGAAATAGCTAATGTAAAAAGTACAGAAAACAAGAAAACGCTTTTAAAGTATTGTGGCCAGTGGTGGCTATTTTATAAATTAAATGATAGAGTAAGGTGGCCACCTACTAAAACTGTAAATTATAACACCTTGTTACAGTTAATGTTGTTTTTGAGAAAAAAAGGGAAATGGGATGACGTTTCCTATGCAAATATGTTCTTTACTCTTTGAGATCACCCTAAGTGGCAAAGAGACTGTGAAATTAGACACCCCTCTAATCCTCCAGTATTAGCCCTCAAAAATAGTATCAGGCCTTAAAAATATTGTAAGGCAACTAATAAAGGTAAGCTAAAGTGATACTACTCTGTCTGCAACATCAAAGATGCACAAAATCTAATAAAGTCTATCTCACAGCCACACAAAAACAAAATCTAACAAATCTACTTAAACCTCCACCTAGGAGACAGGAGGAAGGTGGAAGCTCAAAAAAACCCACCCCTAGTAGCCCAATCTCATCCAAAACTAAAAGCAAACAATGCAAGCACCTCTGTGGGAGGCAGTAGAGCCAAAAGGTGAAAGAATACTAATTAAAGTACCCGTCTCAACTACTGATCTGGAGGCGTAGGAAAAAGTTGCTAAGAATTATTGCAATAATCCAGTAAACACTGCCAAATGTTTACAACACATAATAAAGCAACATAAGCCTAATTAAAGTAATATGCAGTTACTACTAAACGCTCTAAATAAAACAAAGAAACAACTAATTTGCTAAAGATTTAACAAAGGAGTTCTATAAGGCCCAACAAAAAAATGTAAAAGAGTACTTTTCACTCCAAAATCCAAAAGAGGATCCAAATTTTAAAAAAAAGCAAAAATAAAAAACTAAAAAGCTACCAAAAGTAAATAGTATGAAAAACGGAGAGAGCTATTCCTAAAACAATAAATTGGTGAACTTTATATGCAATTAAAGTCCTTCCAATTCTCCATCCAAATTCCTAAAAAGCTTAAGGGATGTGATGTGTTGCCATACATCATTAGACCCTCAGTCTAAAGTAAGAATACAACAACTAGTGAATTTGAGTTTAGGACGGTCTACAAAAGACATCAAATGTAAACTTCAAAAGCTCCAAAGACAAATAAGTATGTAGTAGTAAAAAGGGCAACTAGACAAACTTAAAAAACATATTTCTGTAATATAATCTTTAAAGTGTAAATATAGAAAACAATGGAGCATTCGTAAGTTTCTGTATATACACAACTCCCCAGATCTGCTCCTGCAGAAAGATTTATTAGCACAATTGCAAACAACCATTACATTTTAAAAAATAAAGAAATTACTCTAAAAATAAATGATCAAAAATATGTAGAAGTGTTAGGCTTAATATAACAAAAATTAAAAGGAAAATTAGTGAAAAAATAATAAGCCAAATATTTCCTGAAGTATAAGTCTCTAATATATCAAAAGAAACCAAAAAATGCACCTCCTATATTAAAAAAAAATTAAAAAAAAAAAACAACCACAAAAAAACCCCACAAAAAACCCAAAAAACACCAAAAAAACCCAAACCTTAAAAAAAGAAGGTAAATAGGCATTGGCCCAATAATAAAAAACTTTCTGCAATTAAGATTGTTAAAGAAGTGTCAATCTAATTTCAACACTCCCATTCTACCTATTCAAAAATCTAATAACTCATATCATGCAATACAAAACTACAAGCTATCAATAAGATAACTAAGAATCTTTACCCTGTAGTGGCCAACCCATATATACTTATGTATACATATACATAGATATATATATATATATATTATATATACAGCCAAAAAATTTTGCCCTTGAATGGCAAAGCCCTAAGAGCAAGAATAAAACACAACTCACTTAAACATGGTAGCCTCAAAGTTGTAAGAACTCGCCCACCTTGTTCAGAGAACAACTTGCAAAAAACCTGAAGGCTTAAAAAGCCTCACCAGGAGAAGGAAGGCTGTTATGTAAATGACCTCCTAATACCCACCCAAACAAAAAAAATTGTGGCCTGAACAGAAAGCCTCCTAAATTTTCTAGGACTCCAGAAGTACAAAATATCAAAAATAGAAGCTAAAGTAATAAAACAAAAAGTGATCTACATAAGATACGAAATCACTGCTAAACAACAAACCTTAAGGCAAATTTGTAAAGAAGCGATATGCCAAACTCCTAAAATAAAACAATCAAAAACTTGAAAATCTTTTTAAGAATAACAAAGTAGTGCAAATTGTAAATCTATAATTACAGACTACTTGTAGAACCACTGTATGCTCTCATTGCCACTAAAAACAAGAATCTTCAGTAGACAAAAGAGACCACGCGAGCCTTCAACCAACTCAAGAAGGCTCTTATGTCAGCCCCAACTCTAAGACTACCAAATATAAGTAAACCATTCTTCCTGCTTTCCCATAAAAAACAAGGGATTATCCTGAAAATACGAGTCCAAGATCTAAGCCCATATCAAAAGGCAGTTGCTTACTTTTCTAAGCAACTAAACACAACAATCAAAAGTATCCAAAATGCCTCCAAGCCGTACCAGCAGTTGTGCTAAACATCCAAGGAGCACAAAAATACACCTTGGGCCAAAAAATAACTGTGCTAGTGTCTCATACAACGTCCACAGTACTAAAAATAAAAGATAGCCACGAGCTTTCCCCACAAAAATTCCTGAAATACCAAACCCTTATAGCAAAACAAGACAATATAAAAATAGTAGCAACTAACTTTATCAACCCAACTTCTTTCCTCAGGAGAAACCAAAAAAAGCTAATATACCACAACTATCTAGAAACCACCAGAGCCACCTACTCCAACCACCCAAACCTAAAAAATACCCCCCTTCATAATGCAAAAACCTAATAAAAACAACTGCATCATCAGTAAAAAGCAACATGCTAAATATCAGTTACCACCTACAAAGAAGTAATAAAATCAAAACCTTTACCAATAGGCACCTCTGCACAAAAAGCAAAAATAATTGCTCTAAACAGTGCCTTAAAAATAACAAAAAACACCCACCATTTATAAAAACTCAAAATATAGATTTGAGGTTGTACATGCACACAAAATCATTTAAAAAGAAAGAAGACTATTAAAGACTATATAAAGTTGTAAGACAAACAGACACTTCCAAAAACTACAAAAGAAGTCATCAAAGTAAAGTGCCAAATAATTAACAAAACTACCCATAAAAAAGTGCAAAAAATCTGTTTCAATTACTACTATAAAAAAATTGTAGCCATCCAAATATATTAAACTGTTAGCATAATTTTACTCTAACACTAATAATAATAATAATAATAATAATAATAATAATAATAATAATATGTTATAATAATATGTTATAATAATATGTCATAATAATGTGTCTTTACAGCCAAAATACTATAGGACTCTCATTAAAATTTAAAATAAATGCCATCCCTATGACAACTAAGTCCATTACAACAACTAAATTGACTATAGGCCCTCAAACCCAAACCACACCACCCAAGCTAAAACCTAAAATCTATGAAGTAAGTCCATATGAAATTAGAAATACGAACCAACAACAATTATTGTTTAATCCAAAGTAGTCTCTCAAACGTGTTGAATTCCTAATGCAAATCAATATCTCAAAAGTTCAGCCAGTCTGCACTTCTTTCCTAAACACATCCTTTAAAGGATAGATGACATAGTTACAAAAGCAAACACATTCAAAAGTAAAAAAGATCTTACTAAAATATTAAGAACAGGACTGGGGGTTTTAAACAGAATTAATTGGTAAATATTAGTAAATAAGCTTGCCACAACAACCAATAATTTAATAAAACTAAAACAACCCTTACAATCATCCCTATTAGTGTTAGAAACTAACCAATGGCAAATCTGAAAAATGTTACCAAAATTTAAAAAAAGCAAAGGATCAAGACCACAAATTAATATTAAATGCACTCCATGTAGCTCAAAATAATGTCTTTAACTCTCAGCTATATACAAGCACAGTTATAAACACAATCAATAACTTCTTTAATATAAAAGTAAAAAATGAAAAAGCTTTCCCAATTAAAATTCGACAAGTAGTTTAGAATAATGCCACAAATGTTGAAAAAAAGTTCCAATCGTAGTGAACCCTAGTAAATTTCACCTATGATCCCACTAATAATGTGGCCACTGCCTTTGTGCTTACTATCCATAATATCACAATTCATGTCATTCACCCCATTATTGCACTAAAATTAAACCATGAGTTTAATTAAACCATGAGTGCTCTTCCCCTCAAAACATAAAATGTAGGCCCAAAAATAAATCAAAAATAGCAAACTGTAAACCTAAAATCTTGTATTACCCAAAACCAACAAAGATTTATTTATAAAACTAATACAATTGGTGCCCAAAATATATGTCTAGACACTAAACAAAAAGACTGTCACTTTAAAATTAATCCAAATACTAGTCAAAAAACTGTGCTAGTATATATCAACCAAAACTGTGTATGCCTAAAAACTACTTGTGCTTTTATAGAAAAAAATAACAGCAATTACATAACTTTATCGAATAAAACTCACTCTAATTCTTGTATTTGTCATTTTACTAAAACTGTTAGATAGAATTTCTTATATTTTGCACCCATTGTATCCCACCAAATTATAAAATCTAATTACACAACGTATCACAAATTATTACCTACACCTTTTAAAATAAATCTTACAGTAGTAAAATAATTAACCAAACATCAAAACCTAACTAAAATCTTTTTTAAAATCACAAAAAATGGACAAAAGCTCTAGTTTCTGTCTATCATAATACATAAAAAATACACAAAGTTATATGAAAACTAAAACAAGATACAAATCATCACTAATAGAACACATGTTTTGAAGTCACCAACCACAACTAAAATTTTAAACACACAACTACACCCTGTAATTATAATATTAATACTAGTTAATGTAAGCTTTGTAATATATATTATGTATCTAAAATTTTAAAATGTTAAAACGCCTAGCAATTTTAACCTCATTGTCAAAAGTGCATAGAAAAGCATTAAAAGACGCCTATCATAACAATTAACTAAGTAAAAGATTCTTATAATAAGTAAAAGAATCTACTTTTCCAGAAAAGTGGGGAAATGAGACAGGGAATTGAAGAGTAAACAATAGTTCATCAAAAACCAAGGCAATGAGCAATGCCTGACATTTACTATGCTTGCAAAAATCGGAAGGAGAGGCAGACTGCTTTGTGATAAACAGAGCCAGAATTTGCAAACAGGGTGAGGGGTGCAAGGCTACCAGTGATCAGTGATAAATCCAAAACCTTAAACCACCAAGAACTAATCCCAAGGTCTGGAATGTGCCCAAAAGGCTGAGGAGACAAATGCTCCGGAGACAAAGCTGAAAAGTTCAAGTGCGATGAAGAGTTTGGAAGCCTTCATCAGAGACCCCCGATGACCCCTGAACTGGGGAGGCACAAGCACAAGAAGACTTTTGGTTCATTTGAATAAAAAGCTAGGATAGGTGGGACTAGGACATGAATATGTATTGTGTAATCCTAGGCTTTTAGGGAATAAAAAGAGCAGTAGTTTGAAGTTTGGTGTGCGCGCTTTGGGAGGAATTATCCCCGTGCACCTCAGCGCTGAATAAATGCATACCTACTTTATAACTCTCATTTCTCAGAAGTTATAGAATCCTCTCCGCATATCAGGGTCCTTATCTCGGGTCATGAGCTTTTGTTATATTTTCTCTTGTCCAGCTGAGCAGTGACAGAGCAGGTTTGGGGGGTGCCTGGCATCCAGCCAGGGTGAACCCACCATCCGCTGCAGTTCCCAGCCTAAGCCTGGCCCTCCTCATGGCCAGGATGATGCCTTGAGGAGCTGGAACAGAGGCTACATGCGGTGTTGAGGAGAATAAAATGGGTATTTGTTCAGAGGCCTGCAAAAGGGCTACAAAAGCCACACCCTGGCAATATCAGTGCCACAGTCGTGGCCCCTGCCTGGATGGCTCCAAGATGGAACCAAAGGAGAGGGTTGGTCACAAAATCTTACACTTTTATAGGTTCTGGTTAATTTGCATGAACCCACCCTCCACCTTTCCACGTAGTTTGTGCTTAGGGCCTGAAGTTTGTAGAAACTGTCCTTGAGTTCTTAACTAGAATAGGACTGTTTTGTCTTCCTCACCCTAGCACATCAGAAAAGCACATCCGAGGACAATAGGAAAACTTAAAACTAAAGGCATCAAGGATTTGGTGAGCTCCTTGGTGAGGCAGTAGTGTGCTCACCACCTCAGAAAGGCACCCAAAGAGCTTTTGCTGGCCAGGGTCTGCCTGTGAGTGTTCATGGTTCTGAGGGATGGCCCAACAAAGCCTGACTCCCCGCCTTTGTTCCTTTAGGATTCCGTAATTTTCCCTGCTGCTCTCATCTTGACCATCCCAACTCTGTCTGCAGTCTCACCTTTCCCAGCATGGCCATTTCTCACAGGATGTGGGCAGGGATGGCAGGACCACAGCTGGGATTCCAGGGAGCTGAGGCCTTGGAGCAGGGGATTACCCAGAGATGGGGTTACAGAGAGATGGGTAAGGGTGGAGAGGAGGGCTAGGAGGGATGGCTTCCCCACGCTTTTTGTTTCAGCTGTTCCACCTCACATGGCAAAAAAAAAAAAAAAAAAAAAGAAAAAAAAAGGATCCCTTGAGTCACACAATGTGTAATAGTGAGCACAGCTCCACCATGAGTCACCTCTACTTTGAGACAGGACAGGAGGGCTGAAGTTTCACACGACTTGAACACTGAGGACAGTCTGGCATTGGCACTCCATGTCAGGGGAGCATCTCCCACAGAGTCAGAGACACACAGCCCTCAGGGACAGCCCAAATCAAAGCTCAGCCTGAGAGGAACAAACATCACGGTACATGGTTCTCAGCTGCTTGTCTATTTGACATTCAGCAGGATCCCTTCCAAGTCTTGTGGAAGCTATCCTTGCCTGTGGTAGATCACCTGGGAAACAAGATGATCTTATAGATCCCTTCTGACCAAACCATTCTGTGAAATTGCAGCTTAATGGGGTCAAGTCAAATCTCCCTGCAGAGCCAGGATTCAACCTGTGCATAGAGAGCACAGCCAGTATCTGACTATCCACTGGAGAGGACTCCTTGTTACTACTGAAATCTCTAGATGAATACAGGAACTTCTCACACTGGTGCCACTGGAAAGACTAAAGGCAGATCCATCTTTGGATCAGCCTGTGTGCTTTTTATGCTGCTGTAGAGAGAGCAGCATGAGAAGCTTCCACCTGCTCTGCCCTTTCCAACATTTCCGTGTGTGTCCCTGGAGATGTAACAAAGGCACAGAGGCAGCACTAAGGATGTCAGTGCTTGTGGCACCCACTAGATTCAGGATCCCAGCTCGAGCCTCTTTGCTCCCACTCCAGAACCAGATGGTGGTCATCCAGCCCAGCTAGGAGGGGAGGTCGATGCTGCCCTCCAGCCCTCCCAGCTGTTTTGCCAGATGCACGAGCTGAAGGCATAAGCTGAACAAGTACAGGGAGTTTCCCTCTGAGGGCTTCGCAGCCTTTTTTGGGATAACACAGGTTCAGGCTGCCCTAGTGGGCAGTGAAAGGATAACTCCAGGCCCGAGGGTTTCACTGGATATGGGTACACTGTAGAAGACAGCATGGAAGCAGCTTGGGCAAAGCAGAGGGCAGTGCAAGCCCTTTGCTCCTGTTGGTGCTACCTCCATGCCCATCTACCTCCCAGGTTAGCTGTTTTTGTTGACAGGGCACACAGTCAGATCCTGTCTTCTCAAGAAGTCTGTGTGGGTGATCCCCAAACAGACCTCAGCTTCTCTGGCACCAGTTGCAACATTCCTGCTGTGCACACTGAGCTCTGCCTCAGCAACGCTCAAAACCTCAGCAGTTCAGGGACAAGAAAAACAAATTTCTGCTCTCAGGATCCCCAGAGAGCTGCTCTGGTAGTGAACTTAACTTTGTTGTCTACAGCAATTCCCAATGGAGATTGTGTTTTTGTTCTTTTCCTAGGAGATCAACACCTTCTGGAGGGCAGGAGCACATGCACTGGCACAGCTGAGGTCTGCCCTGACTCACACCGTTTGCCCCAGGGGTACCAGTTCCAGCCATAAATCCCAGCCTGAGACAGGCCTGCCAGTATGCTTGGCCCAGCCAAAAATTCCTGCAGAAAAGCTAATACTAATAAACGAAGGTATGCTGGAAGTGCTGGCACGAGCCAGCAGGATGCTGCTGAGCTGTGCACAGAAACCTACCAGCAGCGTTGTGGTTTCAGACGAAACTCAGACACGCAATTCCTCCGGCCAGGTTTCGCCACTGGGTTTCAGTGTCACCCTCAGCAGCCACCACTGCAGGACACCAGGATGTTGGGCTGGGAGCACAGCCAGGTCCCCAGCACATCCAAGGCTGAAGCAGTGGGCTGGTTCAGGAGGGGAGCTGGTCACCCCTGTAGCCACAATGGCAGGGTTCCCTGGCAGCCTGCAGGTTCTGGATTTCATCTCACTCCCCAAAATGTGGTAGGGAGGCAACCCAGCCCTCTCAAGCTCACACGAGGGACACAGGAGAGGCACATGTGAGTGGCACCTGGCTCACAAGCCACACAGTACAGCTGAGACCTGGGTGGGCAGCCCACACACCAGCCTGAC
The DNA here is from genome assembly GCF_052056855.1 of Sturnus vulgaris. Lineage (NCBI taxonomy): Eukaryota > Metazoa > Chordata > Aves > Passeriformes > Sturnidae > Sturnus > Sturnus vulgaris. The sequence goes on along the minus strand of NC_142283.1, from coordinate 74,546,203 downwards.
TTGCTGCAGTGATTACTGGACCTCAGGCAGCCTCCACACTGAGTGACCTCTCCATCCTTGTCAGCAGCACTGCCACTGGGAGCTGCAAGCCCTAAGCCTCCTCTAGCTTCTCCATCTCTCATCCTGCATCTCCAAAACTGCAGTTTGTGGATTCAGGGCTGTTTGCTACTGAGCAGGCTGTTTTCTCCAACTGCCACCACCAATAGATTTTTGCCCATGCAAAACTGCAGACACGCCAACTCCTATTTCCAGGGGCCATAGGTTTGTGGGGGAAATCCCTCCAGTCAGGCAGGGCTCTTCTGTCCTCATCACAGGAAGCTGATGCTCCACCTCACAGCAGGAGAGGGGCAGGAGAAGCCTTGAAGAAGTGTGTTACAGGCTGATAGTTTTTGTTGGACTGCTTCTGAGCACTGGCAATCTCTCAACCCTTGGAGGAAAACCCTCTTGGCTGCTTTGAACATTATTGTTCAAGCACAGCAGAAGGCACATGGAAATATTTTCATGCTCAGGAACATGTCTTGTTGGAAGAGGGGGAATGAGTGGCTGGACTCATGTCCCTGCTTCCAGCACTGCTGGTGACTTGTCCTGTGACTTGGGTCCCATTTTTCCACAAATCACCCCATGTCCAGCAGAGATGGGAAGATAAAGGCAGCCGTGTCCCCACACTGCCAGACCACGGCTCTAAGTAATTTTTATAGCACTTTACACATAAAAGTAGTAAAGATTGCAGCCTTAAAAGGGAACTGACAAGTTTGTCCCCCAGCCTGGCTCTGGGTAGGTGGGGGAACAGCTGCTGCACGGGGGAAATGGGGTGTAAGCCCAACCAGGAGCACATGTGTGGAAAAGGCCAATGCTTTTCCCCATGGTGGCTGCACATAGCCTCACCTTGGGATGGACAGTGCATAACTGGGGTGAGCAGGGGGTGCCAAATGCTATTTTGGGTGCTGCTTTGGTTGATGGCTGAGATCCACATCCATGGCATGGGAAAGAGCAGGGGAAGGAATCCTGCAAACTCATATGGCTTTGTATCAGCATGCCAGCCATCCTCTCACCTTGCACAACAGGGACAGACTTCCCCTCTTTTCAGGGTCATTCCCAGACCCGTGGCTGTAATGTGCCACCCATTCCCTCCCCAGACCCTGTGCTGCCCCCGAAACTCCCTCCCCATGTGCTGCTCACACTCTCCATGTCTCATCCTACCTGCCTCCAACCGTTGGTGCTTCAGGGCAGGGGAAGTATCTCATTGCCTCCTTTCGATGGGCTGTGGCAAATTGCTGGTGCTAAACAAATTGTAGCTCCTGCCAAAAATCATTGCTGTCGTGGGGCAGGAGCTGGGAGCATTACTCACCCAGGGAATTGTATTTGCCTGTGTCAAAAAGGGCTGGAGGCAGCAGCTGCTTTGCTTGTTCTCTGCTAAAGGCCAGTGGTGACATGGCACAGGCCACTAGTCCCCTAGCTACATATCCCAGGGAAAGGCATGTCATTCCCCAAGTCCTCCCCACCCTCCAACAAGTACCCAAAAAAGTGAAGGAAAGGCATACCTATATAAGGCATGGGGCAGACATAAGACAGGGCAATACCTTGACCTGTAACCATGCAAGGGAGGGACTTCAAGTCTACTTTAAAGGGCATAAGGGAAAGGAAATGTCCTTGAGATGGGACTGCCTGGGGAAGAGGTCCTGGTGCTGTGGCAGCAGGAAGAATGTTAACCATCTACAGCTCCAGGCTGTACTGGGAGGGAGCATGGGATTTGGTTGCCAATTATTCCACCTGGCTGAGCCTTTAGCAAAGATAATCCCCACTGACAAGATCTATCAGCAAGGGGTGGCTCAGCCCTGCACTGTAGGACACCTCTTGCACTGTGCAGTCCTGCTCTCACTGGATGAGGGAGAGGCACCACCCATCCCCTCTAATCTTCCTTTGGCTTGGGGAATGGCCTGGTTTTGGGACAGAGTCTGCTGATCCCTGGTATCCTTACAGAGCTAGCTGCAATACATAGCCTCCCATCCCTTCCCTGTAACTCTGCAAGGGTTTCCCATCCTGCAGAAGGACATGGTTATCCCATGGCAGCATCTCCAGCCCACAGCCATAGTCTTGCCCTGCATTAACACAAAGCAGGTCAGCACTCCACTAAACGAAGCCTGGGTACCATGTGTGTTCACAGAATAAGCTGAGTTGGAAGGGGCCCAAAAGGATCATCGAGTCCAGCTCCTGGCCCTGCACAGAACCACCCCAAGAGGCACACCCTGTGCCCAAGAGCATTATCCAAGCACATCTTGAGCTCTGTCAGGCTTGGTGCTGTGACCCATTCCTTGGGGTACTGTTCCAGTGCCCAGCCATCCTCTGGGGGAAGAATGTTTTGCTGATATCCAAGTTAAACCACCCTTGACACAACTTCAGGCAATTCTCCCAGGTCCTGTCACTGGTCACAGAGAGAAATGATCAGTGCCTGCCCCTGCTCTCCCCTTCATGAGAAAGTTGTAACTGCAATGAGGTCTCCCCTCAGTCTTGTCTTCTCCAGGCTGAGCAGACCAAGTCACCTCAGCCACTCCTCACATGGCTTCCCCTCAAGGCCCTTCATCATCCTTGTTGCCCTCCTTTGGATGCTCTCTAACAGCTTGATATCCTTCTTGTACAGGCACCCAAACTGCCCCCAGCACTCGAGGTGAGGTTGCCCCAGTGCAGAGTAGAGTGGGACAATCCCCTCTCTTGCCCAGCTGGCCCCATGCCCCCAGGACAGGGATGTTCCTTCTGGCTGCCAGGGCACTGCTGACTCATGTCCAACTTCTCATCAGCCAGGACCCCCAGGTCGCTTTCCCTGGCACTGGTTTCTGCATCTCATTCCCCAGTCTGTCTGTACATCCAGGGCTGTGCCATCCCAGGTGCAGAATCTAGCACTTTCTCTTGTTGAACTCCATGTGGTTGGTGATTGCCCAGCCCTCTAATTTGTCAAGGTGTCTCTCAGGGCCTCCCTGCCTTAGAGGGAGTCAACAGCTCCTCCCAGTTACGTATTGTCTGTGAGTTTGCTCCAGTTCTGCATCCAGGTAATTTATGAAGATGTTGAAGAGCAAAGTGCCACGGATGGAGCCCTAAGGAACCCGAGTCCCCAGTCTGATGTCACCACAGTCACTATAACCCTTTGTGCCTCACCTGTGAGCCAGGTGCTCTCCCGTCCCATGATGTCTTTATCCAGCTGTGGGATGGACATTTTGTCCAGAAGGACAAAAACTGAAAGATTTACTGAAATCAGGAAGATTATTATTATTAAGTAGTGAGATCATTATTATTTAAAAAAGGAAGATTACATCAACTGGCTTCCCTTGATAACTAGGTAGGGGAGAGCCAGAAAACAACTTAAAGCCTAGTGGAGCCACCACTGTAGTTTGCCTCCCAGACACTCTGATCCTCAGTGTCTTAATATGCATGAAACAATGTGATGTAGCCAAAAAGGAGAGACTCAAGGCTAATAAATCAATACAGTAGCAGGTTCCTGCCATGTCCTTTTCTGGCACCTCCCTTAGACTCCCCATGCATATCCAGGAGCAACATTAACAGGAACAGTCTGTCTGGCACCTTCAGCAGTGCAGGAGTCACCAGCACAAGGCACAAGTGTTTCTCTGAAGGCTCACTGCCAACACAAGCTCTCTGCACCTTCGTTTGTGACAGCAAATTAAACCCTGGGGAACAGATCCCCCTTTCTTGCTCTCTGGCGGGAAGAGGCAGAGTTTGCAGAGGCTGGTCATGATGCTCAGCAAGAAAGTGGAAAATGGGGAGATCCTTGATACACCCCCAGTTGATTCCTCTGCCAGAGCCCAGCATGGCATCACCAGCTACCCAGCACCTCCCCACTGTGCTTTTGGCCAATGTTTATTTTTCTCCTGGTGGCTGCTGAGCCTCTAGCTCTTGAGTCTAGTGCAAAGGCTTCACAGCACCAGAGAATACATCTTTGTGACAGCTCATATGGTCTGAGCAACTTGCAATTTCGTTCTGCTCCCCTAGCCCCCCCCAGCCCTGGGATGCCAGCAACCAGCATTGCTTCTCCCACTACTCCTTCTGTCCCAGCCTCTTTCCAGAGTGCATTTCTCCAATTTTGCAATTCCCCCACCCAATATCTTGATTTCCTCTTCCCTGTGGTGCACCCTGCACCTCCTAAATGCCACCCTCACCCCTTCAGCTGGATCACTCTGCCTTTCTGAGGAGACCAGAAGCACTAAAAGCTGCTGCCTGCCAGAGCTGCTTTGCTTGGGAACCAGTAGTTTTGGCTGGGAAAAATCACTTCAGCTCCAGTTTTCCTGATAACAGAAACCCCAGCAAACAAGTCATTCTTCAGCCTAGGACAATGGCCATGGTTAGAACAGTAAACTAGGGGAGATTATTCCCTCTCTGTACAAAAAAAAATCCCCAGACAATCACTTCTTCCCTAGCCAGCCATTGAAATTTAACCTAAGGGTTTCAAAAATGACTAGTAATTGTGGGTGCCTGAGCAAGTTACCTCTTGAAAGGCCTTTATTTCCAGAACACATGTGCTTCTTGCTTTCAAGAGATCAACCTCATGTCAGACAGCCCCACAGAGACCCCAAACAGCCTCTGAAAAGATCTCAGCAGTCCCAAAGAATGAACATCAAAGTCTGAACAATTAAATAAGCACGAAAACCTCCTAGCACTCGACATGCTGTGGTCATCCCAGGTGTGTTTCATCAACCTGCTTCCAACCTGTTTCCCCTGCTCCCTTTCATAAACCTTGTTATAGTCACTCAAAGCTGTCAAGGGCACGTAGCAAGCAGGATTCTAGTGGCAGAAGAAAGTCTCCATCCAGTTTCCCTTTTCCTGAGCCTCCCAACAACTGCTGTCTGAGACATCCTTACATCCTTGCAAAGCATGAGCTGATCCTTCTAGGAGAATGCTGCTCAAAGAGTGGCTCAGGTAAAGCCCTGCTTGAAAGCAGAAAGCATACACAAAGCACACATCACTGAGCCCTGTCTTGGCTGGCTCCATCCATGCACTACATATACCAATACCATCACTCCAGCCCAGTCTTGCATTTGGAAGCACCTCCCTGTTTGAACTCACCCCCCGGCACAAGAGACCCCTGTAAAGAGCTTCTGAGGTAGCTCTGCTAAACCAACACATCAAAGCCCATTGCTGTTGCCTCAGCTCTCCCTCTGCTCTCGTCCCAGCTCTTGCAACACGACACGGGCACGGGCTCCCCAGGGCAGCTCTGTGTTTGTGCAGCTCTTGTTTATGGCTGGGACCACAGCTAATCAAACAAGTGAGTGCCCACTCACTGCTCTGGAAGTGGAATCCCAGAATGGTTGTCAAACAAGCGTGCTCTGAATAACCCAGGCCCTACCCCAGCTTTCACAATAGGAATTAGTCACAGTGCTCCAAAGGGAGCAGTAAATCCGGCAATAGGAGATAAAGTTACAGCAGACCTCACTTGTCCTCTCTTGTGTACTTGAGACACCCCTTTCCTTTGGATCCTGCCTTTTCCCTTAGACCCCTTAGAGGTGCAGGGACCCTCTGTTCCTGAGAAAGGTGTTCTGGATTTTGCTTTACGTAGACTGTCACTCAAAAAGCCAGAGCACAGCAATATCCAGGCCCTAAGGGCAACCAGCAGATGTCCAGAGCAGGCATTGATTAAAGGGATACAGCACCTCTCCTATGAAGAATGTCTGAGAATTGGATTTGTTCAGCCTGGAAAAACAGAGGCTTCGGGGTTACCTAATTGTGGCCTTCCAGCTCCTGAAGGGAGCCTACAAGATGGAGATAGTTTTTACAAGACACATAGTGACAGGACAAGGGGAAATGGCTTCAGACTGAAAGAGGGTAGATTTAGATTAGGTATTAGGGAGAAATTCTTCCCAGTGAGAGTGGTGAGGCACTGGCACAGGTTGCCCAGAGAAGCTGAAGATGCCTTACCCCTGGACATGCTCAAGGCCAGGTTGTGGATGGAACTCTGAGCAACCTGGTCTAGTGGAGGGTGTCCCTGCTCACAGCAGAGGGGCTGGAACTAGATAATATTTATGATCTCTTCCAACCCAGGTACTCTATTCAGATTCCATGGCTTTATGATCCCCAGGCTTTGCTGAGAAATGGCAAAGTGACTTTGTCCACATGCATTGCCCAGAAGGGTCTGAGTTTAACAGAGGATAAAACATGACCAAAAGATTTCCAATCTTCCACCTTCAGAATGGCTCAAAGATGCCTTTAAATATTTGGCTACCAGAAGATTTAAGGCAATGCAGTTATCCTTCCCCTGAAAGCGGAGGCAGGAGCCTGTGGATCAGCTACAGCTTTGGCAACAAGAGTATTGCAAGCACAGCTGGAATAATTTGTTATCAGGTTAACTTTTGCTGACACAGGTGTATGTATCCCTTCCAGCTGATGTAACCTGGGCTAGCAGTGGTCAATATGGTGAGTCTTAGGTGAGTTCATGACAAAGTCTTTGCTGAGGTACCCATGGTTGTCACCAAAACTGGGCTCACATCTGGCCACTGAGCACAGTGGCACCACCTTGTGAAACACCAGCAGGTTAAGACTTGTACAAGAGTTTTGCTCATTTATCATAATTTTATTGGGACCAGCAGAAGATTTGCCTGGATGTTTCCTGTCTCTTTGCTGCACGGTGTAAATGGAGGGTGGAGGAGCAGTTTTTTGCCTTTTTAAAGGCAAGAAGGAAAAAGCAGAAATACAATACCTAACAGTGCAAAAGAAGCAGATAAAAGCAGAGATGGGCAGGACAGGGCAGAGGGGATTACAGCATTGTTCAGCTGAAAATGCAGAGGCCCATAAATATTTCCAGGCAGAGAATAAGCCACTGAGGGGCCACATCCCATGACAGCCCAGAGAAGGAGGAGCAGGACCTTCAAGCCTGCCTGGTGAAAAAGGTGGCTAGAGGAGCTCTGCTGTCCTGGAAGTACATGCATGAGCCCTGGGAAAAAGCAGATATATGCAGTAGGGAGAATGTTCCAGCATCCACAACATACAGCAAGGGGGGAAAGCAGCAGCAGGATGGGGCATGGAGGGAACAGACAGAGCTCTGACACAAGCAACCAGTGCAGCAACTCCAATGGTGTCCAACAGCTGTGTTGGCAAATTTACATGATTCAAATGTCAAACTACATGTTCAGAGTGAAGGCAAATGGACACAAAAAGCAGGAACAATCCAACTACCGAGGAAAATTACAGCCATCGCTGAAGGCAGGTTGGGTAATTCCAGCATCTAGAGGATGATAAAGCACAACAAAGAGAAGATTAAGAATTAATCCCTAATTAGCTGCTTCTGAAACCTGTTGAAATCACTGCCTGCATCATTTGCTAATGGACTTGTCAGCAAGTTCTGAGGCTGCAGGGGTCACAGCAGCAACAGAACGTGCTGCTTTGTTCTCGGGTGAGAGGTCCGTTTTGCCCATTAAGAGCTTTTGATGTTTTCAGTTTAGGTGTACTCAGAAATCTCTTTCAAGCAACAATGGGCAACGGATTCCACATGCAGCCTCCCTCAGCCATCAGCACAGAGAAGAGAGAAAAATTATCCTTGTAATTTAAATGTACCAGATTTATCCCAATATCAGGAATGCTGCACACATGTTCCTACTCTATAGGACACATGGTGCCTCCAACACCCATCAATAGGCACTAAGCATACAGCACCAGCCTCGTCTCTGCCATAGCCCACTGTAAAATGATTCAGAGAAAACATCGAAAAACAAGTTGTGAATTTCTTCAACAGCTGAAAAGGCCAGAAGGTCTTGAAGCAACACACTTAACATCCCATCTGAAATGCTCCTAACCAAGCAACAACTGCCTAGTTATCAGACCACCTAAATATCCACTTGCCTTTCCAGGCTTGATTTACTTTTAGTTTCTGCAAATCTGCTGTCATTAAGTCTGTTTCCTTTGCTCTGCACCTGATTCATCCATGCTTTGCTGCTGGAGCATGTGCTCTGCCTCCACCAGAAGAGGGGATGGGACAAGTGCATTTGCTCCAACTTATTTTCCTCTCTTCCCTCATCAGGAGTCTTCACAATTCCATATGAGAGAAATAACCCAACATCCCTGCTCCGAGTAGGGTCACCTGAAGCAAGCTGCCCAGGACCATGTCCAGCTGGATTCTGAGTATAAAGTGCAGAGGCTCCACTACCTTCCTGGGCAACCTGTGCTCATGGTAAAGAAAAAGCATTTTAAGAAGAATTTTCTGCATTTCAATTTACCCCTCTCACCCATCACTTGGCACCAATCCATCTCCTTTAATTCCCTCTCCAGGTATTAAAACACATTGGCAATAACCGCCTGAACCTTCTCTTCTCCAGGCTGAACAAGCCTGGCTCTTGCACCCTCTCCTCCTCATGACAGAGGCTTCAATTCCTTTATTGTCTTTGTTGCCCTTCACCGGATCTGCTCCAGTATCCATGTCTCCTTTTTATTGGGAAAACCAGCAAGGAGCACAGCATGCCACATACGTCCCATTGGGGCTGAGCAGAAGGGAATAACCTGGTCATTCTTTTAACAACTGTTTTTTTGGTTTTGCTAACCACTACAACAGCAGCATGTCATGTCAACTCCCTACCAAACCAGGAAACTGCCTTTCCATTGTACACCTCAGCCATATTTTTCAGACCATGACATTTGTGAACACAGCTCCCATTCCTACAAGGAACAAGAAACAGGAACATTTTCAGAAACTTTATCCCATCTTTATATTTTCTTCAAAATAAAAAGGCATTTGTATTCTTGAAAACAATAACAGGTCCCATTGCTTTTCTGAACCACATATATAAAGATAAATAGAGTAAAACATACAGTTCTGGGATTTAGAAAGCTAAAAGGCTCTTCTAGGACTGATTTATAGAAAGGAACAGACCCAGAGGGAACAAACGGCTTCAGGACAGGCCACTCTGACACCTCTCAGTGGTTTCAGATAGTCCATTTCTCTGTACGAGCTTCCACACTTTTGACTAGGCCTTCTCCCAAAATCTGAAAGTCCTCCAGAATTGCCTCTACATTGGGAACGCAGACCAGCTCATTGTTCAGAGTTGTCACCTTCCTTCCTTTCATGCTGGAGACCTGTAGAACACAGAAAATACTGCATGAATGGGAGCACCTGCTCAGAGTTGCATTGCAACCTCTGTCGGTCCCCAGTAAGAGAAGTAAGTTCCTCTCCTGCCTTGTCACATCCAAACCCTGCTACACCACTGCACCCGGTTCCACAAGTTCCACTATCAGTGCTCATTTTTGTTAGAGCTAACAAAGTGCAAAAGTGACCCTTCCAGCCCCTTTTTGGGTTTACCCTGGAGCCACAGTCCAAAGACTGTGAGGAGGTCAGGAAGCAAAGTAATGGCCAGGGGTATGGTAGAATAACAAGTGTGCAGATGCATGGCAGAGCCTGGGTAAGCAGGGCACAAGGAGTATGCAAAAGGGATACAGGACAAGGCTGAGTAAGAACTGCTTCTGCACTGCTCTTTGGTGGGTGTCAAGACCTCAGGTGAGAAGATATCCTTGGCTCCAACAGCAGCAAAAACAAAACCTTTGTGTTTAATCCAACCAGACTCAGCTCCAACGCAAGCATCTCCTCCTGTTTCACCACTGTGAATAACTGGGTTTCACAACAGCAGCCAGGCAGAATGGCCAATGCCCTCTGGCCGTGAAGAGAGGGGAGATAAATCATACTGACAGCAGAAGAGCCTGGGCTGCCAGCTCCGAGCCATGAGTAACTGGTTTCTTTGCGTCTTTCCTTCATAGAAAGCAGCATGAATCACTCCAGCACGCCTCACACCTGGCTTAACCACCCTCTAGGGTTTGCCAACCCACACAGTGCAGCTGGAAAACAGCACCATGCATCAATGAGGACATGGGCACTCTGGACCTGGGCTTCTTGTGGGTTGGGTATTTCTGGTAAGATCCCAAAGCCACAAGTATGGGATAGTCTATTTCTCTTCTCAGATCTGAAGGCACTGTGACCACAGCCATGTCTTGGTTTCTCCCCTTCTAAGAAGCAACAGAACTATGATCTCCATTTCTCAAAAGGCTGATGAGACTTGGACAAAGCAACTACCATGCAGGAAAAAAAAAAAACCCTTCAAACTTTTAGGGTTTAAAGATAACACGAAGTTTAAATCAGAGACAAAAACTCACCTTAAAAGGCTGAGGCTGGAAGCTCAGAGGTTTCCACAGAACTGCTATCACTTCCCCTCCATGCTTGTCATAGAAGAACAAGGCAAGATCATCGAAGGCATCCTGGGCAGAAAACAAACACAGGTTAAGGACAGTGACCTCTCGGTGACACCCGCAGAGTGTCCCTCACTGTGATCCTCCATCAGCTGACCTGGCAGTACCAAGTCCTACTTTCCCAGTGTCCAGCAACCATATCCAAGATTTCACAATGCATGAGAGAGAAAGAGGCAGGCCCTACCCAGCAGGTAGTCCTGCCACAGTACATTTCATGGCACCAAAGACGAACCTGAAACCAGAGGCCAGCACCTCAAGCTCTGCAATCTGTGCAACCAAGGTATCAAAGCATTCTTCCATCAAGATAATCCCCACCTGAGCTATCAGCACTTTAACCAAAAAGGAAACATAAGAGCAGAGGTTTTAGGTAACACAATGCTCTGTGGGGTGCAGAGATGGAAAGCTCAAAGGAGGAACTGCAGGAATCCTTGCCCCTTGTGTTTCAGCAGTGGTGTCAGTGAGCATCCCCTTTGGTGGTGCTGGGCAGCAGAGATCAAAGAGAGATATTGCACAAAGGGATGACTAAAGCCCAGTCTGGCTTCCCCCAAGCCCACACCAGCTGGATTCCCAGGGCTGCAAGGAGGCAGAGGAGCACCACAGCAGAAGGAAACAATGCTGTGTACAAGCAACTTCTCAAACCCAAAAGTCTGGCCCTACAGCTCATCACCCAACATGCTGATACCAAGAGATGTGTACCATGAAAGAAGCTGACCAAGACAGCCAAGCAGCTTCTCCCTGATACTTGTTTATCTTAGTGGAGATCAACGTCAGGCAACAAGACATGTTTACTAGGCTGAGCAAACAGTCCCCAGCATCAGTACAGACCCTCAGCTCCCTCTTCAGCCTTCTTCTCCATCACCTTAGTTAACCAGCTGGCATCATTGTATCAAGAGGTTTTCATGCGGATGCGCATGAAAATAAAATCAACATCCAAGACAAGCTTGGATGGGCTCTTGTATGGACATACCACGACTGCAGCAGGAAAAAAGAGGTAGAGTGGGTTGGTGTTATCAGTGATCCTAAAAGGCAAGGTGGCATTTTTAGGACACAGACCTGGTAAGCAATGATTAGTATTGTCTGCAATCGTCAGAGAAAGATTTGAGTTTGGACTGTTGTTGCCCTCACAGAGGGCAACAAAATTAGGTCATCAAGATGAAAAGATCCCAAGAACTGCCAACTCATCCCAGTCCATGGGCTTTCACAGGGGCAAGCCTGGTCAAGGCATAATTTCACTGAACTGGCTAGAAAAACCACTGTCTAAAAATACATTGAGAAAGAGGAAATCCACCCTGGCATTTCTATGCTGAGAGCAACTGGTTATGCTCAGAGCCCCGTCAACAGGGAAGACTCCTCCTTTAGCCAAAAAGCAAAGAGCAGGAGGGAGGGAAAGCTCAAGGAATGGCAATAAAGTTCAGGGCACGCTGACTGCCAACATGCAGCTCTCTGAACCAAAGGGGAGCAGAGCATGTGAGAACCTGAAAAAGCCCAGCTACACTGCAGGGCAAGGTCTTCAGTGCCTTGTGATGCTCCTTATGAGAACAGTATTTTTTACAGATGCATCTTGCTGGACAGAAGCCAGGAGCATTTGCAGTAAAGAAACCCTCCCAGGCTCAGCTAATTTCCCAATAAAACCACTGTTTGGCCTGATACCCAGCACATATTTTTTCCCAGACAGCAGGGAGCAGAGGGCAGATGCTAAAGGATGGCAACCAATTCAAAATCCCAGCACTTGTCCTGCTTCCAACGTCATCCATGTGATAGTTCAAACTGGCCTACCGAGCTGTAGAGTACTTGAGAAATTGCAGTATTAAAAGGGTCAGGTGTATTAGTCACTGCACTCCTGTTTGTTCAGAGGCTTGGGGAGCAAAAGCAAACAGTTCACCCTCCTTTCCACATCCCATGTTCTCTGCCCAGTGTCACTGGACTTGTCTGAGCCTGCAAACACCTTCTTCCAGGAAAAGTTTTAGAGAAAAGGGAGAAAAGGCAGGGATTATGTTTGTTCCCTTCTCAAGCTGCTCTATCTTTGGTTGCTATTCAGCTTTCAAGGCCCAGAGAAATCCCAGCCATCAACAAAACCTGGTTCCCATCTCACAGAGACATTGGGGATCTACAAACTCAGGGCTTCAATTTGGAGAGGCCTCATTGTCCAGGGAGAAGGAGTATATAGCACCCGGAGGATTAGAACAAGCTCTGTAAGAAACCATCAGGGTTATAGGAATGAAAACGGTGGAGAAATGTAGTGAATAAAACAATACCTGAATCTAAAATGGGATTACCAGACTAAGCAACTCCATCTGAAGTGTGGATTTTGCAATGAGCTAAGTGTAATTTAGTTAAGTATCCACTAGTTGTTAGATATCTACATTGTTAAGTATCTACTATTTAAGTATCTACGTTGTTGTTTAGGATAGGGTTTTTTCCATGTGACCCTTTGTCCGCCCATTTTTTTTCACTGCTCCTACCAAGAGATTAGGCTCATTGCATCACAGCCGCTGGAAGAGCATTTTAGGGAGGTCTCTGCACACAAAAATGTGTCCTATAGTAGGACTTCCTGGTTCAACAGCAGCTCAGAAGGCAAATGCATCAATGAACACTTGTTCAGTGTTCAGAGCATTTTAAGTGCTCTTTTAGCAAGGAACCCACCAGTGCAAAACCCTATTAAAGCTACTTACTTCCAACAAACAACTACATTTATGGTTAACATTTTGAAGTCTCTGTCACCCTATTGTGACCTGCTCTGATGCTCCCAGTGATTTGACACGGAGAGAGCCTCCCCCACGACCCAACAGAGCAAGGAGCACTGTCCAAGTAACCCAGGCTGGGGCTACCTCTGTGATTTTTAAAAGACAAAGATCTTAGGTTTGGGATTTAGCTGATAAAAGGTTTTCAGCTGGTTTCAAACTAAGCAAACTTCTCCACCTGAGAGCCACGTACAAATCCTTGTCCTGGGGGTTTGGAAAAAAATGTGGAAAGGAAAGAAGCCACCTGTGTCCTCCTGGCTGCACCAGCAAACACATCAATCCACCAAACCATTGATACAAAAGTCTTCTGTCACCTCCTACACAACAAACCCTACAGAGCCTCTGGGAGGGCATTACCAACACTGAAGAAATGCAGCCACAAGTCCCCTGTCAGCTCACCCCAGGAGTACATGGGGTGATGCAAGTGAGTGCACACACGTGTACCCACCCCCAGCCCTGGGCACCATGATAAAGGTCTCATGGCAGCTCTGCAGCCCTGAAAGCAGGTGATTGATTTCCTGACACCTCTGTCCTTCCAAGGGTGCAGATCCACACAAGAAGTTTCCTGCCTGACATGAGAGCCCACAGAGTTTTTTTCAGCTTTTCCCTGTCTACCTGGTGTCACCGTAGGAGTCAGCCCTGTCAGTCAAAACAGGAAGAGAGCAGGCTGACCTGGAAAGATTTCACTAATTCCAGCTACATCATATAATCACAGCTTAAATATTTTAGGACAGAGAATTTTTATTATTAATTCCTTTCTAACATTAAGTAGCAAGAGACACATTTCTAAACCATGAGAGGAAGAAAAGAAAGGGCTCCAAGTCTTTCTGATAGGTCTTGCCTTAAGGTGCAAGAAGTGCAAAACATTACTTTAGAGGGATGTTTATTGTGAAGCAGGAAATATTTTCCTGCTCATCCACACAGAAAAGTTCTCACAAGATGGACAGCTCCTCTGCCACAAGCTCTTCCTCTGGCATGTCCAGCCCAGGAAAGCTAAATCTCAGTGAATGACAGCACATCCCACCAGTGACCTGGTGAGACCAAAGACCCAGTGAGAAATGTGAGGTCTGTTAACAGCCAGAACAGATAGGCAGATGGACATGGCACAGGCAGCCTCACCCAATTTACCCCACAATGAGTGAACAGCTCAGGGAGGTCACCAGAGCCTTTGGCTTTTGTGAGCTCCAGAATGCAGGCACATAGGCATGGCAAGCATATCCACAAGCCTGTGTCCTCTGGATGGTTTCGAGTCCAGAGGACACCCAAGTCACCCTGGAGCAAAAGCTGCAGGGACTAAGCCTTCTCACACCACAAACCCAGCAAGCATTGGGGTATTCTGCAGCTCCACAGTCACAACAAAGATCAGCGGTTGGAATGGAGATTCAATGGGAACCTCATTTGAGACACTTAAATGTAATTTAGCCTAGCTGGAGAATGCCCATCAGGAGCCATCCCAGGGTATGCTCAATAAGGTACTTTGAACTGTAAAGTGACAGGGAGGCTGTTGATGGGCTGAATCTCCAGGGAAAACCCTCCCTGTGGGATGTCTGGCACCTGCTTTCCCTCAAAAGTGTCTGTCTCCAAAGCCTTCTCATCTGGACAAGATCACAGAACAGGCCTTCCCTATCAGATCTGTTCTGGAATTGAAGAATTTGCTGCCTGAATCCCATAGCCAGCCTTTCATCTCTACCCAGAGCCTCCCAGGCACCAGAGCAACTCAGGCCAGTTCCTGCAGCACATCCCCTTGAAACAGGAAAAATTCAAGCAGCCAGGACTGATCACCTCTTCTTTCATTTTTCTACTCCCTGGAAAAGGCACACAGCAATCCTTCAATTCCAGAGCACTGCTGTCTTGCTAAACCCTTTGACTTTAGAAGAGCAAGGGCAAACAGGCTGGACAGAAGAGTGGATCTCCTGGTTATTAGTCCAAACTAGGGAAGAAGTTACTCCCTGCCCCTCTCAATTCAATCAAAACATCAAGGCATTTAAATCCTGTTTTCATGTGAAACTCTCAGTAAAGAGAAGATGTTTCTTTTTTCCCATAGAAGAACACATCTGCATGGCAGATGTCTCCCTTTGTTGCTACAAACCCACCATGGCTGCACTGTTAGCCATGGCTACAGCCCCGTTGCTCAATTCTGTGGTTTGTGCTGCTGAGAGCAAATTACTCTGAATCAAAGCCAGTCAGTTCTGCATCCAAACTGCCTTCTCATCCAAGATCTGTCACACAGATTCGCTGCTGTCACCACGCTCCTTTCTGGAACCAACTTCTTGCAGGGTTTGAATCACCCCGAGGGCTCCCAGCCCACAGGACAAGCAGGAGCTGAACACTGCTTAAAGCAGCAACAGCCAGGGAAGAAGAAATAAAAAGGTGCTGGAGAGGCTACCAAGCAAAGCCAAAGTCGATGAAAACGTCTTGCCTTTAAGCAACAACATCAATACACTGAGACATGAAGCCAGATGGTTTCTAAAGGATGGAGTAGCTTCTACTGACAGCTCAGCATCACTGCCTGCAAAGGTCCTGCAGTGCAAAATCAGCTTTTGAGACCTTCCAACTCAACTGGATATGGCTGAGTTCTCTGAGACCATGTGCAGCATCACCTTTGTGATTTTTCCAAGAAAAGTAAAACCTGTTTGCCTAGAAAAAAGAATATTCATCAGCTCCTTAAGGACTGCCCACTACTGATCTGGATGCTATGAATGACAAGCAAACTGTTACTACAAGATACCTCCAGTATGATAGCCACAAGAAAACAAACCATATGTAAGAGCCTTAAAGACAAAGAAAAGTCCCCCAGCCAGGAATGGTGAGGCAGATTTCGGGCTCTCTGCCCCACAGCTTACTCTGCAGAGAAAGCTGCAACCAGTTCCTGATCTGTTCCCTCCTAAGAACCCTCAGGTCAAAGAACAAGGGACATCAAGAGAATCAGCACTGCTTCCAACAAGACAATGTGACCTTTGCCCTTATCCATCTTTCCTCATTGGGATGTTGGCATACTGGATTTAGGAGCAGCTGTAATTTGCAACCTGACCAAACCCAATTCCAAATCTATTATAACCTGTATTAATAAAAACAGGCAGTAAAAAGTAGTAAAAATTCAGGCAATTTGGATGTCACTATTGACTAGACCAAGTAATTGGCTGAAGATTAATGAAAGCTGCTTTCCAGGAAAATCTCCTCTCTATCTTTCACTTCCAGAGCCACTTACTGACATAAACTTGTCTAGATGCATAAAAATGTCCTATAAACCCCGATGAGTTTCCTGATTGACTGCCACAATCCACACCCAGACGTGCTGCAAGCATTTAACAGCCTCCCCAAAGAGACAGCTTTCCCAATCAGCTCATCCAGCATCCTCCAGTTTCTCTTCAAGCAAGCAGTCTTCTTTCTATCAAGTTTCCATAAGACTTGCTTAGCTCTGACCTCTTCAGAGATAGAGGCTCAGTCCCCATCCATCTCCAACACCTTGACAGCTGCTGAAAAGCTCTGTTCAGCTCTAGAACCCACTTCCAGCACTGTGTGAAGGATGTCACACTTAAAAAACTCAATTTCCTACCCACATCTACACCTCTTGGCTGAGGTTTCATGGCAGCAGGTCAAACATTCATCATTGAAAAGCGAGGGGCTGATATTGACACGACTCCTCAGACACCAGGAAGGAAAGTGAAAGCAAACAGTTCCAAATCTGCTTCCTTCTCCCTTTTAAAAAAAGTCATTTGTGAAGGATGCTTCTCCCTTTCCTTCTAGCTCCAAGAAATCCTCCAGTGCTCTCTACAACATGTCTGCAGGATCTCCAGGTCCATCTTCCTTCTCAAAGGGAGGAGAGCAATGGGCACCCCCTCTCCCACATGTCCTTCCAGCTAGAGGAAGTAGTTCTTTTTGCAGGGAAATTGTGTGACAACTTTGAGGTCTTCCTCAGTTTCATGAGCCCTTTCACACATCCTTGTCTCTCACTAACCACCCAAGACTGTCCAACCTGCTGTGGGTGACAGGAGGACTAAGCTTGCACCTTGGCAGACCTGGCAGCTCTGCTGAAGCCACAGCAGATTCCCATGGGCACAGATTATCATGCACTGTGGCTGGCATGCAACTTGGAGGGTAACAGAGCTGTGCCCAGATGAGGAAACCTTCAAAGAAACCCCTGCAAGTTTTCTTTGCCTCAACTCCTAAGGTACCTGGTAAATGTGAAAGGGGAGCTTGCACTGAAAGGTCCCAGAATCTTCCAGCCTAAACTGGAGTTTCAGTTTAGGCACCACTTTTTCAATGGTGGCCAAACATTGGGGCAGGGAAGTAGGAAATCCCCATCTCTGGAAACAGACAGCATCCAGCAGGACTGGGCTCTAAATGCCTGCTCTAACATGAAAGCTGGCTCTGTCCTGAATGGGGAAACAGGGCCAGAGACCCCCACAGCCTCCCTCCTGCCACAGCCAGCCTAGATTCCCATGCTTACAGTTCTGACACTGCTCACAGCACTCCTATCAGTAAGGGATGATGGCACTTCAAAGTCAAGGCAGGCTTTCACAAGAGGGCACCACAACCCCACCTCTCTGCACACCCAACACTAATATTTAACCCAGCTACCACATCTGAAGCTGGGAAGGGCTGAAGTGCCAGGTGCTGCACAACTGCAAAGCACAGGCTATCCAGATCCAGGCAGGGTCACTGCTGCCATCCAGCACCAAGGCTTTGGCTTGGCCTCATGGTGGAAAAGAACATGGTCGATGACTCTGGATACTGATGTTCTCCATATTCCCACATTACCAACTTCCTCTGCTGTTATGCATGTGGCCAGACACAGAGAAACCCCTCTCTGACCAATGCTGATCTTTGGCTCACACAACCATTGGCCTAACAGCAGAAAGCTTACTGAGACCATGTCATGGATACTTGCACATCCCTCCAGAAATTGTGTGTGGTTACTGCCCATCATGCACACCAATTGGTGCAAGAAGCCATGGAAAGTGAATTAACTGACTGGAGACAAATGGCTTAAAGACACTTTTGTGCTGAATACAATGTTCTTCAGCAAAAGCTCCTGGTGGTTTGTATCTGAGCTCATTCTCACGTCACAGCAGCATTCCCATTTCCATGGAGGAGGTGGTGCACTCACCAAGCTCCTGGAGAAGCAATGCCCATCCCATGCAAATACCTAAAGATGTCCCCAGCTATGTCCTGCAGCAATCCAAACAGAAGGGAGCTCCCCCTTAGGCACCCCATCTGCCTCCCCAAAGTGCTTACTCTCAGCTCCTGGAGGTACAGCTGCACAGGGTCATAATCCACCACAGGAAAGAGGATGTTCGTGGCAGAGCTGTTCTTCACCACGCCACGGGAAGCCGATTTCACTGGCCGGTCCACGCTCTCCAGATGCCGAGGAATCTGGTTTGGATTCAGGTGGATCAGGACATCATAGAAGTCCAGAGGAGGGCGGAAGACCATCTGCAAGGAGAAACAAACAATGCCACTCAATACAGGACACAGGCAAGCAGGAGAGGTAAGAGAGGTTTCCCAAGTCCTTATCTGCATTTTTTCTCCTTCTCCTTAGAAACCAAAGACAGAATTTTTGTGAGATTAATGTTAGAAGTTTGCCACAGACCCCAGGAAGCCTACCTCAGTAAATGCTAGTGGGGTGGGCACTGAGAGAGGGACAAAGAGGTGAGCTGAGATAGACAACTGCACTGCACATGGCAGAGTCTCGGGATGAAGAAGGGAATCAAGAAGCTAACAGGAGATGAACAACACCCAGGGGACACAAGCAGCTGTTTAATAATGGGATGGCTCTATCTGTACACCAGGGTTTGCTCCAGAGGGAAACAGCATCTTCCATCAAGCATACAGAGGGTGGGAGCAAAACCTCATTAATGGAGGGGAGCAATCCCAGACACATAAATATTTGGACAGGCAGGATCTAGCTGTGGATACAGCTGTATTAAAATGGAAAAAAAACTTAAAACTGTGTGTACATTTTCAAATGGAACAAATGATGCAGAAACATGAACAGAAGCATGGGACACCACTCATCTTGTCTTTGGAAGAAAACCCACTGCCTGGAACTGGTTTACAGCCAGGCCAGAGAGAACACACATGAAGAACATCAGCGACCAGCACTGAGTCAGTCCTAGCTCTATTCCACACAGACCCCATGTCCCACTCAGTGACCAAGTCATGGCTTCCTGTGTGTGCCCTGGGAGCAAACCCATGTCTGCATCTTCATGGCAGCAGGCACAGCCCCATGGGACCCAAATGCAAAGACAAAAAAATAGCTTGCAGCACTCTCTTATAGGATGCAACTCCAAACTAAACTCAAAAGGCTTTTCTCTCCTCCCTGCCCCAAGCTCTGCCCTGGAAACAGCATCCCATGTTTATCCCTAAGGAATATGACACACCTGGGAGGACACGCCTGGACCAGAGGGATTCTATGGCCATGAGAAACATTCCCACTGCAATGGAAGGGAGGAAAAAGGAGGCCCAAGGCAGCTGAGTCAAGGTGTTGGGGGGCTGCTCTGGCCAGGTGAGAGCCTGTTTTAGAAGCTAACCTTCCCCAGCTCACAATGTGCCTCCCTGAATTTCAGTATTGGGCCAGCACTGTGACTGCAACACACTGGACATGCCTCATTCCTTGACAGCCTGTAATACACACTGCTACAGCCTCACCTCAAAATACTTCCAGTAAATCTGCTTTATTCCAGGAAAATAAAGCAGAACAGAAAGCAGTGTCAGTAAGTCCTTTTTATATTGCCTAAGCAGAAAAAAAAATCACTGTATGTGCTGCTTTCTGGTTTTGGTTTTAGTTTGGGGTTTTTTATCCCTAATGTGAATCTGCCATATCTAACCATTGCTTGGCTTCTTTAGCCCTTTGAGCTTCAATCTCCTGGTTCACTACCTGATACACCAACAAAACACACATATCTCCCTTCAAAGAGCAAATAAATATACATCTCTCAAGTCCATTGCAGTAATGGATGATTTCGTTTATTTAAAGAATGAAATCACTGAGAAACTGAAGAGGGTTAAACTACATAGGGCTTTACTCCTCCACAAAAATCAAAATAACATTGTCCTAAAGTGCCTGGTACTGTCCTATGAAAACTTTGAACACCCTGAGCTTGGTTAGACTTGAGCACACAAACCAGATTTCCACAACTACTCTACCAGTCTCCCAGAGGAACCATTCAATCCAGTCACGGCCATACAACTGGTTTTGGCACAGCAATATTGTGGGTTTGCCCATGTCCCAAGAAAACCAGAGAATACAGAATGATTGTCCTAGTCACTACAAGCTGCAGTGCAGAGCTGGGTCCCCCAGAAGCAGGGTGGCACAGAGGGACACCAGTCTCCTTCCTCCCATCCTTGCAGCTCTACATCCCACGGCAACCACATGGCCACAGCCTGAAACCTCCTAAATCATCCCAGCAACCACCACCAAGGTCCAGTCTGCTCTGCCAGAGCCTGAAAACCCTTGTGCTGCTGCCCCAGGGGGTTTACCTTCACATCCTGGTCGCTGAGTGGGTCCATGAGCTGCTCCTCCAGGGCACGCCGAGACTCCGAGGCGAGCAGCACAAGGCGCTGCAGAATCTGGGGAGGGAAGAAGCCAGAGGGTAAAACCTGGCAGCCTTGGATGGAACAGGGATGCCCCTCCCTCACGGGGCTGTAAGAGCTAGCTCCAGCACTAGGAGCAGAGAACTGCCCCAAGCAGCAGCCACCAGGGGAAAGGGACAAAGGGCCCAGCTCACCTGGGCTGAGGGGCGCTCCCGGGTCCACATGGAGCTCCACTGGTCTTTGGGAGTGGCCAGGAACATGACAGGGAGGCGAGAGCGAGCTGCTACAAACTTGTTCTTGATCTCTGCACAGTCAGAATCTGGGGAGGGCAGGCAGACAGGTGAGATACTCTGCCCCATCCACAGCCCTCTGACCTTCTAACCCCCATCACAGCCAGGACAGGACAGTACAACAGGATTTACCCTCTCCCACCGTCTGATCCCACAGTCCATGTGAAATCAGAGCTCCTTCACCTCAGGCTTGTGCCTCACTCTCATTAGATGGACCTTTGCTCTAAATCCACTCAGGTGGGCTCAGGCATGGAAAGTACTGAGACTGACATAAGCTGGAAAATCACATTATAAGCTAGTGGCAGTCTGTATTACCCAAAGAGTGTTCTATCTTTTGTCTTTTGTTTCCCCTCAAGTGGGGAAAAATATAGCTCTTTAGTTCATTTAAATAAGTTGGAGGGCAATTTGGAAAACATCAGTTTTCAGAACTCAATTCTCTCCCAAACACCTTGACCTTTTTTATAAATCAGCTTTAAAAGCTGGGTGTAACTATCTCCCCTATCCCATAACTTTGCAGAGCCAAGACAAGACCATGGTCTCTTGTGGCTCCAGCATGTACCCAAAAGACAATCAACAGACAAAACACTAGAGGGCTTCAAAGACAACACCACATCCAACACCACCCACGCTTGTCACAGATTTCAACAAGACCAGAAGCACCAGAGCATCATCATTGAGATCCACCTCTTCAGAGGCAGACAGGGAAAAAAAGAAAACCACACATGGCACAGCCAAACCCATCCTGCAGGCAAGTGAAACATGACAGGACAGGAGCCAGGGAGTGGAAAATCTCCTTGCCCCCAGCACAAGCTATGATGTCTTCCTGTATCAAAGAGATCTGGAGCCAGGCACTGACCAAGGAGGGCTCAAGAATCTCATGTTGCAGCTCTCCTACCTGCTGCCCTGCTCACCTGTGAGGCCAGCGTTGAGGTTAACAATCAGAGGGTTGTTTTTCCAGTCAAAGGTTGCCAGCAAGTCAAGAAAGCGCAGGAAGCCCACCTGTGGAGAGCTGCAGGGAGGACAAAACAGTTCAATATCAGCATTTGGTCTCCTGGCAGCAAGAAGGGCTGCCCTTGGGGGTGACTTGGTGAAGGCCCAACCCACATGCTACCCAACAGCGGTATCTGTAATGGAAAAGGGAAGTTCAGAATAAATTTGAGACTTCTCCTTCTCCAAATCTCCCCTTTCCCTCAAAGTCTTCCCCGACTTTCCCCTCATTCCTCAGGAAAAAGAAACCAGCAAAATGTAAATCACAGCCCCCCTCAGCTGCCCAATCTTCTGATGCTCTTCCCAGCCAGACTCCCGCATCTGGAGCAAGGAAGAGGTGAAGAGAGGGCTGCTCCCATCCCTGGTGCACGTCTGAACACCAGCCAAGTTCCCAGTGCACCTCTTCCCTTGCAACACAACATGTGCACAAAGCCAGCTAGCTGGGAAGATGGGGATTCTGTTATTTTAGGAGACAGGAAAGCATTCTAGGCATCAGACTGTTGTTCCTGCTATTTTGGGAAAGGAAACTGCACCCTAAATGCAGGACAGAGTAACCTTTTAACTCCACACAGAACAAAAACATTTCCTTTAACTTCATTTCACTTCCTCTAGGCCCTATAACATTTGTCTGCCAGGGGCCAGCAAGAAATTGGTTTGGTGGGGTTATTTACAAACACACATTCAGTTTTCAGGGCCCGACTCCTCATCCTTCCCTTGGAAGTCTCCAGAAGGAAAGGAGGCTGGAGCTGCCATCACCACCGTAACATCCGAGCCCCAGCATGCTGGTAGCCACAACACAACCCTCACCCTGCTTCTCCTGGCCACTGCCCCCAGAACAAGTGGGTGGTCCTCATCAGTCCTCCAGAAGGCATAAGACACCCTGCAGTTGTGCCACACAGCTCCTAGAGGCCACAAGGACACTCGCCCCAGCCTCAACTGCTTTTCCCCTTTCTCTGCAGTGCAAAGAGTAGGGAAAGCCACAGCCACGCAGTGTTAAGCGTCTTCATCTCCTCTGTCAACTCCCAACAGGACTCAGGACAGTATTTTGGCAGCACAGGGGCCTCATGCTCCCTGCTGTGAACCCTCCCAACACCTCCTGCCCGAGCAGCATCCCACCCTTCCTCCATGCCAGGTAATGAAAGGCATTAGATCCCCTTTGGGCCAGCCTGGGCTCCTCATCCTCACCTGGGTGGTGTGAACGGGGCTGGGTGGAGGAAGAGAAATGCCACAAGGAGGTCCACACACTCCTCAGAGATGCTGTCACTCAGGAGCTGGGCACTGATCCAGCGCTTGGCCAAGCGGGAAGTGCTGCCAAAAACAGGGTGCTGCTGCTGGAGCCTGTGAGGAGGGAGACATGCCACTGCTCAGCCCATACACCCCAGGACCCACTACAGCCTCTTGGCATTTGGCAAGAAAGAAGAGAGGGACGAAAATCTGCAAGGAACACTTACACAGCACCACAAGCACAGAGACTTTCAGCACGTGCTGAGATTTTGGGGAGCTGCCTCATGCTCCTCTCTATCCACACAACATTTTAGTATTTGTCTCCCCATACCAGTGACCTCAGAGTGACAACTGGTGCCATCCACACCCATATCCCTCCCTTAATCCTTCCAAAGAGCCTCTCACAATTCTGGCTGAAGGGCCACTCCCCACAGCAAGCTCCTCTACCCACCATCACCCTCCAGGATCCAAGAGCACCTCCATGCTGGTTTTCAGCCACGTCCCACGTTCTGACCCCTCAGACCTTCTGCCTCACCTACCCATGCAGCGAGCTGGTTACGTAGGGCAGATGCAACGTTTCCAGCTCCAGCTGCCGAGACTCTTCTGTGTCCTGGTACTTGAGCATCCCTTCTGGAGTGACCACTTCCTTCAGGATCAGGGGCTCCCGGTGGTAGGCTACTTGGAGACGGAAAACGTAGCCATCCTGAGAGGGGAGCACAAGGCAAAGTCAGGCTTGATGGTGACAGAAGCAGCACGATGGGTGATGTGTTGCCCCTCAGGGGTACAACAGCAGCATCTTGACATCAATGCAGTCTCACCACACTCTTTCCTAGGCCCATCATCCAAATACTGGTTCTGCCCAGTGGGACCACTGCCACAACCCCCCACCTCGGTAAGGTCAGACCTGGAGAAGGTTCTGGGGACCCCCCTACCTTGTACACATCAGTGTGGGTGACTGCAGGCCTGCAAACCAGCTTGTGCTGCTGCCGGAGGAGCTCAGCCAGCTGGAGGTGGAATGCAGCCTTGATGCGCTTGATGGCTCCTTTGTCCTGTGGCCACTGGCCACTGCCTTCCATGTGGCAGATGACTGGGGACAAAGGAATAGCAAGTCAGTGAATCCCACAGAGAAACAAGGTGTTGGATAGGGGTGTCTGGTTTATAGCAGGAGAGCAGGAGGAGTCAGGGTTCTTCTCCTGCCTGCATCACACCAACACAGCAATAACAGAGCCAGCATTGCTGCTTGCCTCCACTTCCCTCCACCAGATCATCTCCCACGCACATCTACCCCACTTACTTTTCAAAGGGGTTATGTAGGCCGGGCAGGGTTTCTCCTCCGAAGGAAGCAGCAAGTGCTTCCTTCTGTTATGGAAGGAATAAATTGGCTTTACAGGAATGGGAGGAAAGACCTGAAAGAGAACAGTCATCCAGCAACTGAGAGCAGGGAGCAGAAACCTCTTGGTAATGTGTATCCCCTCACCCAAACCTCCCACACCAGCAAAACCCTCCAGTAGGGAGGGTTTGGTCAACTTGTGCACAGCCAGCCCAAAGGATGGAACAACAAAGAACAGGCACCATATCACCCCAAGGGCTCTCAGGAGCCACAAAACCAGAGAGTGACTCATTCCCTCGGTCCTCCATCAGCCCCAGCACCCTGCAGCCCCCCATGTCCTGGGACACTCACATCTGTGTACCGGAGGGCTGGATGCACACCCTGCACAGCCGTCACTGTCAGCGGCAGCTCCTTCAGGTTCCAAAGCTTGCGGCTCAGGTCATCGTAGGAGCAGACGACACTCACCATGGCCTCCTCGCCTGTTCCCCATGCCTGCGGACACACAGGGAGCCTCTCCATGTACCTCTCCTGCTCCTGCACTCACCTCACCTCCCTCCTGGGCTGGCATCACAACCAAGCTCCGAGAAGCCAGCACTGCCACCCCATGGAGCAGCTCCTGGCAAGAGTGCTCAGCAAAATGGGGAGGTAAGAAAGAGAGTGAAGACAAAGGCAAGGCTGTCTGTGACTCGCCAGCAGCCACAGAGGCAAATAAAATTACTTCTTTTGCAAGACACTAAGGCAGCACCAAGAACTGTACTGCCAGCAATCACTATAGTAAAGGAGAAGCCAAGAATGATCTGGGAATAAAGAGATCACACACTGGCAAGGTGAGCCTTGCTACTGTCTCCCTAGCAGTTACCATGACACCAAGAGAGGAAGTAGTTAATAGAAAACTCCACTGACTACATCCTTAGCCAAGGCAGAGCTCTGGTGTGTGGCAAAAGCAAAGAGTGAAAACATTCAGAGCGTTACAGGAACCCTGCAGAGAGCAGCAGAGAAGCACCAGAAGGGAGAATTGGTGTTGCCCTTACTGCTTCCATCTCCCCAGATAACAGCAGAGCAGCCTGAACAGGGAGGACACATCGGTGACACCAAAACACCAGCTCAGAGGCAGATGAGAGTCACACAAGGAGTGAGCCTGCCTCACACAGCCTGCCACACAAGCCTGCCTGCAGTTTTCCGACCTGGGCTCTCCGGCGCAGCAGCAGCACCCTCTGCGGGGTGTGCCAAGAATGGCAAACCTGTCCTGCCTTGTGGCTTCACCCTTCCTCTGCCTTCATCCTGCACATCCTCACACTGCTGGCTCCCCAGGCCCCCTGCACACAGCTGGAGGAGTGGAAACCCTTGTATCCACCACCCCACACTCAACAGCAGCTTTCTTCTTTGTTCCTCAAGGACTGGCAACAAAGGGACTCCTAAGCACCCCTCAGGCTCCAGGAAAATGTATCCCCTACAAGACTTGGGTGTATCAGCCCTGCTAACCCCAGACCAGCCTGAAGGGACACAGCACACAGATCCTCTTTCTGCCTCACCACACAACAGGCTGTGAAAATCAGCATCTCATCCTAAATCTGACACCCAACTCCACTCAGACCACAACTGGTCCTGGCACAGGAGATCCTTTCCATCAAATGTGCATCCCTTTCATCTTAAAAAGTGGAAAGGTAACAATTTCTTCCTCCATCTAACAACCAGGTAAAGAGCAGGTTGTACTGATGTCTTTTCGGGACTACCTAAAAAAGGCCAGACAAAATTAAGGAAATAAAAAGTGGCTGAATTTATTGAAGGGCCTTCAGGTACATTTTCGGCCAAAGCCCCCCCTAGGGGCTACACAAAGAAAAATGGATGACAGGTTTTCATACTTTTTTTTCATGGGTTTTCATACTTTTAGAAGTTTGGTCCATTTACATATTGGGGTTAATATTCCAATTACAACTTCAGGTAATGAAGTAATTTACCCCAAGTTTGCTTCCCCTCAGCTCACTTTTGTTTATACTTTTCAGGGCCTGAGACAGTAGGGTGTCTTTGAGTCCCAGGCATAGAAAGGAATTGTTTTATCTGATCAAAATTTGAAGACAGTAGCTAACACTTTATATGGAGTTTAGAGTTATATGCTAAAGAATTGCAGGATTACAAATATATAAAAAATATAAAAGCTAGAATCCTAAGGCATCAGTACAGAAAGACCAACAAAGTGTGTCAAAGTGCTCACAGCTCATGTGCAGACTTTAATTTCACAAGCTGAAAAGCAGAAGATGTAAGGAGGGACATTTCCCAGCCTCCAAGATGCATCTTTTCTGTCTGAAAGTGGAGTTTCTTTGTTTTGGCTGCACATTCAGATGGAGCACAATCTAGCACTTTGCAATATGCCAGGAAAGATCCTTTTCCTGAGTTTGCCAGCTAGACTCAAGGGGTGGCAGCACAGAATTGTCCAGCCCATATCCTGTAGCACGCAGTACCTCAGAGGTGCAGCCAGAGCAACACTGTGGGACAGTAATACATCCTCAGGCATGGGGACCGAATGGCAAAAGCAGAGAGAATAGGACAGTGGGGTACTTGCAGAGGAAAATGAGGTGTGGGGGATGCTAAAGCAAGAGGATTTCAGCAGCTCTGCGTTGGCTGCCATTAAAGACTTGGTAGATCCTTAGCCTTACTACATTCTCCTGGGAAACATCCAGCTGCCTCAGTGCCACTCAAATGACCTCCCTACAGCCCTTCCCTCACTGCTCTTCCTGGAGAGGGTCCCAGCCCCACCAGGGAAGCAATCATACCTCTTTCCCAGTCTTGATCACAGATTCCAGCAGGGCTCCTGTGTAGCAGATGGAGGACTCAGGAATGTCTGCATGGCTACGTGGGAAAAGACAACAGAGCATTAGAGCTACGACATGCCAGCCTATTGATCCTATTGACACTGCAGGGGTCAGCCCAAGGATGAGCAACCCCTTTCCAAAGGAAGGTCCTGGTGAAAAGAACAAATCTGTGCCCAAGAAATTCACCCAAAGTGAACCAGTAACTTGTGTAGCTTCACAGGACGCAAAGCCAAAGCCACCAGTGTGCAGGATTACCACACAAGATCCATCCTCAACTCAGGACAAAGAGACACAGGCAAACCCTCCTTTCTGTGCAAGAGGGCCTCACATTTGGCAGATAGTATAAACTGCTGCAGAGGCTTTCCAATGCCATAAGGAAGACGCAATCCTGTGAATCACAAGGTCTCAGTGGATTTCACAAAAATGTCCTGCAAGGTCCAGACAGCTTCTCCTCCAGCTCTGAGGAGTGTCCCGGCATGTCATCCACATGTAAGGGCAGGACCCTGCTGCCTCCTTGCCCTTTGCAATACATCCAGCAG
Source organism: Sturnus vulgaris (assembly GCF_052056855.1). NCBI lineage: Eukaryota > Metazoa > Chordata > Aves > Passeriformes > Sturnidae > Sturnus > Sturnus vulgaris. The sequence continues at coordinate 74,518,522 of NC_142283.1, read as the reverse complement.
AGGCTACAGCACCAGGTGCTTGCCCTTCCCACCTGCTCCTGGGAAGCAGCTCACAACATAAGGACAATTGAAATTACTCCCAGATCTCACAAATCCAAAACAACCGACAACACCCCACAAAGCATGAAGCTGTCACCAGGGACAGGACACATGGCAGGAGCGACACATGGAGCGACCCACAGCTGCTACTCAGTGCAACTTACAGCTTCAGCAGGTGCCTGATGATCTGCTCAGGAATGAGACGCTTCTGGCAGACAGTGCTGGCCTTCCACACCACAGCCTCACAGATGCTCCCATCCTGGAACCGACGCAGCTCTGACTTCTCTCCCCAGAAGGTCCGGAATTCCAAGGCCTGTGGGGGGACATTGACCAAGGCAGAGCAGGGACACAGGTCACTTCTGGGCCAGACAAAATCTTCCCAGGATCACCAGCCAGCCTCCCAGCTGTCTTCAACCACAACACAGCACCAGCTTTGCTCTTACAAGCAGGGCGCCCCTCACCTCGGGGTGATCAGCCTGAGGACCCTTCTCCAGCGTGCTGGCAGCAAACTCTGGGACAAACAGGAGCCCAAACGTCAGGGGCCCGACATCCTTGTGTTTTGGGGGCTCAGCATCAATTGGCCACTGTGGGAAAATGAGGAAATGAAGCACAAGGAGAGAAGAGGTTTCTGGAGCAGCAGCTGCTGGGATATTGGGATGCTAGATGAACCTCCTGCTAACGTTCTCCCAGGTGCCCAGACAAACATAGACAGGGAAGTCTCGTCTAATAGGTCTTCCCCATGACAAGAAAAGTTGTCTTCACTGTACCCCATTATTGGACCAGGACTTGTGCCCAGACCAAGCAACACAGCTGCATCCCTCAGCCCAGTGCACGGCCTCAGATTCCGTATTCCCAACAAAGGAGACAAGCCTGTCTCCTTCCCCAGTGAGCAAGGATGCCCTCCCTGTGCTCCGTAGTGCCACAAGAGACAGCTGAGACCCCGCAAGCTGCAAAGGATGCAGTGTCACTGCCAAGCTGCGTTACCTCGGCGATCTGGGGCAGGGAGTGAGCCACAAGCTGTGCTCTCTGGGACAGACCACGTGCCAGCAGCGAGACAACGAAGGGCAGGGCTGCAGCCACGTAGTTCCCACCCCGATCCATCAGCTCATTCAGCAGCTGCATCTTCTTGCAGGTACCCTGCAGCTTCGAGACATGCTTCAGGCTACAAAAAAGAGAAGCTGGTTACCCACCTCTGCCACCAAATTTTTTGTGAGAGAGGGATATGTTAGAGGATGTATAAGATGGGGAACTAAGGGTCCCAGTCCAGGATGGGTGCTACAGGAATGCCTCTAGCACCTTGGTCATTGTTTCCAAGGCTTAAACATTGCTGCCCTCCTCTGGGAGGCTTTATAAACCAGTAAAAGTGGAAGAGCCCAGTGCAAGGAGGCACCAGTGTCTATCTTAGAGCTTAGAAGAGCCACTTCCCATCAGGTAAGTTCAAGTCTAACCCAGACCAAAGCCAGAAGTAGCTCACTTCTCTTTTAAGCAGGCTCCCTCAGCACTAGCCCACCAGCACAGTGAGACTCACTGGAAGATGTGGTCAAAGGTCCTGAGCATGGGCTTCGGGGTCATGAGCAGCACCTGAAAGCCATCCACCATCCGGTCATCCAAAATCTCCATGGAGCGCTTGGCTTCAAACTGCACCTGAGCAAGGAGGGAAGGCAGTTCAGGAGCATGAATGCAAAGGGAAAAGCAAACCAAATCCCTCCAGAAGCAGTCACTTGTGCTCCCCCATCAACTAGGGCCAGCCCAGTTCCATGGTCAGCAGCACACCATGACCCCAATCTCTGTCCTTAGCATGAAGCCAAGCAATAAACAGCTTTCACTGCTGGCCAGACAGTCCTTTCCTGATATCCCTGACAATCAAGATGATGTTTTTTCTCCTTGAGAACAGCTACATCTGCTAAACAGCCGCTTGGCTTCATCCAAAGGTGCACACAACGAGAGAAACAACTTTCCCACACGACTCGAGCAAGACTGGTGAGACAGCATTACATCTAAATCTCTGAATTCACTTCCAAGCTTCAAAGCTGGAGATGTTAAAATCTTAGAAAGCCACAATGAATGCCCTCCACTTGGTCCTACATCTCCTCAAAAACATCTAACCACTCCCTGCCTGTCTGAGCTCACTCCTAAGGCAGCACCTCAAGAAGCCACCACAACCTGCTCAGTACCTGGTGGTATTTGCTGGCAGTCATATCAGCACAGAGATTCACCAGTCCAGAGGGATCCACAAAGACCACTTCAAATGCCTGGTGGAAATCATCCAGTACAGGCTGGAAAAGCAAAAAGCAAACATGGTCCTTTAGTGCTACAGTGCATCACACACACCAAGACACCCCAAGACTGTTGCCATCTGCCATCCCTGCAACAGCACATCTCTGTCCCCAGCAGCAGTGGCAGTACAGACAGACACAGGCACAAGACCTCTCAGAGGACAACTTACCAGGGAGGGATCAGCATCCTTGGCTAGACTGATCCCTGTCACACTCAGGTCAGTGGTGGCTGTGGACAGACAGGAAGGAACAAGTCACACCACCATTCACATCTCTACCCCTGATGACAGTGGCACAGTTGGCACACACATTGGCACAGTCAATACCACCAAGGTCTCACAATGTCAACAGTGCTACAATATAATGCTGGCCTCCACCTTATGATGGGACTTACTCACCTCTCTGCAAGCTGCACCATCCAGCCCTACTCTGTTGATTCATCCCCTCCTGTCCATCCCACCCACAGAGGCTCAGCACAATGGCCTCTCTACCTCTTCCCCTATTGTTCAGGCTTTGTGCAGAGACACTAACCTTTCCCTGTCCAGAGAGGCCCCCGGAAACTCACCCAGGAACTGCAGAGTGCTCCTCAATACCTGGTACCCACTCATCATCTTGACAATCTTGCGCTTCATCAGCAGGTAGGCAACAAGCATGGAGACCAAGAAGCCACTGAAGGACCCCAAGCCCTGTGAAAAGAGGTACCACAAGCCCATGGCAACCCACGAGTTAGGATGGGGCCTCCATGAAACCCTAACACAGCTCAAAGCAAAGCCACAAGCCACCACCCCACCCTCCAAAGCACCACCCTTCTGCCCTAGGAAGAAGAGCAGGCCAAAGGCAGGTTAGCCAGGTAAGCAGAGCCCACCTTGGCACAGGACATACCTTGCTGAGCTGCCGCTGGTTCAGCCAAACTTTGAGGAGGGCCAGGCCATCCTTCATGCCTGGAAAGTCCGTGGCTGTGTTAGACAAGAAATGCAGGTGGGAGAGCATCACTGTGTCACATAGGATGGAGTTGTTGTAGTGTGGGGTCGGGGGCTCAGTGGCTCCTGTGTGGGGGAGATGACAGCTTGTTAGACTCAAGCACCAACCGCCTGCCTACAGAAAAGGGCTGCAGTGAACCCACCCACAGGCACTGGGGGCAGTCTCTGCCTGAAACAAACAGCCCCATGCTCCCCCAGCCCCAGGCTGTACCTTCTTTGGGGGTGCTCTGCTCCATGAACCAGGCGGTCCGGACGTTGTTCTTGCTGGGATAGAAGCGGCTGGGTTTGAAGAGACCCGAGTCGGGACAAGCATGGAGTCGGACAGTGACCATCTTCTCATCCTTGCCTGTAAGCACACGAGGGGAGATGTACAGGAGGAAGAGATGTCAGAAATTAAACTGGGGAAACAGGGAGCATCCCCAGCCTGGGCAAAGGCTAAAGCTTCTTCCTAGAAAAGTTCCACAGCAGTGGGAATCATCTCAGAGGAGAGTGACCACATCCCAGAGCCAGTGATTACCTTGAGGTCACACAGCTCATGCCCCAGTCCCACCTTCCTCCCCACTGCCCAGCTTGGCACCCCTTGCCATGCCACATCTGTCCCAGACCACAGCCCACTATCTCCTGAGGCCTGTGGAATAAGCAGCACTTGGCAGCCCATGCATCCCACATCATGCCATTAGGGAAGAGACAGACTGCACACAGGTTCCTGGGGAAGGCAGGAGGACAGTGGGGAACAGGGCTGAGAGAGAGCAGGAAGAAAGAGCAGTACTGGATGCAGGTGTACTTTGTAGGGTTTACAGTGAGGCCAAGCCTGGAGACCTCAGCCAAGCTGCAGAGGAGGACAGGGAAGGGGAAAGACCCTGAGGACTATAGTCTGGGTGAAGCGAAAAAACAGCAGAGAAGCACACAAAATTTATCACCAATTGTGATGGCAGCCCCAGACTGATCCCTCTCCAAAGGGCCATTAAATGGTATGAGACCACCATCACCACTCTCCACCCAACACCAGCACCCGGCCACACCCCACACCAGAGCAAGGATCAAGTGCCACCTTGAGGCCTCAGGAGCAGGATGGGCTTCAGATGGTTGCTGTTCATGTAGGCAAACTTCACACTGCCAAAGAGCTTCTCCTTGGACAAATGCTGGGCGATGTGGGACAGGTACAGGGCTCTCTTCCGATGGTAGCGTTGATTCAGGTTATCTTTGTCCTGAAAGATTTCCTGGGAAGAGAGGGACAGGACAATGCCACCTCACCTGCCTGCCAGCTTCAGTTCAGCCCGAGGCACCCCACCACCCACAGCTCTCCCTGGCCCCACAGGCAGACCGCTCTCAGCCCCAAGGAGCTCCAAGGTGGTCAGAAGCTTCCTGCTGGCTCACCAGCCTCCAGGACTGCAGGAGACAAGAGCAGTCATGCAGCCAAACAGGGTGTGCTTGTCTCTAGTTTTTCTTACAAGCAAGTCTGGGCAGCAAGGGGAGGGTACCAGGCCCCAAACATCTCTCTCCCTGAAATACAGTCTTAGGAGCTGGGGTAGAAGTGCAATTGGGTACAAAACAGTTGGCCTGCATCTCCCTGGCAATGTTCAGTACAGGCAGAGAGAAGGAAGATCCTGATGAGGAACTAAGATCAAACAGGTGCAAGCTCTGATAGAGCAAGAGGCCAGACCACATTCTCCAGCTCCTTATGGAAATCACCCTGCATATCCAGATTCTGTAAGCTCATTGAGGAATGGAGTGGGCAGGACAGGGGTCATGGAGAACAGGAGAGGACAGGGCTCTGGCAGGCCCCAAGCCATTTAGGAGGTGTCATGACCAGACTCACCCGTGGCATGGTCACTGCAATGTCCACGTTGATCTCTGGCCTAATACAGGTGCCCAGCAGGTAACTGCCCACCACCTTCAGCTCGGTTGGGGGCACAAAGTGGAACCTTCCCTTGACGTTGAATGGCACTTGCAGGAATGGGACCTTCACATCCTTGGAAAGCCAGTCCTGGTCAGTGAGCTGGGGACAGACAGGACACACAAAATGCTCTGAGCATCAACAGCAGCAGATGTGCAGGGACCAAGACCCCACTCCCCACACAGATGCATCCAGGGCTTAAAGACAGTGTACCCCATTTTTCCTCAAAAAAAAAAAAAAAAAAAAAAAAAAAAAGCAACGTATTATTTTTTCAGCCCCTAAGGGAGACAGTTCACAAGAAGCTCTGCTTGCAGAACAGCAGAGCCTGCTCCTGCTCTGTCCAGGACAGGGGTCTCGTAACCTCTTCTATAACTCTGGAACATACCTCAGTTTCTGGAGTCTCTGGGATGGCACCCAGCAGGCTGTTAATTTCATGGAGGAAGGCATCAATCTTCTTCTTCTTTGTCTCCTTCAATGTCACCTCCTTCAAAAGCTCTTCGATCTGTAGGAGGAAAGGAGTTCATCAAAGGCAGCTGTAACACTGGAATTGCTCCTTTTACCTTGTCCTCCAGCACCAACCATGACCCTACTGCAAAGGGCAGCTGGCGAGCTGGGGAACACACCAAACTCTCCCTAAACCCGGCCTGGAGCTGGCAGTTTGATCAGTTCCTGCCATTTTCTGTGAGTGCTGGATTGCAATCATCTCCATCTCAACCATGGTCCAGGCAAAAAACTCTGATGTAATTCACACAAGCACAGCTCTCAGGAAGGCTGTTTGTATGAGAGAGAATCAGCTGGAGGAAACAACCACACAGGTTCCCACCACAAACTAAGCCCTAGAGATTCTGCCACTGATACCAGCAAGAGGTTAGGAGATCAAAGCTGTTCCTCATAAAAAACACGAATTTTTCTGAGGAACAGGATGCCATCCAGAGGAACCTGGCTCAAGGAGTAGACCCATGAGAATCTTGTGAGGTTCAACAAGACCATGTGCAAGCTGTTGAATCTGGGTCGGGGATGAACAGATCAAGAGTGACCCTGCCCAGAAGGGCTTGGGGGTGCTGTGGGTGAGAGGCTGGACATGCCCTGGCCATGGCACTCCCAGCCCAGAGAGCCAAACGTGTCCTGGGCTGCATGCAGAGCCCCGTGGGCAGCAGGGCAGGGAGGGGATTCTGCCCCTCTGCTCTGCTCTGCTCTGCTGAGACCCACCTGGAGCACTGCATCCAGAGCTGGGGTCCCTGCACAGGAGGGACAGGGACCTGCTGGAGTGAGCCCAAAGGAGGCCACCAAAATAATCAGAGGGCTGGAGGATCTCTCTTACGAAGAAAGGCTGAAAGAGGGCTACAAGAGGGCTGGAGAAAGACCTTTTATGTGAGCATCTAGTGATAGGAAAAGGGGCAATGGCTTTGAACTGAAGAGTTATGTTTAGATTAAAAACTGGGACGAAACTCTTCCCTGTGAGGGCGTTGAGGCACTGGCACAGGTTGCTCACAGAAACTGTGGATGCCGCATTTTTCAAAGTGTTCAAGGCCAGGCTGGATGGAGCTCTGAGCATCCTTGTCTAGTGGAAGGCGATCCTGGTGGGGGGGTTGAAACTAGACGATCTTTAAAGGTCCCTTCAACCCAAACTGCTCTATGATTCTATGATCAGTTACCAGCTGATTTTCACCTAACACAGACAGCTTGATAACCCAGGTCGTCTCGGAGTCCGGGGTCCCGCTGCCCCCCGCGCTTCTCCCGTGGGGCAGTGCGCGGCCCCCCCGGCTGACCTGCAGGCGGAGCAGGCTGGAGTGGAACAGATCCTCCGTCTCCTTCAGCTGGGTCAGCTCCTCGCTGGTCGGCGGCTTGTACAGCTCTGCGCGGCTTAGTTTGGCCGGCTGTGGGTCTGCGGCTGTCGGGGCAGCCCTCTTCCCGCGCCGCGCCGCGCCCCCGGCGCGAAGCTCTGGGCCCTGCTCCGCCTCCTCCGCCGCCTCCGGAGAGCCCTGCGGGGAGAACACAGTACAGCATGGCTCGGTTCGGTTCGGATCACCCCGCGATCCCCCCCGGCCCGCACCCGCCGCCTCTCACCGCCATGGCCGCCACCCACGTGGGCCCCCGTCACCACGTGCGGTGCCGCGCGCCCCGCTGGCGGCCGAGCGCCGCTCCCTATTGGCCGCGCGGTACGGTGCGGAGCCTCCCATTGGTCCCGCCGCCCGTGCCCGCCTACGGGGGCGTGTCCGCAGCGCCGCTCTGCTTCCGCAGCAATGGCGGCGCCGCGGGCAGGCAGCGTGTGCCGCGGGCTTGCCGAAATCACCGCTCTTCACCCCAAAACTGCGGCTCTCGGGGCGGTTAGACGGACTTTCGCCTTCAGGCGGGCGAGCGCGGGGCCGCCTACACGCCGCAGATCCCGGCTGTGGTACTTGATGCTTAATCGGGGTGGACATACTGGATGTGGCCTGCCGAGAGCTTGAGCCGCCTGGCCCGCAGGAGCGGACACCGGGAGCCAGGAAAACCCTTCTGGCCCGGAGGAACGGGCGCCCGGAAGCCATCATTCTCCTGGGCAGCTTCCGCAGGAACTGGGAAATACACCAGGACCCAGTGGCATCCTACGTGCAGATGACTGGAGTGGGAGGAATAACCCTTTCATATAAACCACATATACATGCCTTTACAGATGCAGCTGTCAGCACTGGGTCCGATCAGATTTGGGTTGTCAGGGCATTTAAAAGACCACGCCATGTGTGCCCTGAACATGATGACAGATTTGGGACCCAGGTACTTTTAATTCTCTTTCCACTTCTTTGGATGGCTTTTGCATAACTGTAGTTAATTCACTTATCTACGTGATCCATTTACCATGAAACAGGGATTCTGTGTCTCCAGTGGGACCATCCTTCTCCAGAGAGACTGCTCTGGGGTAGCACCCCTGGAGTCTGTCATCCCCTGAACCCTGGCCACATTCAGTACCACTTTTTTCCTGCCCTGTGAGAACACTTACAAGCAGGGTCTCTTCAAGAGCAAGTGTGTAGGCATGTTATGAGAGAGGATAGAAAATCAGGTATCCATCTTGAAGGAAAACATGGGAGTTCAGAGAATGCAGTGAAGTAAGTTGAGCTCCATCCACCTCAGAGGACTCCTAAGCTAGATCAACCCACTGCTCATAGGCTGTTGGGGGAAAACAAGCAGCTTTAGGGTAAAAGCTAAGTTCTGTTAGAGGCAGGGTTGGAAAACAAGCTGTGTTCAGAGGATGTTTGCAGCTGATACTCTCTGCCTTTCAGGTCTTTCCTTTGTCTGACTTGCCTCAGAGCAGAGCAGGCTCTCACCCATCCCTGTGCCAGGGCACGCAGAGTTATGCTGTGTCCTGCCCAGCTGCAGAGCTCATTTCCGTACACTGCAGCATCTCTGCCTGGGACATCAAGGTGCCAAGCTCCTGCTCAAGGCATTGTTTCTGTTCCCAAAGAAGGCTGGCACCTGACCAGCTGCTTGGCTGGGGTGGCCACTAGCATCGTTGCCAAGAGCCCCTCAAGCCTCTCATCCTTCCCTCATATTTAATGACTTCCAAGCAGGGAAATCTGATGGAAGGGAGGTCTCATCCTTGTATCAACTCAGCTACAAGGACTTCTGCAGGTGGATGTTTGGTTACTGCTTTTCAGAGAGAATGTTTGGAGACCTGAGTGCTGCATTTGGGGAGCACATCCCTCACACATGCAACTTGTGGCAGGGATGCAGGTGGTAGCTGTGATGCCTTAAGTTTTAGCTTTCACGTTTCTCAGATTCTGTGCTGACTTGGTGTGGGACTCTGAACTTCATATGAAGTGTTAGTTCTCTTCACAGGGTAGTTAGACAAAACAATCCTTTTCCAGCCTGAGAATCGAGGACAACTGTTACCCAAAGAGCATAAACAACAGCAAAGGGAACGGAGCAGACCAGGAGGATGGGACTTCGTAACCTGAAGCTGTAATTGGACAATTAACCCCAATATGTAAATGGAAAAAAATTTATAAAAATGTAAAAACTCGTGACCAGGATCCATCCTGGGTATAGCCCTGGCCAGGCTCTTGCACTGCCTGAGGTGTATCCTTTTAAGGCCTTTTAATAAATAAATCTTTTATTCTTTTAACTCTGTCTAGTCTCTGTTCCAGACCAGCCTCCCACAGGTGTCAATTCTAGGTATGACATGAGGCTTCTGGTCCCCCTTTCCGCTTATGGCAGTTCCTGCCTGGCTGCTGCATTACAGCCTCTCTGGATCCTAGCCACCAGCAGCAATTTCCCCAACTCTCTCCAGAGGATCCCATGAAAGGATTTTTGCTGATTATAGCCTCCAAATCATTTTTTCCTCCATCTCAGTGGCCTGGATCAGATTCCTCAGGCTTAACCCTGAACCTTGAGCTGGGTAGACAAACCCCCTTCATCCATTTGCATCCAGGCACACACTCCCCTACATTCCAAAATTGCCTTCAGAATTGCCTTCCAGGTAGTCAATACTTTACTTCCTGTCCAGTTTTGCAAGTAATTCCTGAGTGCAGCCTCAGTGATTCCACCAAGTAAGAATCAGCTCCTAACTTCGGAGGTCTTTATCCTCCCAAAAAAATCCAGTTTCTTGGCTGGAGGAGCTCCTGTTCCTCCCCCTTCCTAACAGCGTCAGGACTGCGACACTCGGCTCTGCTCCACGCACCCAGTGATTCACTGCCAGACACCTGCAGGTGTTGTAGCCATGCCTGCAATGTCAGGCTCCTCTCTTTTTTAAAGGGGAGGGTAATTACAGCCTTATGGAGGATTTTTAGGAAGGCTGGGCAAACCAGTTTGGTCATCCCTGTCCCCAAGGACACACCCTCGTGTTGCCTGAGAGCAGCAGGGGAGAAGGGACTCGCTCAGGGGGAGATCTAGGGTGGGTTGCTGGGGTGTCCATTATGCAAATCCCCCAGCATCCCCTATGCACCCCAGCTGTTCCTGGGATTGTAGGTGTAGAATAAGAGGTTACAGGCGACCTTGCCCCTGATAAATCACAGTTTTACTAATTACCAAAGAAAAGAAAGAGCCATGCCCTTAATGGATTGCAGCTGTGACTAATAAAGATAAGTGTGATAAAAGCGGTGGGTTGGCTAGTCAGGGGGATCCTAGAGGAAGAGGACTTTAAGGAGGTAGAGGAGCCCAGAGGAAGAAGGAAAGAGATACAAAGAAGAACAAAACAAGGAAGAAATTTGCTGCTATAAAGTATCTGCTATGAGGTTAGTTTGGGTCTGATGGAGTTAGAGCCTTCAGTCATGGTCGAGCTAGGTTAAAGCCTGCAGTCAGAGTCTGCAAACCAATACTTGCAGTTATAGTTTAGTAGGAAATGGCCAGCAGTCAGAGTCTGTAGTTGGACCCTAGAGTAGGAGCTTGCTGTAGTCGGAGTCGGGATGGCAAAGCTGTAAAGAAGTATAAACCAGGATCCTTTTCACATTGTTGGAGTCTGTGTCTTGGCTCATGTCTAGTCCTAATGAGAGATCTGCTGCAACAGGGATGGCATGTAATGCCCAGCTGGTGTGGAGGAGTGAGTTCAGGGTCTGTTCTGGGGGAGGTTTAAGGGGACTAGGGGCAACAGGACAGGTCAGCTCCTAGATGTGTTACCTCAGGGCAGCCCGGCCAGCTCGGCAGTGGGGAGCAGGACCACTGATGCTTGCCCCAGAACAGGTTCTCTAATAAAGCATTTCAGAACATAGTGAGTCATTAATTACACCCAATTCTACAATGCTAATAATAGTAATAAAAAGTTTTTTACTGTATTCTGTACTATGTGCTGGCCCTTGCAGGCATCATGCACCTCCTCCTGTCCTGCCTTGCCCAAGCAGCTACTGCTGAGCTCCTGCTTCTTATGCTTCATCCTCACTGCCCAGAGCAAGGGCAGTATAGGGCATTTGAGAAATGTTCCTTGCACTCTGTCCCTAGAAATCTGGGCTGCCCGGCTCAGATGAAGCCATTCTCAGATGGATTTTCAACAATGGTGAGCATCCCCAAACTCTGTGTACCATCATCTCCTCAGCATGACCTTTTGGAGCTCCAGCTTTCCCAAGAGGCACAGACAGATAGCAATGTGCTTTCAGTGCCCCCCTGGGAAAATCCCACTCTGCCACACTGGCAGAGGGACCACTGGGAACATATGGAACCCCATCCTCGGTGCTGTTTCCCAGGAGCAGAGCCTAAGCATCGCCAGCCCTCAGCCCACCAGCACGCGGCTCAAAGCGCACGAGTGCAGCTCCGCACGCACACCTGTGTACACACATCCCTGCTCCCTCGGCTCCTGACTCAGGAATGCTGCCGGCATCACGCGCAGCTGCCAGGAAGGGGCTGAGGTCGGCGCGGCTGCCGAGCAGATTTGGCAGTCACATTGATTCCCCACTTGTGCTGTGTCCGCTTGTCCCCTACTGGGATCTTCCCAAAAACACCGCTGCTGTGGAAATGCTCTGCTCCTCTGGCAGCTGTGGAGAGCTAAACTTGCAAAAAAAAAAAAAAAAACAACAGAAAAAACAAAAAAACCTTTACACAACCCTGTAGCTTGTTATCACCTGCAGGTGTCTGCAGGCAAAGCCAGCTCCTGTTCAGAGCTTCCCCCCTCCAAGACTTTGCACCCATCCCCGAACTCTCTTTGGCCTTCCCGTGGCCATGACTGCTTTGGTTTTTTTTACTAAGTACTCTAAAACCTCATCTCAGTGATAACACCTGGACATGGCACTTCTCATGGCACAGCAGCTTTCACCCAGATTTGCTGGAGTTTCTTGCTTCTGCAGCACAGGGGCTCTGTTCCACTTCAATAAATCTGCATTTCACTCTAGGATTAAATAGTTCTTCCCTTTGGTTTTTGTAGTATTTTCAAGTGTTTTAAATTCTCAAGTGTTGACACATGACAGTAATTTGTAACTCCCAAAAATAACCGGGCACACAGGCTAATGACGCACTCCCATAATGTTTGACTGTTCCTCCCAGGTATGGCCATATCACAGAAACGTGTAGTCACTGAGCAATCTTCACAATGGCCAAGAGGTGGAGGACTTCATCAGGGCAAAAAGGGTAGGGTAAAGTAGATGTTTGCAGTTTTAACTTCAAAACTTTGCAGTTTTAAAAAAACCTTGAGAGCTTCATCCTGAGGTTCAGGCAGACACCCAGTGCATTCCTGGCAGCCAAAAAAATAAGGTCCAAGGAGAGCTGGAGCCAGGACACTGCCTGTGAAATGGGGTCAGAGGGATACCCAGGTCCCTCCTAGAGCTCAGGGACCACTCAGGCAAAACAATGTTGCATTGATTAAATTTCAATCACCACTCGTTTCTTGGATGGATGATTATTTGTTAAGTCTCACCTGGTTCATTAAGTCTCAGCCGTCTGCATTGGAACATAGAAAGTATTTTGCATCCTCCCTACTAGCAGAAGCAGCAGCTTCAGGGCTTTAGAAGAGCAAAGCTGAGGTTCACAGGATGGTACAGCAGCCTCAGTGCTCCTGGGTGGGTCAAATGCTGGAATGGGGTGTTAGACACCTGATGAAAAAAAAAAAAAAAAGCGAAGCTTAACCAATCCATACATATATGGCAGGGGCAGAGAGGTAGAGACTGATTTTGACTGTGTGAAGTTAGTCTCTGGCAGCTTAATCTCAAAACTGGTGATCTGAGTTGCACAAAAAAACTAATGGGAAGTTGATATGCTTTGAAATGTACCAGCAGTTTTGCCTCCTCTTAAATTACCAATTTGCCTTTTGCAAAGATTGTTTTGTGTACCTTGTTTTTATTCTCTGGTCACTTTGTTTGCTTTATGCAACAGGCAAGAGAGTGAATTTACCTTATTTCCTGTCTGTTGCTGGGTTAGCTTTACACATAGCAACAAGGAGAAGAAACCCTTTTTTTTTTTTTTTTTTTTTTTTTCTGGTAGTAAAAGCCAGCCTGCATCTCTAAAAATCACGTTGGAGACACTGAAGGAAAGGAAAAGCTCTGCCCCCTTTCCTCTTCCAGTCTTCTCATGTATTATCAGTGATGAGTTGGTATGTCTTGCCTGTCCCACCAAAGCACCCCTCGGCAATCTCCCTGCAGTAGAATAGCTCTCTGTTTCTCAACCACAACAGAAAAAAATTCAGTCTTCGTGGCAGCTCCTGAAACAAGAGGGAGTGGAGAGTGCCAGGAACATGCAAATGTGAGTTTTATTTATTTAAGGGTTAAACCTCTGAGTACCAAATTGCCTGGAAATGTGAGTGCCCTCACCACCTTTCAGCCAAACCCAACTTGCATGTTGCTGAACAAGCGTCAGCAGAGGTGATGGTGATGATGGTGGTGATGATGATGACAACTTGACTAATTGAAATCTTCAAGCACACCTGACTCTGATTTAACAGCTCTGGCTTTTTTTATTCTTTGGTCCAACCCCCCCATTCCAATGACTTTTCAAGACAGGTATGTTACATTCTCATTCACCTGGTGGGGAATGGAGGCAAGGCAGTGGAGGCTTTTGCTGGAATGCAAATTCAGGAATTCAGGAAGAGCATTCAGGAAATCCCCTCACAGTTCTCCATTTTGCTTTTGCTTCTCATAGAAACAGAGATTAAGCAACAGTGTTGACTGTGTCTCTGCCACATCCCTCCTAGTTTGTGATTTTCAGCCCACAGGGGCTGCCTCACCTCCAGATGCAGGTGTTTCAGAGCTGTTCTGTGGAATTTGGCAGCTCAGCTGGGTGGAGGAGAAAGACCAACGTCTTCCACCATGGGGAGGAAGATAGGGAGGCACTCTGAACCACATTACTAGTCACTCAAGGCTCCACCTAAGATGGTGCTACCAGAAATCAGCTTCAAAGCTCTGCCACTCCAAGAACACCTTGCAAAAGACTTACCCTGTGACTATTGAATTCCCCTTTTGCACTCATGGTGTGGTTTTGGGCAGGAAGGGAGAAGCACTCTGGCTTTGGGCTGGGATGAACCCCTCTTTCCTGGCCCCTACAGCCTCTGCAAAGCTGCTCTGTAAGTCAGAGCGGTCTGATTAGGTCAGAGACATCTTCTTCCCCAGCAGGGAAGACACCTGGGGGCTGGCATGAGGGTTCTTCCACCAAAATAAAAACTGGTCATCAGCTCTGGGGAACTCAGCACTGGGGAATCTTGGCAAATCTTTGCTGACTTTTAGCCTTGTTTGACCTCAAAGAATAGGAGTTACCTGTCCTGCTTAGAAACCGGGGAGAGACATGCACCAAGATGAGTCAGGGGAACACAAGGTGACACTAGATGCCTCCTGGTGGTGCTGACAGCTGCACGGAGGGCTGAGGGCTTTGTGCCATCTAACATTCAGGTGAATCCAAAAGTCCCAAAACCCAAGGATGACAAGCATGCATCCCAGCTGAATGATACCTCATCCTGCCCTGCTGTGCATTGCCAAGCCATGGGTAAAAGACTTCCTTGCCCCTGGGGGATGAGCCTCTCTCCTGAAATAGCCTGGTTATTTTAGCCAAGTTTTTATGCTGGAGATGAATGGCTCTGCTGTCATTTGGGGTTTCCTTTGCCTCCCCTCTACCTGGTGTGGGAGGAAACACAAAGAGATCAACAGGAAGCAGATCTTGCAGTCTGTGTAAGGACAGCAGTAACATCCAGGGAAGAAAGCATAGGCATGGAACAATTTTAAGTTGCCTGGCAGATGGTGGCATCTCACTTTGGGGAATTTCTCTTGGTTTTTTCCTTGTTTTGGTTTTTAAACGATCTGTGGAGTTGTACCCAAGACTCATGGAGATTTTTATAAAAGGGATGGAGACAAAAGGGAAACAATTTTCAGATGATCATAGCACCACAAGGTCTCTGTGTCCATGGAAGGAACAGCTGTGTAGGCTGGGAATCTTCTGCTACAAAAAGACACCATGGGAAAGGTTATAGTACAGCCTGCAGTTACAAGGGGCAGAATGTGATTGGATAGAAAAGGACCATTTATGATTTTCTCTACTGTGATGATGAGGGCATCAAAAAAGGTTATCAGGTGGCAAGATCAAAACAAGCCCCAGGGAAGTGATTCTGCACCCAAGCAGATCTTTAGATTGGGCAGCTGTTTGGCACAAGATGTTGCAAATGCCTAAAATTTATCTGTCTTCAAAAATAACTATGCAAATTAATGGTAGAAAAATTTACTGAAGACTATTATGTGTAAGAACGCTTTTAGCTCAGGGGGTCTGACTCACAAAAAAAATGTTGGAAGTTGAAGAAATATTTTGGGGAAGTATCACTTGTCCTTACACCCTTCCAAGGGTGGACTTGTATGAAAACAAGTGTTGGGATAGATAGGTCCTTGTGGGCTGTTTCTAGGTTCCAGAATAGAGAAGCACTCAGCACTGAAACTTGTTGTTGGCCATGACAAGTTTGCTATCTACCTGTGTGAATCTGCCCCAAGATCTCACTGCTGTGCTGTGCAAAGCACCTCCTGGAGGTGCGGGGGGGACAGGACACGTGGCCCCAGCAGGTGGGGACAGAAGATAGTGCCTATCAGGACCTGTGCAAGCAGGTCCCTGGAGATAAGGCAGTGTCTGGGGAATCACTTAGTGCAGTGCCTTGACAGAGCAGCAGCTGCTGACTCTCAAGCCAAGAAACCAACTCTGAAGGTCAGGAGATAAAATGAAGGCAGAGGGAAAACATGACCTGGCAGTGAGAATTTCCAAATTTCCTTTTTTGTTCCTGTGATACAGGAAAATGAGATAAAAAGGGAAAATAGTCAAAACAATACATACCTCTAGCAGGCACAGCTGACCCAGATGCAGCTGCAAGATCAGGCTCTGAAAGATTGTGCAATATCTTCATGGTCAAGATGCCCTGAGAGCTGTATGAGGAATGGACTGGCAGAAACAGAATTCAATGTCAAAAGACAGGAGCACTTCTCAATCATCTGGGCTGTTTTTACAACTGTGTCTATAAAAGAGGCAAGTTCACTGTCCCCAAAACAGCCTCCAAGTCTTCAAGCCTTCTATTACCCCCATATTAGTATTCTCCATTGGATGGCTGTACACTGTACCCTGTACACCAAGGCATCTGTAAAGCACTGTCATCCCTCTCTCTGTGTGCAAAGTATCTCTGGTGCAGACGGTGTCAGTGCTGACAGAGAGCCTCAAAGTCTCAGGTCTCACTCAGCAACCACCTCCAATGTAAATAAAATATGACTCAAATGGCCCCATTGCCAAACTAATGACCACAAAACACCTGAAGGACAGCATGCCATCCAGAGGGACCTGGGCAAGCTTGAGGAGTGAGTCCATGGGAGCATCATAAAGTTCAAGGCCATGTACAAGGCTGCACCTGGGTCGGGGCAACCCCTGGTATCAGCACAGGCTGGACATGAACAGATGCCCTGCCCAGAAGGGCTTGGGGGTGCTGTGGGTGAGAGGCTGGACATGCCCTGGCCATGGCACTCCCAGCCCAGAGAGCCAAACGTGTCCTGGGCTGCATGCAGAGCCCCGTGGGCAGCAGGGCAGGGAGGGGATTCTGCCCCTCTGCTCTGCTCTGCTGAGACCCACCTGGAGCACTGCATCCAGAGCTGGGGTCCATGGTATGAAAAAAACACGGACCTGTGTGCTGGTTTAGAGTACAGTGGCTGGGGTAGAGTTAATTTTCTTCACAGTTATAGGGCTGTGTTTTGAGTTTGTGCCGAACACAGTGTTGATAACATAGACATGTTTTTGTTATTGCTGAGCAGTAACAAAGAGCCAAAGCCTTTTCTGCTTCTCATACCAACACATTGGCAAGAAGACTGGGGGTGCAGAGGAGGCTGGGAGTAGACACAGCCAAGACAGTGACCCCAGCTGACCAAAGAGGTATTCCAAACCAAATGAAATCATGCTCAATGCATAAAGTGTGAGAAGAAGGAGGTAGTGAGACATTTGGAGTGATGGTGTTTGTCTTTCCAAGTAACCATTATGTGTGATGGAACCCTGCTCTCCTGAAGATGGATGAACACATGCCTACCCATGGGAAGCAGTGGATTAATTCCTTGTTTTCTTTGCTTACCTGCATGGCTTTTGCTTTTCCTATTAAACTGTCTATCTCAAGCCGCAAGTTTTCTCACTTTTGTTCCGATTCTCTGCCCAATCACAGAAGGGAGAGTGGCTGCCTGGGGCTCGGCTGCTGGCTGGGGATAAACCCCTACGGCCTGTCAGAGAGGTGGTGGATGCCCCATCCCTGGAAACATCAAGACCAGGTTGGACAAGACTCTGAGCAACCTGCTCTAGTTGAAGATGCCCCTGCTCACTGCTGGGGGGTAGAACCAGACTTTTAAAGATGGCCTTTAAAAGTCCCTCCCAACCTAATTCATTGATTATGAATCAATAAGTGAGAATCTTTTTGTTTTCTCCTGCTTTATTTACCAAGGTTTTGGAAATACCTCCATGGATAGGAACAGGAAGGAGCTTCACGAGCTCCTATTTTCCAAGAGCCAGATAAAATATTACTCAAATGGCTTTTATTATTTATTAATCATCAGAATATGAGGAATAACAGCAGGGTAATTTGACTGTGCTCTGTTACCAGAAGTTTTGACAGCTTTTGCAGATTTCTAGACAGCAAGTAGATGTGAAAGAGGCATATATGCATATATATTTCATCTATATGTGAAAGTCAGTATGTGGGTGACTGTAAACAAAAGGTTTGGAAGGTTAGGGCAGTAGAGTCAATGGGATATTTTCACATATATGAAGAAGCCCCACAGAAAAATGCCCTATGGCATTGAAAATTGCTCTGGAAGAGGCAGCTTTATAATGTTACAGGACAAGCTAGGCTTGTCTGTTTGCAAACCCTTCCTTCTAATTTCTTTTGCTCATAAGCGTTCAAGTAAATGAAAATATGTCTCACTCTAGGGAAAAACTGCATTTCTGAAGCTGAGCATGTGTTCTAATGCTTAGGGAAGGATCTGAGTGTTCTGGCAATGCTCACCAGTGCTGCACTTAAAGAAAAAAAAAAGAGATAAATATATTAAAAATGGATGCTGAGAGGAAAACATGCTTGAGGTAGAGAAAGGCTTTTATCTAAGTTTTGTGGCCTTCGTGGAATGTTGGCTGCTTGTTTGCAGAGAGAAAAATTCACTCCTCAGAAGGTCCTTACTGATTCCTCTGGTTCCCATCTTGCATCCTGCTCTGTACATTTTTCCTGAGGAAGGAGAGGTTTTCAGGCCTCCACCCCACAGGGTTTTTCCGCTTTACCCCATTCTCAAACTGAAGGGGCAGCATGAAGAGAGAAATGGCTAAAACTTGCCTTTTTTGGTTCTTCTTGACCACTGGCAAGTATGTTCACAGTTTTTTCAACTTCCCCAAGGCAAAAGCAAAGAAAGGGTCTTTCATAATCTTGGAGATAAGGAGATGCAGACTCACAGAACCAGACTACAGCCAGCTCACCCAGCTGAAAGCCTCCCTTGCAGCACCAGTGAATGTGTAAAAGACAAGAAGAAAAGCATGTTGGTTCAAAGCACTGGGTCCAGATGCAAAGACTTAGCTCTTAAACTCCCTCCCTCCTAGATCTAGATCTTTGTAGATCCTTGAAATGTCCACACATAGGAAAAACAAACCCATTTGAGATAAAAACCAGCATATTGTTCGGTACAGCATCAGAGACTTCTGCGTCTTTAAAGTGGGAATTCTGCAGAATGGACTGGCCCTGATGCACATCCACACACAAACATGTCTGTTGGCTCTTTTTGCACCCTTCTTGCCCTTGAATTGACAGCTGACGACTGGAGGAGAAGAACCCATCCTACAGGCCAGGCAGAAGATCTGAGATGTGCCAGATGGGACAAGGAAATGGGATGTGCCAAACCTGGATTGAGAGCTTCAGGTTGGTGCAGCCAACGGGTTTCCTGCAGGATGGAGAAGCATAAGATTAATTAATGGAAATCGCACAGCAGGTAAACAAGTCTGGAGGAGATTTACCTGGCCCTGCAGGCAGCTGTAGATGGGGATTGAGATGTTGGCACAACAAAGCATTGAGGGATAGCACCTGCAGGGCACAGCCATGCTCTACCTTGTGCCCCAGGGACCGTTTTTCAGGTCTGAGCCCTCCAGCCTCAGTCACAAAAACAAGGCAGGAATAAAACTGTGCTTGCCTCAAGGTCTGCACCAGGGTGCTGATGGAAATGGGGCAACCAGCAAGGGGTGGTTGGAGGGGACAGAAATGCAGAGCAGCTGGTGGAGCCAAGAGGAAGACGATCAAACCCCTGAATAGTCCCTGCAGGCTCCCATCTCTCCCTTCTCCAAGAGGGTGTGTAAGCATTGCTCTCCAACATTGACAGTGCTGGAGGGTTTCAGCCTTGTGAGCTCAGTAGTTTTCTTTTTTTCTTAAGACCCTATAGAAGTTCTTTCCAAATTACTGTGGGACAGCAAACCCCAGGGTGGAGATGACAGCACTTCTCAGCACACTCAGGCCAGGCAGGAAGGCTTCTGCAGACTTGTTCGCCTGTCTGGGAAATTTGCATTCATTATTCTCCTGGTGATTCAGGCTCCTGGAGGAAAGTTCAGCCTCTTCCTTTCTACATATGAGTGCACAGAGCAGTTTTCAGGATCAGTGCAAGGGTGTTCCCCTGCCCAATTCTGCTTCACACCCACCACAGAGCAGTTTCCAGAGCTCAAAGCCTACCAGTGCATACAGCAGAGTGAGACATTGCATGTACCACACAAGTCCTACAAGCAGTTTTTTAGAGGAACATCTCTTTGTTAGGAAGTCGGAGGTGGAGATGCTAAGGGAGAATCGCTTGCCCCTAACCCTCTCTGGACCTTTTCACCCAAGAGATTCTCTCTGCTATTCAACCACCCAAGCCTGCTGGTTATGCCTTTGTCTTGATGTTTATGCTGCAGTTTGGTTTTCTTCCTCTGGATCTGTTCATTTTTTATTGTGGGAAGGGTCATGAAAAGGCCAAATTCAGCCTCAGTAAAGCAAGGTCCAATTAAACTCACTTGGCCCTCCCTGCTTCCTAATGGAAAGTCTTCTTGTGGTCAGTTTACAAGGCCTCAGGCAGGACCTGAACTGTGCATCTTCATCCATGCCTTGCTGGGCCTGCATTTTAGTTACTCTCAGAAGGTGAGTGCATTGCTGCTGGAGACCAGCCCACAGAGACCACCCAAGGTATGGCAACGAGTGACAGCATTGTAAGCTCAGCTGATAGCAGCTGATATCATGCCATTCAGCACAGAACATGGTGTTGGTGTCCCCAAGCCAGGAATGGTGCGAGACCAGAGAGCTTCCTCCTCCCCTTCACTCACCTTCTGCAAAATGCTGTCCGTCCTCATCATGGCTTCTGCAGAAATACAAGGAGCCACCTGCTCTGAGGGTAGAAGCAGGGTCTAGTGAATCCAGCAGGCAGCTGCTCTGTGTGCTCCAGCTCCCTCACTCTTCTTCCAATGCCTGCCTAACACAGATGGCTCATCCCCAGGAATGGGAATACCTGTTTGTCCCTCCTTGACGGGCACCCACTCTCAAGAGATTGAGTTCCACAGAGCCGACCCTGCAGGCAAGGTGAAGGTGAAACATTGGGGGCGTTGGCTTAGGCTGATGCCTCTCCCAGAGCACACCCCATGCTACCTTATCTCAGTGATGCTGGCATCCACGCCATCTCAGCCACACCAGAATGCTGGAGACAGAGATGTCTTGTGCAGCAAGAAGAACCTAAAACTCCAGCTCCCAACACAGAAACTATTCTTGGGACTGAACAATATGGATATCCCAGTCACAGCTTTATCAATAAAGAATTATGTTCCACAGGTTGCTGCTTTGGAGGGGGGTAACAGTTACTTCAGACTTCAATAGAAAATCCTGATGGGTCCCTTCCAACTCAGCATTTTGTATGATTCTCTGAGATCATGAATCTCTGAGGACCACAGCACATACCACCACCCCTGTGGGCAGCTGGAGGACTGTGCCTATAGCTGGCAGCTTGAAAAGGCTCAGATATTCTGCACACTGAGCCCAGAATGGAAGGTGTAAGGTGACCTGAACAGACAGGTACACAAACTCTTGGAAATTCAAACCACTAAGGTCACAGTCACCACACTCCTCAGTCCTCGGAATCACAGCTGAAATAGCATTGTAATGCACTTATAATTTATTCATCAGCTGAATGGGAGCAGCAAGCATTGTGACGGCACTCTTTTATCAGGCCCTTGTGATGGACTTCATCCATTTTAAAAGAGAAAACTGGAATCGAAAGGCAAAAAAACCCAAGATAAAGCCAACTTTATTCAAATTAAAACAATCAGAAAGAAGGCCAAATCAAAATAAGGAAAAAGAAAAAGCTCCACTAAAGATCTGTTTTTCTTTTAATTTTTCTTCTTTGCTCTGAATCTTCCAAACTTTGCATTACTCTGCAGTGGCTACTGTAATGTAGGAAGCTCCTGTTAACCCAAATGCTGCTGATTGATTCTCAAAAGCAACTTTTCATCCCTGTGATGAGTTCTGCCTGAGGATCAGCTTGCCCCATTTTTTGGTGAAAGAGAGCCAGAAGAAGAATTGTGGACAGACTTTTATTCTCAAAGATTGACAATTACTTCCCTTGAGTACTCTAATGCTCCAATGCTCCACTCCCTAGATAGAGGAACCTATATAGGTGTCAATGTGAAGGTGATTTAAAGCTTGTACAACTTTTTTTTTTTTTTAGTAGTACTGCATTGTTCACTTGGGCAGCAGACCAGATAATCACACTTTGATTTTCTTCACTAAACGCTCGGGGAGCTTTATGGCGAGATCTTTCTCTGGCATCAGGACATTTGTGTCAGAGCTGAGATCCATCATGATGGTGCTTATCTGTTGTCTGGTCTGGGACTAAGGTATCTAGTGTAAATAAAAGAAGCAACCCCAGATTCCTCTGTTACTACTCCCCCAGGATTGTAAACCCCAGGTGCTGGTTCCTCTCATCCCATGAGCAATGTGTGCTGCTGCTGGAGATTTTCACCTAGCCAGGGCAATGGCACTCCAGGAAGGAGACAGGGGAAATAATCCTGACCCCTCTCTCTGTCTTCCATACCCTTATAGTGGTCTTGGCAATAAAAAAACAGGGTCAAATTCGGGTGGTAGGGAGGCTTATGAACTCTCTAACAGAAAGAGGAATTGAGTCCAGAGCTGAACCACATTGACCTAGGAGCATGCGAATTTTCACTTTGGGCAGTCTGAAGAACTGATACTAAAGAACTGATTGGACAAATATATCTTAGGCTGTTTAGAACCACCTTTGGGGCAGGACAATGATGAGGTGGACCTCCAGGTGTCCTGCTCTGCTCCAGTACAGCCGAAGGAATATCTACTTGCTCTTTGAGCTACAAAGGGCTCCTGGTGGGGTAGCTGTAAGCTAAGCAGAACTCCTACCCCCTGCCTGATCTTCTTCATCACTGCACCATCTGACTTGCTGGGGGTAAGAAAATGTTAAAGTCAGCCCAGAGTCCCCAGGGCTTTGTTGATGTTTCACCAAAGCACAGAAGTAAGGAGAGGAAATTGTGTTGATGGTATTGTCTTTTAACCCAGATGAATCTAGTCCGCTGGGGAAGGAGCACGCATCTCATCCTTTGAGCCACCCAGGAAAGAAATTAGATAAAGCAGTGAAAAGTATCACATGAGAGGATTCTGTCCTAAGAATGGAGTCACACAGGCACTCCCACATCTTCCCACCTCTTGTCCTCTCTCTCTGACAGCTTATGGAGCAGTAACCCTCTAATGTGACACCAAGACAGGTTTGCATTTTCAAAGCTTCTGCTGTTGCTAAGCAGAGGAGCTAACTCTCAGTTTGTCATCCTTTGTGAACACAGCTCACAGGAAGAAAGAAATAAATGAGGAAGAGAGATATTAAAAACAGCTGATAAGAACAAAGCAGAAAGGACTTGGAAGTTTTCAAGTCAGATTTAACCTACTGCACTGGTGGCACCTTGAGGTCCAGTTTACAGTGACAAGTTCTGCTGCTGGGGACTGGATAAATGGCATGTGTAGCCTCCTCCTCTCCCAGTAAGACTTCCCCTTCCTGGAGCCCCATGTTTCCACATCAGACTCTATTTCTTGTTCTCTGATCCCAAAGAACAAACTGATTCATTCAGATGAAAGTAAACAAAAATAGAAGAAGGAGCAATACTATTTGTGACAGAGCACACCCCATGTAAAGCCCAGCTTACAGGTAAGCAGTGACCATCCATGGGAGAGCAGCTGAAGGAGAAGAAGTCTTCATCCTTTCATTATGATATACCAGAAGTGATTGGAGGGGAGAGATGCCATATGATAAATAAAAAAAGTTATGCTAGCCTCAGGGTAGCCTGGGTTCAGAGAAGGGGACACCAGGCAGAGCAGCTGAGCCTCCCTGGAAGCACAGACAGAAGCAGGAGGAGGCAGGAGCCTTGGAGGGGGCTGCCAGGCTGCACAGGCTTCAAAATGCTCTGTTGCTTCAACAGTTTCTATTTTCTTTGAGTGCTGAATATTTTTGCAGGAAAGGGGAAAAAAATCAGAGAGAAAAAGACCAATATCCTTTCTAAAAGCAGATCCAGTGGAAAATTTGCAGTCTGCTCTCTTGAGTACACCAAGGCCTGCTTTACTTTCTGCCTTGCATGATTACATCTTGCGTTAACATTCAAGACAGGCAGCAGGCGGAGATAAATCATGAATAACTCCAAACTTTGATTCTATCTCTTCTAGCATTAGGCGGGTTCAGACAAAGCTTATGCTGGAGGCTGGCTGCAAGAAAAGATGTTTTGAGGGCAGTGCAGTACCAAAAGAGCTTGGCTCCTGTACATTTTCTCCAAGCATGTTTTACTAGCAAGCTGGGATGCCCTATTAACAGTGCAGGTCTTTGCTGGCTGGCATCAGCACAGAAGTCATAGCATGTGTAATGTCCATCAACTAAAGACAATTTAAGAAGCATGAGAAGATCCATAAATATGTCCTGAGGAGTGCAACAAAGGTGGTGAAAAGGCTGGACTAATGTTTTTCGAGGAGCAGCTGAGGACTTTGGTCTTGTCTAATTTGGAGAAAGGGGGCTCAAGGTAATGTTCTCTACAGATTCCTGAGAAGGGGAAGTGGAGAGAGAAGTACTGAGCTCTTCCTGGTGTCCAATGATAGGACATGTGGGAATGGTTGAAAGATATGCTAGGAGAGGTTTGGACTTGGCATTAAGAAGCATTTCTTTGCAGAGTGGGTAGGCAGACATTGGAATAGGTTTCCTAGTGAGGTGGCTAATGCCCCCAGCATGTCAGTGTTTAAGGGATAATGCCCTGAACAGCATTCTTGAACATTTGGTCAGCCCTGAATTGTTCAAGCAGTTGAAACAGATCATTTCTGTAGTTCCTTCCAATAGCAGTAGTCAATTATTTTCTGTTTTATTCCATTGGCATAAATAAAAAGAACATGGGATCAAACTTCCACCAGAAAACACACACAGCATGATACTGCCTGGTCTACGAGGAGTCTCTCTGACAAACAGTTCTTCATGATCCAGCCCTCCAGCCCTCCATTGAGGAAGTGAGAGCTGAATTAAGCAGCTTTCAGTAAATCTGAACTCGCTCCAAGGTGGTGAAGAGTGAACCACAGGCACTGACCTGTGCCAGTGGCTGACCTGTCCCTGTAGGGGAACGCACACTTTATTCCAGTAGTCAGTCAAGCTGCAGATGCATGAGGGATGTTCCTCTGTATTACCCCTGCGGCACTGAACAAGAACTCATCCCAGCTTCATGAGAAAATTGATGCCAATCCTCACAGGAACATTGTCCAGGGTGAGATGGGATTTTGCAAGAGCTGGAGTATTTTATAGCTTGGAGGTAATCACAAGCCCTGGACTGGGTACCACTGACAGTGCTGGGGCACCTTTGGAGAGGGTAATGGGGACGACTCTAGGGAAAGCTTGAGAGGCAGGAGAAGGGCAAGCAGAGCAGTCTCAGGGACAAGGGGGTGGATGCCTTGCTTTTCACTGGGAAATGGCAAATTCGTCCTGGGATCAGCAGGAGCTTGGGGAAAACCATCTGCTTCCTGCTCTCCTCCCTGGGCCAAGGTCTGGAGAAGGAGCCAGAGCCAAGGCTGCCAAGTGTCAGGGAGAGATTTCAAGGTCCCATTGCAGCACAGGCTGACCCAGATGCATGATCTCCCACCAACACACAGGGCCCTGCCTGTCAGTCCTGTGCCTTTGGGAAAGTCCATGGCTTTGGAAAATGCAGGAGATTGATCCAACAGTAACCCATGTCTACAGGGTTGTCATCGGGATGGGAAAGCATGGGAGGTGATGGGGGAAAAGAAGGTTAAAGCCATATAATGACATAGGGATGATGGGACACATCATCCAACCTGTTTGTCCAAGGAGCAAGTGCCTCTGTGAGGTGGCCTGAGCCCTGCCATGCACAGAAGGATGAAAGAAATGCCAAGCAGAAATGGGTCATCTGCCTCCTTGACAATTACTGTTATTTTTCTTTCTTTTTTTTTAAATTAATATTATTTATGGTATTCATTAAATACTCACTAAGGGACATGTTTACTGGTTGATATATCTCTACACTTCTGCAAGCATTTTTCACCCTTAGCCACGCCAGGGAATGGCAGGAAGCCTGGAAATGGCATGTTCTGGTGTGACTACATGGCACATCTGTGGAGAATGTTAGAACAACACGTTTGGGTGAGGGATGGCAGCTGCCTAATCATGTCCTACTGCAGCTTGGCAGCTGCTGCAGGATTTTTATGGGCCCCTGAGTCATGTGAGTTCACTCCTCAGAAACCATGCTCTGTACAAAACCATCTGGTTTGTGCCCATGGGTGCCTGACAGTAGGCCAACCATGCCCTGCTGTACCCACTCATGACCTGTGACTATCTGCACAGCCTGGATGCATGGACCAATTGTGTGAGGTTCAATAAGGCCGAGTGCCAGGTCCTGTCCCCAGGTAACAAGTCCTGCAGCTCCAGGTTGGGGATAGAATGGATGGAAAGCTGCCCAGTGGGCAAGGACCTGGAGACTGCTTGATAGGAGCTGAACATGAGCCAACAGCAGTTTGCCCAGGTGGAGAAGAAGGCCAGTGGTATGCTGGCTTGGATCAATAATAATAATAAAAGCAGCAGGATTAGGAAAATGTTCCTTGCCCTGCACTTTACACTGGTAAGGCACCTCAAGTGCTGTGTCCAGTTCTGGGCCCCCCCAGTCCAGGAAGGAGATTGAGGTGCTGGAGAAAGTCCAGAGAAGGGCAAAGAACTAGTGAAGGGCCTGGAATCCACCTGCTGTGAGGAGCAGCTGAGGGAGCTGAGGGTGTTTAGCCTGGAGAAGAGGAAACCCAAGGGGTCTTTGTCACTGTCTGCAACTCCCTGACGGGATGGTGTAGCTGGGGGTCAGTCTCTTCTCCCAGGCAACCAGTGACAGGATGAGGGGATGTAGAATCACAGAATAAGCTGAGATGGCAGGGAACCACCAGGCTTATCAAGTCCAACTCCTGGCCCTGCACAGGGCACCCTAAGAGTCACACCCTGTGTCTGACAACATTGTCCAAGTGCTTCTTGAATTGTGTCAGGCTTGGTGTTCTGTCTGTTTTCTTGGGGAGCCTGTTCCAGTGCCCAACCACCCTCTGGTGAAAAACTTTTTCCTGATATCCAAAGTAAACCTCCTCTGACAGAGATTGATGCCATCCCCTCGGGTCCTGTCACTGGGCACTACAGAGCAGAGATCAGTGCCTGCCCGTCCTCTCCCCATCATGAGGAAGTTGTGACTGCACCGAGGTCTCCCCTCAGTCTCCCCTTCTCCAGGCTGAGCAGACCCAGTGCCCTCAGAGCTCCTCACACGGCTTCCCCTCAAGGCCCTTCATCATCCCTGAGGCTCTGCTTTGGACGCTCGCTAACGGCTTAATGTCTCAAGCTGTGGCAGGCAAGGCTTATGTTGGACATTGGGAAGAAGTTCTTCACAGAAAGGGTCATTATACATTAGCATGGGCTACCCGGGGGGCGATGGAGTGACTGTCTCCAGAGGTGTTTAAGGAAAGACTGGACGTGGTACTTCGTGGTGGTGTTGGGCCATAGGCTGAACTCGATACTGTCAGAGATTTTTCCCAAACGGCTTGATGCTGCGATTTTGTGACACCCAAGCTACACCACGGCCCACTGTCGCGCGCCCATTCCCGCTTCCCAACGTGACTCCTCCCCCGCACGGCCGCTCCGTCAGCGAGCGCGGCCCCTTTAAAGGCACGAGGCGGGGGGCGTGGCGCGCGGCAGAGCGTGCGGCGGGGCGTGGCCAGGGGAGAGGCGGGGCGTGGCCTGGCGGTGCGCCGGGGCACGGCAGCGCGTGCGGCGGGGCGTGGCCCGGGGGCAGGGGGGGCGTGGCTAACGGAGCGGCGGGGGCGGGGCCGGCGCGGCGCGCTGAGGTCAGCGCGAGCGGCGCCGTCACAAAAGGAAGTGGCGGCGGCGGGGCCGTCAGCGCGGGGAGGGGCGGGGGCGGCACCGGCACCACCGGCACCGGGAGCGGCACCGGGAGCGAGGAGGCGGCCGCGGCGGGGGCCGCGCCGCGCCATGGCCCAGCAGCAGATGAGCAGCTCGCAGAAGGCGCTGATGCTGGAGCTGAAGTCGCTGCAGGAGGAGCCGGTCGAGGGCTTCCGCATCACCCTGGTCGACGAGTCCGACCTCTACAACTGGGAGGTGGCGATCTTCGGGCCCCCCAATACGCTCTACGAAGGCGGGTACTTCAAGGTACGGGCCTTTCCCCGGCGCCGCGGGCCGCGGTGTGGGGCTGGGCCGGGGCCGGGCCTGCGGGAGGGGGCACGGGCACGGCCTGGGCAGAGGGGGAGCCGCGCCACGGCCGCCACTGCGCTGTTAATCTGCTCTTCCAGCCCCAAAGAGCCTCCTGTAGGAACCTCCGCGCAGGGTGAGAGTTATCCCCTTCCTCCCCAAGTTGCCCCCTGGGCTCTGCTCTGTGTGTATTTCACAGAATTGTTACGGTTGGAAGGGACCTCTGGGGACCATCTAGTCCCATACTTCCATATCCTTTCAGTAGCTGAAGAGAACTTAGAGGAAAGATGGGGCAAGACTATTTACAATAGCATTTAGAGACAGAACAAGGGGGAATGTGTTCAAACTGAAAGAGAGTAGGTTTAGCTTACATATTAGGACGAAATTGTTCTTTGTGAGGGTGGGGAGGCACTGGCACAGGTTGTCCAGAGAAGCTACAGATGCCTCATACCTGGAAATGGTCAAGGCCAGGATGGATGGGGCTTGGAGCAACCTGCTCTAGTGGATGGTGTCCCTGCCCATATCAGAGGGGTTGGAACTAGATCATCTTTACGATCCCTTCCAACCCAAACATTTTATGGTTCTGTGATATTTATGTCAAAGTAAGGAGCTTCCGAGCCATCCCTTGATAGCTTCACCCATTGATGTCTAATTTGGGGTAAAGCAGTGTTTTCCTCAGGACTTCATGAGCTTCAGGGATGATTGACACAATTCTTTTTCTACTCCTGTGTTCTTCCTCTCCACACTTTAAGAAAGCAGCCTTCAAAGGGCTGTAGGAGCACATAATGGGTGAAGGTAGATTCAATTCTCAGTCTTCCTGTTAATACAAAAAAACTTTTGTGGTTGCTATTTCCACTCTTGTGAGTACAGCAAATAAGAAATCTGGCACAGCCATCCCAGAAGAGAACTGAAGGGAGTGTACTTAAATTATCAAAACAACTGGAGAAGGAGGAGTTGCACTTTTTTCTTAAAACAAACAATTGGAAAACCATCGTGCCTGCAGAAGACGTGTTGCATTAGGCACACTCCTCTGTGCTTGATATCTTGCTTGATCTCTAGCAAAATATTGTCCCCATGAGCTTGCTTCTCCCAGCAGTTAACTGTTTTAGTTGTGGCATCTCCCATTTCATGCCCTTTGGCTTCTCTCAAACTGAAAAAAAAATTTGGATGATGTCTTTGCTTGACTAACATGCACCTTCGATGCCTCTTGGCCTCTACAGGTCAAGGTTTAAGAGCTTTGTTCCACAAAACCAAAATAACCTGTAGCTTGGGGAATAATGGATTTGAGTCATGTTCAGTTTGGCCTCATTGTTTGGAAGGAAAGGAAGGCTTTGGCATAAGACTGGCCTTTTGTAATGAGTTGGCTGGCTTACTCATGTAGGTGTGATAGGTGTATTCTTAGACTCACCTCCATTATTACTTATTCAGGAAGTCGCTCTAGTCTTTGGTTGGTAACAGTGTCATCTTTGCATCCGAATGGTCTGGTGACCTCTTCCTGCACTTACATTACTCATCCATTTTTTTTCAAAGAAATCATGATTGATCAAAATAGTTTTGTTTGTGGTGAGCTCTTTGGACTGCATATTTGCAGTTTTTTCCTGGAAAGAAGCTGAAGCTGCCTGAGGAGTAATTTGGGGATATGTGTTAACAAGTGTAGATTTAGGCAAAGCTCCCAGTTGCCTTGCCTCAGCATTATGATTGGGTTTTTGGGTATTTGATGTCCTTGAACTGCTATACCTTTCTTCTAAATTCTTTTGACCAATCCTGTGATAGTTGTTTTGAAAGTGGGAAGGTGAGGTCTCATGATGCTTCCATACTTTCCCAGCAGTGGGATTCCCTTCAAGTGCTGTGGCTGAAATCCCTCATGTGTTGTTTCTGTCTCATCTTTCCTCCATGAGGAGCCCTGCATGGCAAATTTTTGTGGTGTCTGATCTTTGGTTACGCATCTTGACTTCTGAGGCACTGAAAAAAAGGAGTCCTTGAGAAGTGATATTCTTGGCTCCCTTTGTCTTAGGTCTTCACATGTATTAGACTCTGCTTATGGAATCATTTGGAGATAAGAATAATACCCTAACTTTATTTGGTGGGTGACTTCTGCAACGTATTAATTGTACATGCTGCTCTGAACTAGTGCTCATCTTGCCTGTGTTTCATTTCCCAGATTTCTTAACTTGATAAAATATTTAGCTTCATCTTGTTTTGTATTTTCAGTTCAGTAAGGTTAGGAAAGTAGGATTAGAAAGATGCAATTATAGGATGTAACTTTTTTCAACTTTGTGACAGTGAGAGTTTGGGAATTGTGTTCCACTTAAAGTGTAGTTTAAGGGCAGAAACTTGAGGGAAAGTATACAGGCTTCTAGTTAAGCTAGAGCACACATATTTCAAGGAAAACTTGTGGCTAAGGTGACTTTAATAAAGAAAAAGGGGTGGTTGGTTAGGGATGGTCGATTAGGGAATACAATTGCTTGATTTGTGTTTTGGGAGCTCTTAGAGATGGTCACATCAACTTTTGGCACCTTGTTTATTCTTGGAGAAATACAACCTTTCTCTCTGGGTTGTTGAAATAGTGGAATAAACTGAAATGAGGGAAGTGCTCTCTCTGCACCTGCTTGACAGAAGCTGCTGTCTGAAGCTGGTTCAACAGATTCTGGTTTCAGTTGCAAGTCCTGTAGCTCTAACATCTGATAAATTGAAGCAGAGAACAAGTCCTCTTGAATGTCTGTTTAAATGGTAGGTTGTCAACATGCTGGCTATAATAAAGTCAGGGACTTCTTTAAAAATTCAAGCATAGTTTCTAAGCATATTTTATCAGCTAATATAGCATCCTCAGCTCTGCTGCGGTGCTTCAGGGTTTAGGGCAGCAGTCTCTAGGAGCAACAACTATATGAAGAGCAGCTTGTATCAATAAGGGATCATGCAGCAGCCCTCCCCCTCTATTCATGTGATCAGCTGAAGGTGGACATCTGAAGTGCAAGTTACATCAACCTTTGTCTTACCTAATGACAGTATTCCCAGTCGTGCTGAACCGCTTTGTAGTGTTTTGAGCAGACCTTTAAGTTCCTGACTACCATCCTCCAGGAAGGAGTTGAGCTATTCCATACACTGGTTACCTCTCTTCTTGGCTGGCAAGGGACAGTTTAGGGGCAATGGTAATGTTAAGTCTTTCAAAGAGGTTGTATTAAGAACAAATGTCTGTCCCTCGGCTGTTGGCAGTAAGAAATTGCTAGAACTTCAGTCATGCTGGCAGAATCAGTTTTATTTGGCCACAAGTATTGGACTGTACTTGTTGAACTTGGTCTTGGAACCAGACTCACTCACAGAGCATAAAGGTGAAATGTGGGTAGACCTGGTAGGTCTAAGATTGCTTACATCTGATTCACTTGCTAAGTATTTTGAGTGACTGAGGGAAGATTTTTTTTCAGAATGAAATGCTTCATATACAGGTCACACATAGTGACAATTGTTTCTTTCTGAGCTCAGCTGTGAAGGACATGGTGTAATAAGATGGGTCTTTAGATCAGATTCCACAGGGCTATGTGGTAGTTCTGAATTGCTCTGGAAGTGATGGAAATGTGGTTTTCTGGTTTTGCAGGCAGTACCTGAGCAGCAGAGAACCAGAGTGTACCATAACCTGCAGAACTAAGTGTGAGCAGTTCATCAATGCTGCCTTTATGCCATAGGCATCTTTTGTTCATCTGAAAGGGTCCTTTGCTACATGGCAGAACTTCACCTTTAATTTTGAAGCTGATACATAAATGGGTACCACCAGAACAAAAGTTATTATGCTGCAATCTGTGGTTGATAAGTGCTACTTGGGATAGATCTCAATGGCTGAGGGCTGTGCATGGTGCAGTCTTTACCATCTCAGTTGATCATTCATCTCTATCTTGAAATCAGGTGTCTTTCCTTAATGCTTGAGCCTTCAGAGCCTGAGGGCTAATGAACCTCTGCCCAGTGCTTTGATCAACCAGTGGATACTTGCAGGACTGTTAGAAAGTTTTCCTGATGGCTTGCTTGAGATCCTGAATGTTTGGTGCAATTGTACCTTAGCAACAGAGCTTTTAATTGTTTTTGAAAAAGACAAGTCTTCTGATTTTTTTTTTATTTTTTTTTCCTAGTTGCATGGTGTTCTTGTGCTGAGAGCTGGGATTTCAGGGAAGGTGCAAGTGAGAAATGATACAAATAGAAACTTCATTAGCACTGCTCAGAAGCATGGTTTGACCAAGTACACTGTGTCAAGAAGCATGTTTAATGTAGACCAAAAAGTCAATGTTAAAAACTCCTTCAGAGGTGATTCAGGCTGGGTAAATAAAAATTAATATATCTAGCATGAAAGGAAACAAGAAAAATTAACTACATTAGAGTTACTATTTTGTAGTTCTTAAGGCAGTTTATTTCATAAGGTACTTTTCCTACTTGAAGGAGCAAGCCTTGACACATCAGTTGGAAGGGGAGAAAAACGCCAAGCATTCTGATTAGTTTTGTCAAGTAATTTGGGGGCTAAATACTTGTCAAGGCATTGTTATCTGTGCTTTTTGTAATTCATTAGCCTTGTGCTGTATGGAGTTCTGCATTGTATCTCAGCTTCTTCCTGGTGATTTGGTTTCAATGTAACTTGCAAAATGTGTTAAGATTTCAGAGCAGGAAACAGTGAACCAATCAGTTACCAATAACTGATGGCAAGAATGAACACCATGTTGAAAAGTTTGGTATTGTAGTCTATTTTTCATAGAGCTTAAAATTAAGCAAATAGAAGTTTTCTAAGAACTTAGAATTATACCACTGGTAGAACATTTAATTCCACAAAAATATCCGTAATGCCAGAGAGATACTGTCAACACAAAAACTGCCTTCCGTAGGCCTCTGCATTGCAAGGTCCTAGAGAGTTTCTCTCTGATCTATTGATCTACTACAGATCAAGAGATCTACTTGATGTATTTTTGTTTCTTTTCATTGATGCTAATAAGGAGTGGTTTGGTGCAGCAAAGGGACAAGGAATTGCAGGTGAGTAGAGCCCTGCTTGTTCCAAGTCTGTGGAGCTCCTGCTCAGTCTCAAAAGCCAAGGAGCCTCTAAGCTGTCAGAAGGCAGGGAAGCAAAATATGTCTTCCAATGTTGGTTCATGGATCAAAAGCACAGATATGACCCCAGATTCTCAGGCCTGGGGAATACCTGATTGTTCCTCACTCTGGTGTTGCATACAGTTTTTTGGGTGGCTGTGCCTCTGGGCTGCACAGACTACTTACCCATCCTGTAGCCTGTTCTGGATCAATGTATCCTTGGGAGGAGGTGGGCTAAGTCATGGTGGTAGCTAGCCCCCAGTCTTTTCCCTAGGGGTCCTCTGATCCAGGTAGGACTGTCGTGTGTGCTGAGAAGTATAGATAATGGTTTCCAATTCTGATACTCCCTTAACACAGGAGATCATATGCAGTCAAGTCCTGTTGTAGGGCAAGAGGAGAGCTGTAGCACAGCCCAACTCTTCTATCCCATTAGAACAAAGCAGAAAACTTTCCATATCAGTAAAATGAGCACTGTTCATTTCCCTTATTTTTGTACAGTGGTCCTTGGATAAGGTAAAATAAAACTTGAGTTTTAGGGTTTTTTCTCAGGTAACAATGCAAGGAGCTGTGTCTCAACTTCTTGTCTGACTGTTCAAGAGATGGTAACTAAAAGCATGTAGGCTTATATGTGGTTCATATTATAGCAATTAATCGAAGGTTTTGACTACATAGTGTTAGAAGAGTGGGTTTTTTTTAAACCATTTTTTTGTGTAAGTCCTTTAGATCCAGTGTTGCAGTGATGTTATGCCAGTGTCTGAGGGTTTTACACATTTGTAGCTTTTCAAAAACTCAAACATGTTTTTACCTTGCTGTTTCTGAAGTTACTGTTATACTGCCTTGCTATTTTACGTGGTAATATATTCAGACAGGCTACCTTCTCTTTAGTAGCACTTTAGGTCTACTACAGAATGCTTGTTTTGCATCTGGAGGGTAGAGAACGCTAGAAGAAAAACACTTGCAGAACCTTAACTCTGATCTTTGATGTGCCGTTTTGTTGTTTATGGCATGTTCATCAGGTGTTCAGGGAAATGAATAGTATGGGCTAAACGATGGAGGTTTTATGCTGAACTTAAATGTAGCTGAGTTCTGAGTTCAAGTTGGAAATGTCACAGTTACACATTGTCTGCAGTGTGGATGGACTAGAGGTGATGTGACTCATAAATACAGCTGCTGTTATGATTTGGGCTGCACGTGATCAGATGTGTACATATACACATGCATGTACACAAAACTAGTCAGCTATTTCCAGAATGCTGCTTCATTTTTAGGCTTGGTGTTTTTATCCAGCATTATGAGTTAGGGGAATTGCAGTTAATCTTGCTAAGGTTTTGTGGTAGTGACTTGCTGAGAACATCCCATCTCACCAGGCCACTTTGATAGTAATAACTTTGGCATTGTGCACAAACCCCTGAAGCACTAGTAGCCGAGAGTAACTAAATTGATTGATTGATTGCCTATTGTCACAGTTGCTGAAATATTTAAAATGCGTTTGCCCAAAGTGGCTTACAAAGAGAAGAAAAATGAGAGCTACTAAATTATGGTGTGTTTACAATATTTTGGAATCTTGCTTGACTTGAAGAAATGTGACCTCACGTCTTCCTGGTTCATTTTAAATTGAAGCTTCTACCTGGAGAACAGCAAGAGCAGAAAGAGGCTGAATGTTAAATGGGTGACACTTAGGGCATCATAGTATTTGTGGTTTAGAAACAGAAGGCTGCCTGGCAGGCAGGCTGTACCTTACTACTTAAGGTTTCAATACTAAAAGCTGATATATGTTCCTTTTGGACCGCTTTGCTGTGTTAAAATTTTACAGGTAATTTAGATATTCAGGTAAATAGGTTTTGTTTGAGAAATCTAAGTTGATAGTGGTAAGGACATGTTTGCAGTAACTTCGTGACTCTTCCCTGAGTTATGTATCCTAATTAAGTATTTAAAACGTATGTTTTAATGTTCATTGTAGCAAAATATTTGAAGAGGTTAAGATGCAAAACACTCTGCCACAGTATTGAAACGGTGCAAGGACCAGTGTTTAATCAGTTGTGTCCCTTGGGTCAGTTTTTGATTGATAGACACTTGCCTATTGTGCAAAAATTCTTTGGTTTTAAATAAATCTTCAGACATCTCTGCAGCTAGAAACCTTTTACTGTCAAACCTAGGTAAAAGCTGAAATAGTACTCTTTTTTGCAGTACCCTCATTGGCCTTGTCAAAACAAAAGCCATGCAATGAAGTAGCTTTGACTTACAATACATTCTCTGAATACACATTTGTTCTTGCATGAAGTCTGCTCATATAAGCCCCTTATTCATGGATGTAAACCACACTGGTGTGCAAGTGTTTGCTTATCTTGGCTAGAATAACTATCTGTAAAAGCACTCACCTTTATTAAAAGAATGGGCTTCTTATAATGTATTGAAGAAAACTGAATTTCATCTCTGTGCTCCCAGCTGCTTCTCTGCAAAAGAGTAACTGGACCCACACTTGGTAGCTGACTACCTTTCAGCAGTGCATTAAGCAGTATAACTTGAGAGGCTGACATCTCTTCTGTACTTTTTAAATATCTTGTAGCTATTATCTAAATCCCTTCTAATTTGTTATTCGCGTGGTAACAAAATGCCCGTACCCAGATGCTTCAGATGAAGGTGTATGGCACTTTTCGTTTAAGATGGAAAGAAGAAGCCTAGCCTGTTCTTAATGATATTGCCACTTCAGTGAGATCTGTCTAACCTAATTTTTTATTGCTGTGTCCATGTTATTCAAAATGCTAAGTAAGAAAGATGTTGAGAGACAACTCTTATTCAAAACTTATCGTTCCATTTTAGTGGATGGTAATGTTTTTTCTCTTGTATAGTTAGTTCTCTGAGTGTCAGGTGGCTGTTTCTTGAGTCAACCACAGCCATGTGTAAACAATTCTCTGTAGAGGTCCTGTTACTTTTTTTTTTTTTAAGCACTTCTAAATGAACCTGGACAATTTATATTGCTGTATTATGTCCACTGGAGCATACAAAAATGAAAATTTTGAGATCAACATATAGAATGATTTCCATTTCTCAGTCTCTGCCAGAAACCTGAAAGCTTATGTCCTTCAAAATTTGACTAATATACTTTCTGTGAAATTTAACTGATTTTCTTTTCTTTTCATGCTGGTTGAGTCTTTGATTTGTGTGGATGAAGCTTGGCTGGCTCTGGCCTGAAGTACAACAGTAGTGGCACTACTGGGGATAAGTAGGTAGATAGGGTAGACTTGATTGAGGCTATGGACATTTGTTTGGGCTTTTGAATTTTGAAACTGGCTGTATTATAGACTATTTTTTGATACTGAAGATGGCTTTGACCCTCAGATATATGGGCAGATTCCTCAGGGGCTAAAAAGCAGATCTGGAGATCTATTTTAAATTACAGTAATAGCTAACTAAATGGTCTTATACCCATATCATCCATAATGTTGCTCCATTTGGAAAGACATCAGACTTGTACTGGTTGCCACTAAGGAGGGATGGAGTAAAATGTCTGGTCTTGACCAATTTCTTCTCAGTTTTATTAAATGAGCTTGGGCTCTGTTGCTGCAAGAGGTGATACTCCAATTTCACGGATTCAAGGCAGCCTGCTTAATGTTCAGCTTGGATAAATGACTGTTAATTTTCGGCCAACTTGCAGGCTAATCCCACACCTACTAAGTAGCTGTTCACTTTTTTCACATCTCTAATGTAAGTGATATATTTATGTTTGGGCTCTTCAACCAGGGACCATATTTTGCCTGCAAAAAACTGCTAAGTAACCTGCTGGAGGCCAGCAAAAGCTATGAGAAGCTGTGGTGGGATGGCTCTTAAAGGTATGTGGTACCTTCCTCAGCCAGGGAGCTTCCTATTGGCAGTTGTGGATTCCTGAAATATGGACCATGTCAAGTTGGGGTAAGGATCGTGAGTAACCATCCAAAAGCACAGCATTGTCTATTCCTGTGCCTCGTGGGAATGCAGTGAAACGTCACATGGGCATGTCTTCAGTATGTGCACCACACCTGGGATTTCATCTGCTGTCCAAGCAGCTAATGCCACATCCTGTGGGATCAGCTCTGTGTGTGCAATGGTAGAACCATGGAGGAAGGCTCTGATATGCTTGGCTACAAAAGACCTGTCATTGTCATGCCACCAGGCCTCTTCATGTGTTTTGGAATCCAAGCCCACCTCAGGCATCTCCCTCTTCCTTCAACTCTTCCTAAACTAGAATAACTGTACTTGAGTCATGACTGCAGGCTCACGTGAGGTCACCACATGTGACTTGATTGGTACTCCTGGTGTCTCAGTCTTGTTCCATTTCATCTTCTCCCCTGCAGCTGCCACCTTTGCTGAGTATGTGGATGACTTTCACCTCTTCAGAAACACAGAATTGTTAAGGTTAGGAAAAAACCTCTAAGATCAAGTCTAACCACCAACCCAGCACCCACCACCGTGTTCACCACTAAACCACGTCCACAAGTGCCACATCCATGGGTTTTTTCCAAGAGAACAGTGAAGTGCTTACATCTAATCTGTGCTTCCAAGATGGCTAGTGTCTGCTTTAAAACAAAAATTATGTAAGGAAGGTTGTCTAAGTTATACTATAGCAAATCCAGGAAATCTTTGGCTGGAGGTCAGTTCTGTTGTATCTTTCACTCTTATGCTCCAATTTATTTCGGTTTGTGTAGCTTTTTGTTCAGATTGCATTAGTTCATAGCTCGGGTTATAGTTGAGTCTTGGAGTTTTTTCTTTTCTTGCAAAGTACTGAGCAGTGACTTCTGTGCTCTACAAAGAATGTTTCACAGAATCAGTTAGATTGGAAGAGACCTCTGAGATCAAGTCCCACCTGTGAACAGACACCACTGTGTCAACCAGACCATGGCACTGAGCAGCACATCTAGTCTTTCCTTAAACAGTTTCATTAACAGTGACTCTACCACCTCCCTCTGCAGTCCTTTCCAATGTCTAATCACCATTTCTCTGAAGAAATTCTTCCCAATTCTTCCCACCCTAAACCTCCCCTGGTGCAACTTAAAACCGTGTCCTCTTGTCCTGTTAGTGGTTGTCTGGGAGAAGAGCATGACCCACACCTGGCTACCCTCCTGTCAGGCAGTTGCAGAGAGCAATAAGGTCATCCTGAGCCTCCTTTTCTCCTGAACACCCCCAGCTCCCTCAGCTGGTCCTCATAGGACTTTTCCTCTAGACCCTTCACCAGTTTCACTGACCTGTGAACCTGCTCCAGCACTTCACTGTCTTTCCTGAATTGAGGGGCCCAGAACTGGACACAGCACTTAAGGTGTGGCTTTACCAGTGCCGAGTACAGGGGGAGCAAACTGGAACAACTGCAGTGTAACTAGTGGGTTTTTTAGTATGGTTGTCATCTAAATTCTATGCTCGATCTCTTTCTAGTAAAAAAAATATATACTATGAAGGAGGTGTTTTGTGGAAGAGGAACATAATGATGGTACTGGGAAGAAGTTTCCCTGCTCTCAGAAAATGCTTCATATTTGTTAGACTACTTCTGTGTGATGCATAATTTGTACAACTGTAATAATGCAGAAAAACTAAGGACAATGAAATTTGGGCTGAGCCCAAAACCCACTTTTAATGCTAAATTGGTGCACTGAATTTGATTTTTAATTTGCAGATTAGTTACTATATGATATCAACTTGAAATAAGAGGGTTATGAGAAATTGACTTCTTCCAAGAAAAGTTTGTATCTATTGCTAGATGCTTTTCTGGCCAACCAAACATCTTCTACTAGGTAGTAGCCAACAAGCCTTCTTTGGTACATGTTTAGCTGAGTCTTACGTGGTAAAACTTTTAAATATTGCTGTATCACATTTGCTCTGAATGCAAATCACCACAGTCTGATGTTAGAGTGGGTGAAAGGGATGCACAGTCCAGAATGCGTTTTCTGTTAGGCCCTTTGTGTGGGTGAAGCACAGCACTTGTCCAGAATAGTCTATGGATGCTACACAAACAGGATGAGACAGGCACTGCAACGCTTTGTTCATCATCTGTAGTGACTGTAAGAGGTGCTCACGTGAAGGACACTGGGCTGGTATTGAAGGAGCCCTGTAGACGCACTGGGCATTTTACAAAATGTTCTTTTTCTTGTCTTGTCAAAATGTTCTTTGACAAGAGTAAGAGCAATTTAGTGAATAGAGACTAAGCCTTCTATCTGGTTCATATTCATTATTCTGGATAAATTAACACTTTTATGTAAAATACGTATATCTTATAATAGCGTAACTGACTAAATCTGTAGGTAGAAAGTGTTTTGCTTTTTATAGATAACTCATGGGAGAGATTTCTTCCAAAACAAATTGGACATGTATGTTTACAAGTACTGTATTTAATTTTGGAATAGCTGAAGAAATTAAGTGAATAGGTTTCAGGCTGCTTAAGCATGAAAGCAAAGAGATTTTTTTTTCAATGAGAACTTCTGCTTATTCCTGATTTTTAAAAATAAAAGCCTGAGCAATTTCTTGAAGCGCCCAGCACAGAACCTGATGTACTGACAAGTCACACTCCTCTGCACAGACTTTGTCCATGAGGCAGCTGCGGCAATTCTCTAAGAGCGAAAAATAAAGCTGGGGTTGTGTAACTTAACCTGGGGGAGGAGGGGGACATTCCTGGTGCTGAAGAGAAAGCCATCAAGCCAGGGCCTGGGTATGTAAGCTTGTGAGATGAATGCTATGCAGGCTTCACAAATAAATCTCAGAATGTATTGTGGAGAATCTGGGTAAACTCATTGGAGGAGGTATAGTAATCCCTTGCCTTTCCTCATCGTTTGAAATGTCAGAGGGACCTGCACTGAGTTTGAAGCCACCCTGCTTTTTTACGTCCCACCTCTGGGATTTCTTTCTTACACTGTATTAATTGCTCCAGCCTCTTGTGCACTTCCATTACAGCCACCCCAGGTCTTGTCTCCTGTGCTTTGAAGGGTAGGTTCAAAATAAAGCCTCTCGGCAAAGAGAAACCAGCATGTGGGATTTGATGTGACGTGTGGAAGTGTGAAAGGGCTTGCAATTCTGCAGCACAGCCAGGGAAACAGCCTGGTGTGGCACGTCGTGGAGCTGGCACATTCGCAAGGCAAGTTTTGGTTCCAGTCAGTTAAGACAAGGTTTGAAATCTGTTACTGACATGCCTCTGAGTTCTGCTGTGCTTGTCACCCCAAGTGCAATTACCCAGGCTATGCCACAACACTGAGCTTAAAACACATGGGCAGAAAGCCAAAAACTGCACTTAGCAAGCACTTTAAATAGAAAACTACAGCACAACTGACCTGCAGGTACCTTTCCTTTTATAAGAAAAGCTGGCGTTTCTAACTGCTTTAATTATAAATGCATTGATAAATACTGTTGTAGAATATTTATTTACTAAAATAATGTTTAGTCACAGCTTAATGTGATTGCTATGTACAGTTTGAGTTTTAGGCAGAATATAAGGCCTTTACCTTCTCTAATTTTCTTAGCCTTGTGCAAATAGGTACAGTAGAAGGAGTACTTGGGGCATTTTCCAGTGATACTGTGGCAACCATGGCAAATCACCAAGGTCCACACTAATAAACCATTGAGCTCATTTCGTAGTGTTTAAATATGTCTGCAATGCAGCAGCGGCACATTTGACCTGTCTCAAGCACAGCAGTGGGGTCTGTTAGCGACAGGATGATATTTAACACCACTTGTGAACTGACCCAGCTTAGAGTTGGTTTTGCAGCCCATGCTTAATCCCACGTTGCCATGGTTCAGCCACCACCTGTATCCGTGATAATGGATGCAAAGCCGGTACAGTTGCAGCTGTAAATCTCTAAATCACAGCAGTGAGGGCTGTGTAGACAGAAACTTGGGAAGCTGCTCTGATGTGGCTTCAGGTGCTGGTGGTACAAAGATGCTGATAGCTTTGTTAGTGTTAAAACTTAACCAGACTGTACTTAGGTGCTTCTGTTGGTTTATCCCATATTTTGTAAAACATACATTCTAATCAAAGCTCATGTTGTAAATGAAGTTATGAAACCTTCTTCTTTGTGTTTAAGATAGATGGATTGAGGGAAGAGGAGTGCTATGCAGGATCTTACTGCCATACTTTAACTACTGAGAAATTCCTGAAAATTGTATTGTATCGTTGTCCTAAGACTTGGCTGCCTGCAGAGCTCAGCTGAATTTGCCACTTGGTTTGATGACTTTCATGACTGGAAAGTTTAACATCTTAAGCCTCACTTAGTTAAAACATCCATATAGTTATGGGCATTATCTACCTACTAATTGCTTTATGGAGGTTCTGTGACCTTTTTTAGAAAAGATGTGTATTGGTATGCATTTAAGTGCCTAGATGAGTTTAAGAAATCTTATGTCACTTTGTTTCTCTTGGTAACAGAATTGAAGGAGACTTTGGTTACTGACTTATTGGGAGTGACAGTATAGGTGCATAAAACCTGGTTTGGATATTTACTTCTGTGATTGCCTTAGTGCCTTGGAATTTAAGCTGTCAGACTTTTTACAGCTTTATGGGAAGCCTCATTGTTGAGGACATAATTAAAACAAAGCTGTTCCTATGTCAGGAACTTGAGATTCTTAGGACAGAAGATCCCAAAGGTTACTAAAAATTAAAGAAACACAAAAGCCAGATTTCAAAAGTCACTCCTTCTGGCAAGTGGTTTCCTAGAAGTTATGGTGAACGGAAGGGAAGCCCAAGATAGATGAGCTGAGGTGCTGGTGTTGATGAAGTGGTTGTCTTGGCAACTGCAGTCACTTAAATATCCTGAGGAAAATAGCAAGCAAATGTTAAGATTGAGAAATGGCAACGGATTGACAGAAGAACCAGGAGCAATGAGCAGCTTGAGGCTTACACAGGGAGTTGATATGACTACAGCAAGTTGCTGTTTTCCATAGTGGGATTCTTGAATGCTGTAACCCTGATGCTTCTTCTCTTGTAATAACAGTGTGCCTGGCTCCCTACTTGCTGCATGAGGCCAGATATCTGGGGAGTCATCTTCCAGGGTTTATTTGTCCCCAAAAGGTGACTGATGCATGTGGTGTGAATTCAGGTTCTACTGGTGTGCTTCACTTTGCAGCCCCACTGTTCAGTGTAGTCTTACAAGCATTGCCATGAAATCCTAGTACAAAATAAACTCTGTATGCAAGCAGGCACTAGTGTGAGAATTGCATTCCAGGTCAGAGATAAACTGCTAGAGCTGCAACTGTGTCAGGGATTGCTCCAGGTCCCTGCAGTACTTTCCATAGTGAGAAATTGAGCCACCTTGCTATGTGTATTTTGCTAATTGCGATTACACATGCTGATTCGTGGTTCTGTAGGTAAAAGCTGGTAAATTTTAATCTTTTGCTTCCCTCGTGAAGTACTTAATTCTCTTTTACTTTAGCACTAAAAGC
Source organism: Sturnus vulgaris (assembly GCF_052056855.1). NCBI lineage: Eukaryota > Metazoa > Chordata > Aves > Passeriformes > Sturnidae > Sturnus > Sturnus vulgaris. The sequence continues at coordinate 74,476,236 of NC_142283.1, read as the reverse complement.
ACAGCACAGAGAAAGCCCAACTGAGTAAAACAAGCGGAACTTGAGCCAGTTTTTTCCTGCTGCCACAAGCATATTTGCAACTGCCAACTATGACAGGTATTTCTACAGGCTCTGAATCTTAAGCAGAACACCAGGTGCTCAGAGACGTTAAAGAAGACTAGGTGTACTCTTTCTGCCTTTCATCTAATACTTGGTTTCTTAGCTTCTCTTTATGTAGTAACTTGTGAAAAGTCATGGTTGGAAACTTGATTCAAATGGAAGTGGAAAACTCGTAAGCTGTTTCTTGCCACAAAGGCTAGCAAATAGTGAAAACTGCTGGTTGGATTAATTTCCTATCAGATTTATTCCCTTGTTTTTTTTTCTAGGAAAAATCCTATCCTATCCTGCAGATAGTGACTGTTCCTCTATCTCTTCTTTTTTTTTCTTTTTTACCTCCATATTTAAAAACTACCTGGCTCTACTGGTAGTGATCAGGGTACCAGGTGGACTTGATGCTTGTGTGATAAAGATCCAGCTTGGTGCTCTGGTTATTTCATTCAGTCATTTGACTATCTATTTCTGCTTAGCCGCATTTTTCAACACAGGCAAAATCTGCTAATTTTCTCTAATAGCAGTGTAGGCCTGTGCTACAGTTAATAGTTGATTTACTTGTGAAGCTTTGCTTAATTAGAGCGAGGTTTTCCTTGGCAAGTAATACCAGTTTCTGCAGTATTGAAATGTTAGAAATTGCGGTCCCTGGTATAATGCAGATACTGATGGTAGGTGTTGTATTTGTGGGTAGCTTTTGCTGAAGAAGTAATGGTAAAAATACCTATTTATACTTTCCCCCCTTCCTGGCTTATAAGTTTTTATCGTGTATTACATATCCCTCTGACCCTTCAAGGTTTTTTTACACTGAAAGTGCTAATCTGATACAGGACTTCTTAAGGTGTCTGTAACTTCATCTGACACTAATCAACAGGTTAAGGTTCACAAATCACTTCTGAAAGTACCGCGATATGTTTTCCAGATATTCCCTATCATTGCAAAGAATATTTAATTAAAAAGGGAGGGAGTATGAGATGAAACCTGGATCACTTTATGTAATCACTTTGAATTATGTGCTTATAGTGGTCTGCTCTGCTGTTAACATCCACTATTTCTATCCTTCTGTTTTCTCTAGTTTAACAGCTAAAAGTTCCAAATATGCCTGGTACAATCAAACCACCCTTTTTTCAAAATGGAGCTTGATATACAAAGTTTCATAAACTAGGCAGTACTATTATATGGAGTAGTCTGAGTTTCTAAAGAGAACATATTGTAGTTGGCACTTCAGTGGAGATGACTTGGTAATTCTAGTTCCTTTTCTGAATCCCTCTGCTATTTCACGGGGCTAATGGCAAATTAAGCTTTTTGTAGATGCAAGGAAAGCATGCTAAAAATATTTGGGGTTTTGTACATCTTTAATTATTTTATTGGATTTAGAGTCCAAAGTATGAGGTCCAAGTGTTAGTTAAACTCTCTTGAAATGAATAGTCCTGCCACTGGAGCAAAGCTTCTTGTGAACAGAGATCATGATTTTCTGAACTCTTTTACAACAGGACAAGGAAAGACTGTTAAGACACTTCGGGATTATTATTTTTTTTTTAACTTTAGGTGGTTTACTGAAATCAGCAGAGAATTGCTTACTTAGGTGATCATGGTGATAGTCTGGGTGTTTTGCTGTGATGATCTGACTCTGAAGGTGTCACATCAACTTCTGTGCCTTAAGTGTCTCAGTTCTAGTTTAATATGTTGTAAGCAGTTATGAATATGAATCAGCTAAGGTTTGGCTTGAGTTGCTTTTATTCCGAGATAAATGTAATATGCAGTTGTATAAGCTAATTAGAGGAGTCTAAACCTGAGGTAGTGAAAATTAGTTTGATTTTGGTTTTTATAAGCTGATCCTTAGTACTTCTTACCTGTCAGTTGCTAGAACAGTGGGCATAGTTTCTGCTGCTCTGTGCTAAGCAAAGTAATTAGAAGGAAAAAACTATATCTATGATATAATGGCTGACTTATACCACAAGGTGTGGTATTCCTTTAATCCTTTTATAAACTGTTTTATCCTAGCTAATGTACTTGTGGATGTCCTTATTACCCGTACAACACCTAATTTCTTTTGAACTCTGCTAAACTGTTGGCCTTAGTGTTGCTTAGCAATAATTAGCAAAACGCAGGTGGTTTGTGTATTAACTCTAGATCAAACCTTTAAAATTTTGTGCTGACCTGTTATGCTTTTATGTTGGTAAGATTTCCATGGCTGAATGGTGAATGGGAGCTCATTCAGATGGGTGCTTGAATCAGCCTCACTGCCAGCCCTTAGCTTGGATCTCTTCTTAATTTTTTCTTTAAAACTCTTGTATTGTGTTTCCACTTGACATGGCAGGCTTTTAAGAATGTTGGATAGCTTCCTTCCCAAACTGTGGAGTATACTATAGGAAGATTCACCTTTGAAAAGTTAAAAAAGCATCTGTGTCCCTTTTTATGGGAATCTGAGATGAATTGCTGGATGTCATTCCGCTATATGCAGTTTAACTGTGGTACTCTTACGGGAGCACACAGGTTATAATAAAGGATAAATGACTAGTGGTAGTTGGTGTTCAGATGTTTTACATGTCTGATCTGCAGGTTGTATAACTTTGTTACGGTACTGGAGAACCTTTCATTGTGTGATTTTGATTCTGTATTCTTCCTTTCTCAGTTGTTTGTTCTAGGCAAGCTTGGTTGCTCAAGGTGAAAGTTCCACTTAAAATTAAGGAATAATAGAGGATTCTTAAATTATCCCTGCTATGTTTCTGTAGCAATATTTTTATCCCATACGTTCTTGCCTTGCAACTATCACCATTTTAGAGCAATCTGTGGGTAAGTAGGGTAAAGAAGTAAAATTGTGCAGAAGTGCCTGAAGTGCCGACAACTTCAGTACTGAAGGGTGGCATTAAGGGCCAACCCACTTATTTTACATACCCAGCTTTGGAGCGAGACTTGGAGAGGTTCAGCCATCTCTTGTCTGGGGATAACTGTGTCCTCCTCAGGGCTTTGGCTCCTGCAGGAAATTTAATATGTGGCTCTCAGCCAAAAGTACTGGAGATGTATTTAGTTCCCACTTCAACTTAAAGGGACTAAACACTTATCTTCTGGGGTTTTTTTGAGGTCATGTAGTTATCAGGCTGTGAGTTTATATCGAGGAATCCTTCCTTTCCTTTGAAACTTTTGCATTTTGGGCTCTTGGCTATGTACTGGGCTAGAGCCAAACCCGGCCAGCAGTGAAGGAACTTGCCTCTGTAGCTTAAGATGCTCAAGTGGAAGGAGGGATTGCTCCTGTTTATCAGCTCACATGCCGGTGTGAAATGTTACTGATCCTGACAGTTTTTTCCAAGCTCTGTGCTATGAGCTGTCAGTCTCCTTTTGTTTTCTGGCTTGGGCTTTTGCATTCCTGTCTGGACAGTGGCCTTGTGCCAAGGGGAAGGCTGAAGAGAGCTGTGCTTAATGCCCTTTAGGATAGGGCATCCACCCAGAAGGTGAGGATGCAAAATGCCTTTGGGCCAAATGCCCCAGTGCCAACTGATTGAATAAGGTGTCCCAGTTTAGCTGATTTTTTTTTTTTAAAGGAAAATAGGACAATCATCTGAATGAAATGTGTGGTCTAAGTGGTCACGTACAGAATTTCAGGCTCTGAGTCAGCCTTGTACACATATCTGCTTGTAACCTTGAGTTCAGTATTAAATTGCCAGAGCTCAGTGTTCAGGGCATTTTGTTTCTTGTCACTTTTGCTGGGCAGGTCAGCAAGTCTCAGAAGGAAGATAAGGGGAATCCTGGATCTAGAACCTGGAGTTTTCAAGGGTGCATCCCTAGTTTGCAGTGACTCCTGATACGCACTTCACAAGCACAAGGCTTGTCACGCTCACCTATACAATACTTATGGTCTTAGTCTTGTTCTAGCAGGGTCCAGAAAATCGGAGGATAAGCTACTTTTAGGTATCTATTAATTACTCTGTTCTGGAGAGTGCTGGATCTTTTCCTCTTTAAACTTCTTTCTTGTATTTTTAGAGGACCTATCTGTAATAGGGGTTGAAAAGGTATACTCAAACAGTTCCTGTCCCATGCTCCGTGCCTAGCAATGTATTTGTTGTGGCAGAAAGTCTTTCAGTGCAACAGGGAAATTACTTAAAAGTCCATACTTGTAAACACTTTGTCATTCGCAAACTTTTTTACAATTATTTTTCTGGTGAAATTTTCTCATTGGTGTGCTGTAGTCAGTTGTCTTGTGGATCAAGTTGAGATTTTAAAGACAGCATTTCACACTGGAAGCAATTTCAATGTCCTATGATAATATGTACAAGAATGTCAGATCAGTCAGTGTTTAATTTGCAAATTAAAAATCTTGCTGTTGTGGCTCTTTGTGTTAAGCTACTGGACTGTAAGGATAATGAACTAGTGATGCAAACTTCCATGGTCATTAATCTGATATTGTAATAACTGTGTTTAAAGCTAACTGCTCACAGTAAAAAAGTGAATGAGCTATGTGTTACCTTAGATATAATTAGATACTCTGCCTGGTATGTTTATTTTAGAGATTGGAGCAGAAGCATAAACCCCCCTACAATACAAGCTATAATGCCCAGTGCAGAAGTGGTTCTACAGGGAATGCAAGCTCTGCAGCACACACAGCTTAGTGTACAGCGAGGGTTACTCTGTGCTGGATTTGCTGAGATTTTTTTTTTCACACTGATAGGAGAATCACAGTATTTAAATCCTGGTGGCTGCAGTAGTTATGTCTGATGAGAAGTATGAGATCTGATGTCCATAGACTTAGAACCCTGAAAAGGTGGACAGCACTGCAGCAAGCATGAAGGAATTTGTGCGTACGTCATTGCTGGATACTCCTGAGGTCACTTCCCCAGTATCCAACTCCTCAGTTTTTCTTCTGAGAAAGATCTGGGCTCTTGAACCTGAATTGCTGTCCCACTTGCTGTTAACACAGGTTATAGACAGCTACAGTGTTCAACCTTTTTGTCTCTGCAGGCTTTCTATCCTGAAAAGATGACATGACTTCACTGAGCAACACTAAACAGTAGTTAATTATGTAGATGTCTTCCAGGTACTTGTTTTGAAACACTTAGAACCCATAAAATATACTCTATCTGCAAAGCTGCCAGTATGTCTGCACTTAGCACAAGGGCCATTTTGCCAGCAGGAGAAAGTACTTTGTCCTACAGAGTCTAAATTGACTCCAAGGTTTTTGATTGGCTATCTTTGGGTGTGATGTAGAGGTTTAGTTCTCTTTTGGGTTTTTTTTTTTTTAATATCATCTTTGTAAGTAGTAGATCTGGTGTTAGTTTCGGCATCTGAGTTGATATGTGCTTTGAATGATGCCTGGTTGAGAAGAAGCTAACTGAAAATATTGCAGAGTAACTTGAGCAGCAAACAGTGTGCTACTCAAATGAGGCTAACTTCTGTATAATGAGAATGCAGGAGGATGTTTTGGAACTCGTCTCTTTTTACAGAAGACAGTCAGTGCTGTTGGCATATTTTAAGGATGTGTTACTGCTTGTGTCACATCCACTATGATGAGGCTGTGACTTGCTGGGGGCTCTTGAACCTGCAAAGTTAATCCAGCCCACAAATACAATAAGGGGTTTGTGACTACTAATGAGCTGCAGAAATTATGATTACCATACAGTTCATTGTATGCAAGTATAAGTAAATTAGAGCTCTCTTGAAAGCCCAGCATACTCTGAAGGGTGGTAACACATGATTTTTGCTGAAACTGGACCCTCTAAGGGTTGGCTTCTGGTGAATGCTTGCTTCTTCCACTCTTCCGAAAAAGTCATGGTACACAAACATGGTATGTTAATGGCATGCTCCATGGAGGTACACGTGCTGCTGAGGCTATAATTCTAAAATGTGCATTATAAATCATGTGATTGTGAAGTCTGGCCAGAAATTACTGGCTTGCCTGTCTTTATCATTAAATAAGCAAGCAGGTCACTAACTTAACTTGTTTAGATTATTTTTCCCTGCTACCATTCCCCTGCCCTGCGCAGCCAAGATATTATTGAGTGTTAGAATGGGAAGGAAAACTCTGACTATGTTTTGTCTCCCCAAAGTAGAAAAATACTGATAGAGTATACGTATGCATGCATGTATGCAATATTCAGATTATCAGCAGAGTATTAATACCTAAAGCCACAACTGACAGTATACAGAACTGCTTCATGAATCTTCTACTAGGAAAGGCAAGACAGGCATTTGTGGAAGATTTCAGTAGTAGCCAAAAGCTCCTGGTTGGGATTTTTTTCTGTGCATGCAATCCCACACTTGCTGAAAGATTCAACTTGCTGATTGTACTGACTGAACTGTTGACACTTAACTTTATAAATAAAAATCTAAAGGGTGTCTTCTTCCAAAATAAACCATTTAAATTAAAAATGAGGGACGTTCTGACTAGTTTGTTACCTGGCTGCGCAGTAGTGCCAGGAGGGGTGGGAGGAGGAACATCTGTTGTGACTTGCGCCGGTTTGTTCTCTTCTTGCTTAGAGCTAGTTTGGATGCAGAGTTGTTTTTAAGCAGTATTACTGAGGATTTATCCAGCCCATAGTTGAGTATAAGAGAACAGTTTATACACTTCAGATTTTGTGGTGTTCAAATGCCAGTGACAATGCTTGCCTACACTGTCATCTGGTTCTCAACAGTCTGAGGTAGTAATTCCAATTGCTGCTTTTGTCCCGATTTGACAACACATTGTGCTGTTTGTTTGGGATCCTTAGCTGTCCTGCTGGGTGTGCTCTTATGGTATAGCTTGCTCTTGCAGTACCTGTTAGACCTCACTTGTTTAAAATGCTGTAAATCTAAACGAGCTGTGGGAGTGTTTTGGCATTGAGCTCCCAGTGCATTGCTGTTTCTCTCAGCAGCTGCTGTGCTGCAGCTGCTTGTGCACAGGCACAACTGTGCTCATGAGCATCCTCCTGGCTGCAGGCCTGAATGTAGTGGTGCAGAGAAAGCATGGAGGAAGTGAGCAGGCTTGATACTGAGAAGATGCCTGATGTTCAAACGTAGATGGGGAAGGAGAGCATCTTCACTAGTGAGGAAAAAAACAGACACAAGTTTGGGTGTTTAGAGATAATATGAAGTTAGTTACATAGAAGTTTGTGAGGCAGTAGAATGGATACTTTCTACCATGCTGGACAACTGTAACAATAAAGTTTACAAGGATGCCGCTTCCTCTTTACAATACCTTCTTGGAATTGAAGTTTCCCTGCTCAACTGAGAAGTCCAAGCTGCATCTTTAATGTCCTTTTACAACTAATTTTCACCTGTGCTCAATATCTAGTACCGCTTGAGCTTTCTTAGTGCTTTAATGAGCTCACTGTAACATTTTGTATTGTTCCAAAGTGCCTTCTTAGTGTTGACAGGTTCTTCATGCTGATCTCCTGGTGTTAGAAAGGCACATTATTTGTGGATAGAGAGGCCTTATTAAGATTTAGGGCTTGACATGCTTCAATTTTCTCAGATTGGCTTTATTAAACTTTAGGGCATGACTTGCTTCAATTTTCTCAGACCTAGGGGTAAGTTAATAAAGATTGGGAAGCAGGATGTACCACTCTTGGTGTGCACAAAGAATACAATGTTTACCAGCCACAAGGACATTTGGCAGAACTCGCAAGATAAGGAAGAAACTAATAAAGTCAACAACTGAGAAATCTGCTTCAACTAGAAAAAAAGTAATTCTAGCAAGGGAAGATTAGGACCACCAACTCAGAAACCACTGACCTGAGAAACCCACTGACTCAAAAAGGGGGGATTGCTTATTAGCCTGTGTGTGCTCTGAGGAGTAAGGGAATCGTTTAACTAATAGATGATAGTATACTAACTAATGAAGGAACTCTGTAACTTGTAGCCAGTGAACACTAATGCCTTTGTTTGCTAAAATGTGTAGATAATGAAAGGTTTTGATAGTTGTTGTGCTGGCTTTGTGGATTCACCACCAGCCCCCATTTCTGTGCAGAACTGTAAATAAATCAAATACCTCAACTCTATGTGGGGATCAGCCTCTTGTACAGTGGGTGAAAGAAACCATTTTGGGACAACAATGCTACAGCACAGTGAAGCTGACTGCATGGAAAATGAGCTTGAATGAATCTCCAGATCTGACTTTGGCACTAATATGAGTTTACTTCCAAACAGTTGATATGTGAATCAAACTGTTGTATTTTAATTTTTCCTTTCCAATACTGATTTATGTACTAGATCACATTTGCTTCTGTCTGCTCATTCCACTGTTCTGTCCTTGATGCTGCCTGGTAGGCTTTAATAAAATACTTAAGGCAGCTAACTTGCTATGTGTATTTTGATTGGAAAGATCAATGGATGAAAGGCTTTAAATATGGTTTGGTTATCCACTGTAAATTAATACAGGCATTTGTGCAAAGAGTTAGTAGCCAATGCAGGTGAGATGCTGAATGGCTGAGTGGCAACCTGTCTGCCTGAGAAAGCAGAGACTCACCTGGGGTCTCTGCAGAGTGTTTTGACTAAGAATATCAGTGTATAGCTTACTACTCGTGATCTTTCATATTAGCAGGAAGACAGTTCTCAGTTAACCTTATATATGCTAATTTTCCCACAGCCATTTTTTTTATTCGGCTTTTATGACAGTTTGAGAAGTACCAGTTGAACTGTGTAGCACATAGAGAAATAATACTGGGATAACTATGTCTCTCTGAGAGCATCTTCTGCAAGGAATCAAGGAGTCTTAAATGCTGACTTCTGGAGTGTGGGTAGTCAGTGTGGTGTCGTCTCTGAATTTTTCCTGTACAGACAGCTAAGTGCTTCAAGGCTATGAAGTGACAGACTAAAATGGCACACATAGTACCTAAAATAAATTAGGATTTTAGATTATTCTAGATGATTTAGATCAAGTTAATGATCAAATAGGTCAGCTGCTGAAGACTGGTAGCTATCAAGACATTAAAATAACAAAATACTACCAAGTAGAAAATAATTAAATTACCATATAGGAAACATTCAATCTGATGCTTTTTGTTTACATTTTGAGGAGAGGGTAAATGTGCTAACGAAATTAAGAAAGTTTTCTTGACTTAGATCACCACGGGTGGCAAGGTGGTTCCAAGGAAGTGAACCAAATGATCGTTTAACTTGTGGTAGGGTGATACTGCTTGCTCCTCTACTTCTTTATGATACTTTGTGTGTAAGTGAGGTGGGTTTTATACTGATGTCTCTGAAAATCTTGTGTAGTAAGTAGGGTCTGATGACCTAGTAAAAACATTACTGACATGGGAGTGCCCTGGGTCCCCGGACATCTCGTGCTTCTGCGTGTGCGGTTCATGCTCCAGATTCTATAGAGGAACTGCTGCTCTGCCATGCAGACATTGCTTAACAGTTGTGAAAATGCTGGTTATTAGAGTGGGATTGCAGACATTTTTGCCATAGTACACAACTTGAACCAAGCAGCTGCAGCTGGTTTCCTGGGATACCAAAGCAGAAGCCATGAACAGATTAGATGTTGTTCCCCTTCTGCTCTTGGACTGATTGACTGGCTTGTCACTGTTGTCTAATCAACTTACATTGCAGGTTTGTTTGGAGTGTACCATATTTGGAATGGATTAGCAAAATCAATATGATGTGATTTATTTTGTAGCACATGAAGCTGGAGGCTGGTGATACAGTCAAAGGCAAGAATCTTTATTGTTCCCTCTGCTCTCTGTGCTAGCTACAGGGCATCTGCTTGTGTAGCTCTCAAGTATACCATAAGGAAGGTTAAGGATACTGGGCAATGCTGCATATTAATGTCAATACCCATCTTAAAATGAGATAGGGGATAACTTGTCAAGCCTTCTGCTATTTTTAATATCTATATGAGTTAAATTATCATACTTTTTATAATGATGCTGAAAGTTGGCAAGCTTTGACCTGAGCACTTCAAATATCAAGTAGTCCCTCGAAAAGCAGTCTTTTTTGGAGCTTTTTTTTTTCACATAGTGAGTACTGAACAGTAACCTTCAGAACAAAGCTTGCATAGTTTCTGTAACAGGAATTTTTAGGAAATCTTTTCCCATTTGTGGTGGTAATTCCTTAGGGTGGAGAGGATAACTTCTCTGAACTTCAAAGCATAGCATGCTAATTTGAAACCCTGTTGGGTGTTTTGAATTGCACGCTGTTAGAGAGACAGATCCTTACCCCACTGATAAGCCTGGTTTGGTTTGAACGCATATATTTAATGTTGGTAATGTTGATAATGGACTGAAGTTAATACACTTTAAGGTCCTTCAGCAGCAGTGTGGCTGAGAAAGGAGGAGACTGAGCATAAAGAAATACGTAGCTAAAGGTACCCTGCTTTGGATCTTCACTAGGAAATTTTTTTCACTTCCTCTATTTCTAAATTGGAGTTGAAACAAAAACATAAATAATTGATGTTGTAAATACTACATGTGAGTTCTGCTACTTCCTGGGATAGTAATGGCTTTGATTGCCCCTCTAAATTCACATGACTCTGGTAAATATGTTGTCTCCTTCTCTAGCAGGTTTCAGAAAGCATCAACTTCTGCTGAGCTAATTGATGCCAAATGTGATAATTAAGTTTCTAAAAAACTCTGAGAAGAGTCCTATTAGAGTAGGTATTCATGACTATTCTGATAAGTGGGCACAAAGTGGGAGTTAAAAGAGATTCTCTCATCATTGTGTAATTGGTTAGTATTGCTATGCAGGGGAGAGGAGCTCTGCTGCTACCGCAAAGCTTCTTTGTAGTAAGACGTTTGTATTTATGTGTAAGCATTGCTTCTGGATGCTTTCGGGTGCACTAAAGTGTTTTTATGAGGAAAAAAAATCCCGGGGGGTTTGGTTTTGCTATTGTACTCCAAGACATATGTCCGTTCATAAGAGCAGTGTGATTATTTTAATTGAAATTAACAAGTTCAATATGATAGTACTTGTGTGAACATTAAAATGGACTCTAGTGATGTTCCTTGTCCATGGGTTTGGCACATAGGGAAAAAATGCTGCCATGTCATGGAATCACTTTTTATTTAAAGTCTGACAGTTACTTTGTTTCAGTGTTTGCCATTATAAAAAGTAAGCTTGTTGGACTTCACTTGAGTAGCATGGTGTAATCCTCTGCTTCCAGTGGAACAGTTAAAATCCAAGTTGTTTTGGACATCTTCAGGATATTCTGTGTTGCACCAAATCCATCAATATTGGCTATAGAACAATAAAAAGCTGAGCACACAAGTGTAATGTTAAAGGTCAGATGTGCAGAGATCTTTAGAGACAGTTTAGTTGCTTGGTTTAGCTGCTTGTGTGCCTGATGCATAAAATGTATGATGATATGGCTGAGGTCTCTCTTGGAAGTGGTTTTGTGAGTATGTTATACAAGTCACCCAAAACCCTGCTTTAGTGTACTTTATAGGAATCAGTGGGGCTGCTCCTAAGGTGCATAATCTTATTCACTTATCCAGTTCAGGACTAGAGGGATGTGGAGGCAAATTGTCTGGATCTAGAAATGCATAACCCTTTTAGTAAAAAGAAGACCCTTGTATCTGTACTTTACTCCTCAGACTGTCATCAGTGCCACTGAAGGTTACTGCTGTTGCAGTGTCTGATGGAGACAGTTTTGCTCATCTGAAAATGCTTTTCCTTTAGAGGCAATAAAAATTGGGCCAAGGTGGGGTAGGGAGGGGCTGAGCAGCGGCTCTAGTAAATAATACGAGATGTGCAAGAATAGGAACAAAAGGATCTTTGTGGGTGATTTTTCTGGCAGGCTGTTTGGAATGAGTTCGTACAGTTGTCCTCCACTCCACCACCCTTATAGTGCAGGTACTCCTCCCATGTGTTTCTCAAAACTCTTCACAGTATGACACGGGTGCATACATAACCTGGGATTTTTTTGTGAGCTGTTATGTGCCAGTATTGCCCCTTGTATGTCTAGATATTTTTAAAACTGAAAACTCATAGCATAAAGTTTTTCTAAGGCTAAAATTTCCATACTGTAGCTGTTCATGAAGAGAAAAGCAGCTGAGAGCAGCGCAGACTAAAGCAGCTACAGGAAAACAGTTGACTCCTGTTGGTCACCTTGTGGTGTTTTCCCATCCCAGCCAATGCTGTGATCTCCCCCCAAATCTGCCAAGACATACAGAGCTCTTAAATATACATCATTGTATGTGTGTTCCACAATAGCATCAGCAGAATTCTTTTTTTTCCTCAGGAAGTGAATTCCATGCAGGAATAAGATTCTAACCATGTAAAAGTATAGCTTTGTAAGGAACATAAGGGTAAAGAAATTATTTTTGTCTTCCAGTCATTTTGCAGTATAGTTTTCACCCAGAGGTCTAACATAGCAACATAGTTTCCCATATTTATAATTTAAATAATGCTTATTATTTTATATATAATTTTCTAGGCCCAGGGTATCTATAAGACTGTACTTTTTTTATTTCATTGTGTCTGGGCCTTCTAAAACAAACTCTGACAATTGACAATACTATAAACATACTGTTCATGTATAGAAGGCTTTTAAGTTACTCTGCAAAAAGTTGTGTAACTTTTGGCCGTATTCGGGAAAATAAAAATCGACATCAATTGTATTAATTATTTGATTTGGGGTAAAGTCTACTTTGCATATCAGGAGGAGTGTAGGAAACAGAGAGACCTGTGGTTGTCAGACAAATCTTTTGGCTGCTATAAAGCAAACTTCTGAAGTACTTTGACAGTGTCTAGCCTGCAATTATTGTTGCAAAGTGCTTAAACAGCATTAACTTTTTCAGCATCTGAACCTTGTAACTACAAACAAAAGCTGGCTGTTTCGTTCAGTGCATGATGCCAGATGCTCCAGTTCTCTAAGGGCTCGTACTGGAATCTAAATGGTACGTGAGTCAATGCAGCCAAATCGCCAAATGCCGTTTTTTAAATTTTCTTTTGTGCTAGGCTAAAGGAAATGTTGCATCAGTATTAATGCTTACCAAAAAGGGTAATGTTACAGCGCCTCCCGAAAGAGTGAAAGCACCTTTCCAATTACGTGCCACATCATTGTGGCTGCAACAGGTCACAAGATCAGAGAAACTCCACAGTTCATGACACCTGCTGGTGTTGCCAAATGGAGTTCAAACAGAACTGCTTCCAGTTGATATTATCAAAGTTTACACTTTGGAAGCAGCAAAACATTCTCCAGTGTTATTACCTGTGGAAGATACTGCTCTAACGTCACTGTAAAATTGCTCAAAGGATGTGTTTCTGCAGTGCAAGACTTACACATCCTTGTCTTCTGTGTGTATAAACACAGTTTATTTAAAAATAGTGGTCTGCCTGTGTCAGCATAACTGTGTCATAACCAGAAAACTGGTACCAACACTGCTCCTCATTCTAGGAAACTTTCAGAATTATTGAGGTAATGACTGAGGAATTAGGAGTACAATTGTTAAGCCATGCATTAAACCAAAAAAAAGTCAAGAGAGAATGATGGTTTACTGTCATTCCTAATTCAAGAATGAAATTGCATTAAATGGAACTATGAAGCGAGTCAAAACAGAAGTGGATTTTTTACACAGTATGCAGTTAAAACTGTAGAACTCATTGCCACAGGATGTTGTGCATCTAGCTCCCTGCAAAAAATATTAGCCTGAAAGAAATCAAACAAGTTGTCAGGATATACCTCTGTTCTGTTTTTGCACTAAAAGTTGCCTACAAGCTGAAGGGGTCAAGAAGCAAGCTGTTTGGTTCCCTTATTGAATCAAGGCAAGGTAAAACTTGTGGGTAGGGCACTATTGAAAACATCCTACTTGGTCCCAAGTGTGTTTGTGTGGCTTGCATGCTGCATTGCTGGTAACTTAACTAGGAGCCATGTGTCTGTAGGCTTCAACAATGCCAGCAAGGCTCTTAGCTTATCCTTGAGCATCTGCTAATTCATAATCACATCTACTTTATCACCACTAGAGGCTCCTCCAAGTCATGCTTTGGATTAATTTCTGTGTCAGGAAGCAGTTTATACTCTTAAGTAGCATGCAGATATCTGAATCCGTCACTGTAACATTTCTTTACAAGTACTGAATTTTTTTTTTTTTGCATCAAAATACAGCTGTTCTCTTGGTACTATTTTGGCTGAATCCAAAACATCTGTTTGGAATAGTTACTGATTATTAACTACTGATTAATCTTAAAGCATCTGCACCTAGAAGATTGTGTTACTTGCTAGTAGGTGGAAAAAAGAGTCACAAAAATATTTAATGGTGAGGGCAAATAATTTTCTTTTAACATGAACGTATTTTATCCTAGCCTAGATAAGGCTTTAATTACCAGCACAAGTTATTTTATGGTTCACAGGCTTCATTGTGTAACCAGGATAGGTTTCCCATGACAGGGCTATCCTTATAAAACACTGTTGACTTTTGCTGCAAAATGCTTATTACTGCATTGTAATTTGATAGAGTATATCAAGTGCAGTGTGTCTTATCTAACAGCCTAGCAACATGATGACTTAAGTTTTCAAGAATTAATCTGATCAGATAGGAAAGGGTATTAACATGGCATTGTCCAGGATACAAATATGGATGAATTGTCTGTTATTGCCAATCTTAGGGTTTGGTAGCCTTGGCTTATTCCATACACAAGCAAGTCTAGCGCTTGGTATTAGTCTTTTGCAGATGTGTGGGTATCATTTTTCTCTGGATGGCATCAGAGAACTTAGCTTCCAAACTGACTGTATGGATGCTGCATTTTCTGAGTGTGAGAGCATGCTGGAGCACTGTACTTGAGCTATCAGACACAGTGTGAATTCTTATAAGTGGTCTCTGTAGTCACAGGTAATTACATATGATGATATTATTGAGAAAGTGGAGAAGCTTTTAGATGAGTCTAAAAGCTTTGCAGGAAGCAAATATGCCTTGTTTCTGAGGAGGCTTCAACATATGAGGTTGCTATGTGGGTACTGGCATACACATGAGAATGCTTTGGGAGGTCACATTGTCTTTCTCCAGCATTCAGCTAAACATTTAAAACCTTAAAAAGCAGAGCTGAAAAATAAGTTATCCAAGAATCATATGAAGGTAGATACCAGTAGAAAAGATGTCTCACAATAGAAAACTTGTTTTGTCTGGAAGTACTTTTTTTTCCTTTGAGATACCAGCTGTTCCTACAAGTCTTTATAAATGCAGCAGCTCTTGCAAGAGCTCTTGCAGTCAGCCTGATATTGCAGTTCATCTTAGACGGGCCTGCTTCTTTCCCCACTGTTGGGTCTGGGGGCTTTTTTTCAGCAACACTCCAGTCCTTACTTAGAGCCGACTGTAGATCTACCATAAATCTTATCTTTGCTGTTATGCCGCTCACATGTTATCTGTCACACAAATTTTTTCTAAAATGAAGTCAGATATAACACTTTGAATCAAGAGCATTATCTATGACATGCTTAAATACAGGAAGAAGGATTAAATGAGTTGTAATTTCCCTTCAGGTCCTTTTTTTTGTATGGGCAGGAAATAGTGCATAATATGAAAGCTACTTTAAGGGTTGCTTTTAGTCACGCAATTGTACAACTATCCCTTGACTTTCCTACAGGTTCCATCTTTCTTCATCCAAATGATAGGATCCCTTTTTTGTATATTCATCTTATACCTGTCTCATTAAATTTTTGCCTTGACTTTAATCCTTTTAACCTGTGGTAGGCTTAAGTGGTTCTTCCTGACTGCTACTCTCACCTGGTATACCTTCAAACTTAATGGTTCCAATTAATTAAATACAAGCTTGAATTTCAAGGCTATGTATTCTTATACCAAGCTTGTTTGACTGCAGTAGTTCTGCTTTTATAAGAAGTATAAATGATACCTTAAATTATGCTGCACTGCAGATGACTCAACCTGCTTTGTTCCCTTTTGTTGGCTCTTTCAAGAGATTTTGCAGCAAATTGAGGTTTCTGGCTTTATCTAGATGTTGTATTAGTAATCGACATGGCACCTAGTTGGAGCATGGGTAGAAATATTAATGCTAGCCTTCACTTCAGTGTTATACTTTTATATTGTATGTCCATAGTAAAGTTATGCTGGTTGTAGTGCTCTGACCTCCAAATCCTCTGAAGCACAAGGCAAGGGTGAAAAGAGGTGAAGAAAGACAAAATGCTGAATACCTCTTTAATTTGACTTCTCGCTAGCAAAAAAAGCCCACCCAAAACCTGTTACTGTAGAAAGAATAGCCTGTGGAGCAAGGATGTCTGTGTATCAGCTAATGCATTTATACAAGGTAAAACTTTATACTTGGTCTGGTCAGAGCAGCCCATGATAATGAAGCTGACAGGTGCATCATGCAATAATGTGAAAATTTGCTCTTGTGTCTCAGATACAAGCTTCTTGCTAGCAAATACCTTCTGACACAGTGCTGGCTCCTGCGGTGAACTGGAGGATGCTGGGCAGGGGCCAGCTTGTGGGCGTGTATCAGACTTGACTTGTGCAGGATCAGAGACACTTTTCAGATGGGTTGTACACTGGGCGAGGCTATGCGTAGTACAGTTGTATCACTGTAGGGTTATACATGTAGACTAACACATTGCTGGTTGGGTCTCCACGCTAGGAGATGGTACTGCTGATTTAGCTGTTTGCTTGGAAGTGGTACAGTCCATCAGACTTGCTTGCTACTGCTCAGTCTGCCAAGATTTGCTGCCTGTGTCCAGCTCCAAAGCAGGAGGGCTTACGATCAGTAATGCAGTGGCTGAAAAACAAGTAACAAGACTGTGCAAGTGCTTAGTTGGCTTCTGCATGGCAGCCAGCATAGATAAAATTTCAACTGCAGTTCCCGAGTGCTGCCATTCACCTTCCAGAAGCCTGTGTCCCTTATTTAAAGAAAGATTGTTGGTGTGCCAGCTTGAGGAGAGAGCTGCTGTCTGCCATGCTGGGAAAGGCAAAGTTGTGTAACACTGCAGCGCTGTGCTAGAGTTTACACTTAAAATGCTATAAATATGCCTTTCCCCTTGCTGCTTATGAAAGAGGTGACTGCATCAAGACCTGCCCTGTGTTTTTAGCAGAACATGTGGTGGGCTGTCCCTTGAGGAGAGCTTTCTTCTTGCATCCAGCCTGGCTTGCATAGGAAGAGAATCAAGGCAATTAGTCATTCACTGACTCATGAATGGTACTTGTTTAAAGAATTGGCTAAAAATAGTAAAAACAGGCTGAAGGAAAGGGTGTTCTCACATTGAGCTAGTTTGGACATCTCTTTGCTCAGCAGATACAAATGGTATGATTTGCTTCACAGAGAAACAAAACAATCTGCTGTGTTTTGGTAAAGATGCAAATGTTGGGATGAATAGATAAGTTCACAGACACTCTATCCAGTTTATTGAAAATTTGAATGTGTTTTGGTGCCAATTAATCACAGAACCTAAAGAGTTTGGGAGGGACCTTAAAGATCATCCAGTTCCAATCCCCCCTGCTATGGGCAGGGATACCTCCCACTAGACCAGGCTGCTCAAGACCTTATCCAGCCTGGCCTTGAACACTTGCAGGGATGGGACATCTACAGCATCTCTGGGCAACCTTTTCCAGTGTCTCACCACACTCACAGTAAAGAATCTGCTCCTAATATCCAATTTTCCCACTTTCAGTTTGTGCAGATTACTCTGTGCTATCTACAGTTCCTGATGACGAGTACCTGTCCAGCTTCTGTATGGGCCCCTTCAGGTAGTGGAGGGTTCCTATGGGATTTCCACACAACCTTCTCTTTGCCAGGCTTTGAACAGCCCCAGCTTTCTTAGTCTGTCTTCATAGAGGAGGTGCTTCCATGTCCTTCTCTATGCTGGGATCACCAGAACTGTATGCAGTAATCCAAGTGGGATATTGTGGGAAATAGAAAAGGTATAAAACTCTGAGTAATCCAAGTGGGATGTCACAAGAGTAGAGGGGAGAATGACCTGTTGGCCACACTTCTTTGGATTTATCCCAGGATATGTTTGGCTTTCTGGGCTCTGAGTGCTCACTGCTGGCTCACATCAAGTTACTCATCAACCATCACCCCCAGGCCTTCTCTGCCAGGCTGCTTTCAGGTATAGGACCTCACACGTGGCTTTGTTGAATCTGATGAGGTTTGCACCTCATGAGTCCCACCTCTCCAGCCTGTCCAAATCCTTCTGGATGGCATCCTTTCCCTCCAGAGTGTGATTGCAATACAGAGCCTGGTGTCATCAGTGAATTTAGTGAGGGTGCCTTTAATCCCACTGTCAATCAATCCCACTGATAAATTACCAGGATAAGTCTGAAGTATATCATACTGTCTCACAGTCAACCATTCCATAGATGTGCCTGTGTAAATGTGCTTCAAGAAAATATGAATTACTTACCCAGTAAAGTTGAATTCAAAAATGTGAGATTGAACAAAATATTGAAGATGTCATGGACTAATTCAGTTCTTACTAAAAGAGACAGTCTTTTGGACCCTGAAGCCTGGCAGGTAGAGAGAGGTACTCAAAATGACAACCCTCTACAAATGTAATTGGAGGACTTCCAGACATGATGCCACAGATGCCAGTAATGTACCATGATACTTTGAATAAGCAGTCTCAAATATTCCCACCGCTGCTCCAGCAAAACTATTGTTTCTAAAAATGGAAAGAAATGGAAAATTGCATTATTTGAGGTGGACAGAAACTGTTTCTAGAATAGTTATGCTCATGTGAGAGCTTTACCAGTTCGGGTACCAGCCTGCTCAGTAGGGTATTTCAAGTCCCAGCTTCTAGTCTGACTCAAAGACCTAAGAGGAGATGCATGAATTGGTATAAACTTTAGATATGGCACCCACAAGTATCTCTGACTCCTTCAACAAATATCAGGCTGCACAGGGAAACTTAAGTTTCACACATTTGGAGTTATTCTTCCTATTTTGTCTAAATGGGGAAGTTGGTGTGTTTGTTACATAAATAAGAACTGAGTCATCTGTTTCTGTGTGGAAAATAGTCACAGAGAGTAGCTTCTCTGCATAGCACACACACAGTGACCCTTATCTCAAGCCTGTGTACAGTCTGTGGGCAACCTGAAGGCATCAGATCCAAGAGCACAATCTCTACGTGAAGCCTTCAGCCATGACAGAAATCTCCTAACATCTGGCCTGTCACAGTCTCCTATATATTCCATCTTAATCTTTTTGTCTCCTAAAATCAGGTCTGATCCTGGAGTGAGGGTTAAATTGAGGATGGAATTTCATAATATTTCAGCATGAGAATTCTTGGGAAAATACACAAACCTCAATATGACATCAGCTTTCTCTCGTGGAAATCTGAAATTAGTTTATTGTTCAGCCCCCGTGTCAAAGCTCAGTGAAGCTGTTGAACCAATAGCTTGCCCTGTGAAAGAGGATCAAGTAATTCTGTTTGGTGGTGTGTCTTACCTTGCTCTTGGTAATGGCCTTTTCAGTGATGAGATAGCAGACATGAGCAAAAGCTGTGTGAAAATGGGCAGGTTATGGAATAAATACTTCGTTGTTTCAGAATGTTTCTGTTTCCATCTCAGTATCTCTTGCTGAATGCTGCATCTCCCACACTTGTTGAAATGATAGCATTTTCTGTATCATCATAAAAAGTCAAAATGACAATCAGAGCAGTGGAAATGGACCTGGCAGTTGTTAGCTGAGTGGATGCTCTTGTAATGTGCCCCTTTACCTGCTTTGGTCTGTGTTGGATGATTTGCCAACAATCTCAGCTTTATGAACGTTTCAGATAATAAATTACAGATAAATTAAATATTTTTAATTAAATATTTAGCATCCTACTGTTAAAAGAAGTTCTAGTAAAATAAAATCTAGTTTGTACCAGAGGAAGTCTTCAATTGAAAACAACAGATTTAGTAGTGCCCCAGATAACTAAATTAGAAAACGTATACAAGATATGATTTAGTGTGAAACAAGAATGAGCTGGTGCCTGTCAAACCAGTCTCTGATTTTGTAAGCTAGCCTTACTTCTTGACTCATCATTGCTTTGCTGAATTTTGGCTCTATTTTCTTTTTTGTTTAGATGCTTCATGTCCTTCTCATGAGATCTAGTTCGTTCTTTACATTCAGATCTTTGTGATTTAAATCCCTTATGAAACAGTGCAGGTAATGTGGGATATAAGGAGTTTTCTGCTGTTACTGTTCATGTGGCCACTGCAGCACCAACGGAATTTTCAGGACTCACAAGACTTCAGTGACCTGGTCACTCATCTTGGATCAGAGATGTGCTCTTATTCTCTGAAAGCGCAGATGTCAGTTAATACTGATACAGTGCTGCTGGGAAATGAAGCTATAACTGGGTTTAAAGTACCAGGCTAGCGCCCAGCTCTGCCACAAGAAATTACTTAGGCCATAAGTCATAAATGGAGCTGAAATAGCAGTGTTGGCTCTACATTCATTTTTACCTCACCAAATAGTTGACAGTGTAGTGGGACTGGCTATAATGCTGTTTTACATGTTGTGAGCTGGATGATACTGAGGTGCTTTAAACCTCACTGCTGTGAGAAACTGACTGCTGGTACTGACTGCTGACCTCTGTTGAACATGCTTTTCAGCACATTGTGTTTAGTACTGCATGCACTAATCCAGGCTTAATGTGGAAGAGGAGATTCCATTAAATGAATTGTATAAATGTGTGATGCACCAGAAGCAGGAAAGGGCATTTTGTGGGATTAGATGCAAACGCTTAGCCTGGTAGTGGCCTGTAGTTCCTGTCCTCACTTTTCTTGCATGTTTAGTGTGGAGTAGTCAGCAGGAGCACAGTGGAGAGTCTGGTTTTGCCCCTTGAGAAGGAAAGTGAGGAGTCCTTGTGCTGTCTGTGAGTCTACCAGCGCAGGTGGGTGATCTGTAAGAGACTTTGGTGGTACCTGCACAGAGTCAATAGGAGCTTATCTGTGGGCTGACTGTAGCAGATAATTTCAAATAACAGCAAAATAATTTAAAAACTCAAACCACTTCCTTTTGTATCTGATCTTAAATACAATTTGCTAAAGGTCCTTGCCCTCACTAATGCAGAGTTTTGGAAGGGCTGGCATTAAGCTTGTGATGTTTTGAAATAAAGATAATCTCTAAATGGCACTTCCAGGAACACCAAGCAGCTGCAATTTATGCTGGCTGTTATAAAAGCTGCTGGTGTCCCCCATTATCCTCAAATCAGATCAATTGTGATCCTGGTGGCTTTCCAGGAAATGTGTGCACTTCCCCCATGGCCTATCTGCACTGGGCAGAGAGGATGGATTCAACATTCCTTCCCTTTCTGCCTAAAAATCAGGGATTTCAGTTTTGTCAGCTTGAGATGGTGTAAAAACTCAATGTCAGACTCTTGAAGTGTCATTTGCAACTAGGCTGGAACAAGGACTGAGACTAGGAGGAAGTCCTGGCTGTGTTAGTCCCACTGGCCATGCTATTGCTGATCCAGACCAGGATCCTCTTGGCCACCTGGGCACGTACTGGCTCATGTTCAGACACTTTCCAGCCTCTCCGCCCAAGCCTGGAGTGCTTGAGTAGTTGTGACCCTAGTACAAGTGTTGAGTCAAGTGTGTGTCAAGATCTCAAGAAACAAAGTTGCTGTAATAGTTATTCATAGTGACTGAAACAGTGAATAATTCTGTGGTTGGCAGAAATATTAGGTTTATATTTTCAGTCACACAAGATCTAGTGAGACTGTATATTTTTCTGGCATACATAGCAGAACCTGTGCCTTTGTCTTACCCAATTTAAAGAAAATCAACAAACCTGAAGTGCAGTCTCTGTTGAAAATGCAGGGGAGCAGTAAAATAGGAAACAAAGTGACTATGCTGGTAGCAATATTCTTAAAATATGTGCTATGTTGTAATTTGGAAGTTGAAGTTCTTGTGGCAGCTGTAAAGGGCTGTCTGTATCTTCTGCCAGGCTGGACTATTTAAAAGAGTGTATTTTTCTAGGGATTATAAACGTGACTAATTACAAACTGAGAAAGGGAGGAATGGGTTGATTGGTGACTGGTCTTTACCTTCCTGGCTGTTGAGTATGTTCAGTCACGTCAAGGAGCCGTGGCATGCAGCTGGCTAAAATCAACACCAAAACAGGATTATTTCTGTTCAGTTCGAGGAGTGGTGAATGCAGGCACATGGTGAGTTCAGTAACTGTTTGGAACTTGCAGGGGGAAACTGAGCTGCATCTTTAGTCCTCCTAAATTAGTTTGTGTGGCTGTAACTGAGCTAGCAACAAGCTCCCTGAAAACTCTTCCACCCTCTAGTACCTAGTAGCCTAGCTGAGCTTAACAGTTTTTTTTTTTTGCCTTGTATCAGTGTAACTGTAGGGAAAAACTCTTCTGTAAGCTCTATTTCAAATTAGGTTTATTGCTTAATTTGGTCTTTTCTTTTTTTTAACATGTTTAGAGTCAGGCTTTCAGTGGGGGGAAAAGTGACCTGCAATTGTGGCTGTTGCTGCATCTTTGTAAGAAGTCTTGCAGCTTGCCTTGGAAATTCTTGGCTTGCTTAACCCACACAAAAACTCACATAGCATTCAGTGAGAGCAGAATAGGCTTGCATAACTTTCCATGGTTTCTCTTGCAGAAGAGATGAGGTAATTTTCTCAGACCTGTTTGTAATGGCCTGGAAGAGTGTTTGTTTGGTTTCACTTTCAAATTCTGGATGATCTCACCGTGGGGACCTGACAGTGGTGCTTTTTTGTTTGGGAAAAATTCCTGCCTGTATTTTGGTTTTCTGTTTTGGGGTTTTTTGACTCTGAAATCAGGTTTGTAGAGAAGCCTCACTTGCTTCATGTTCCAGTACAGAATCTGAATGTGCTAAAGAGCTACAGACTAGTTAGAAATAGCTGATCACCATGTAATGTGACTGCTTTCTTTAAATATGTGACAGATTACAGGGAAGCTAAGTTCTTAGCCTGCATGTGGGAAGGAAGGATTTCTTGCTTCTCCAGTTGCATTTTCTGTTCCTAGAGCTCAAGAGAATCCTTCATGTGACACAACACTGCATTCTACAGTGATAGTTATTGTAGGCAGGTAGTCCTTTTCTAATAAAGAACTGTCAAACAGGATTTAGAAGTTTGGAGCAGTCCTTTAGGATCTACAGTTTCTGCATGAGTCTGCATCATATGCAGGGACATACTGGTGCCACAGGCTCAACTTCTGGAGTGGTCTTGAGACAAACCTGTCAGGATTAGACAATTTGAAAGCAGAGGGGTTTTACTGGACGGAATGAGACCTGCAGTTCTTGAGCATCTGTATGGGTTATAAGTATAGCAGTGCTGGTAGTCTGCTGGTGCAGTACTTTTTGTTTTGGTCACCTGGGAGCTGTGGTTGTGTAGAAGATAGATTTTGCTAAGACATCTTGTAGGTAGCTCAACCTCGAGGTTTTGTTGTCTCTTGCATTTTTAATCTCGGTCCTTTCGCTGTTTTGTCTTAGATCTCACAAAACTGCTTGTAAGCACAGGAATGGGCTTTCTTAGGAAAATCCCAGTGTCTGGAGGAGTCTGCAGCTAGATGATGCAAGCGCTTTAGTTGGAGTGAACGTGCCCTGCCCTGGATAGATCTCTGCTCTGCTCTCAGTTCAGGGTGGCATGTCCTTGCTTCAGCAGTGTGTGGTGACAAGAGCCATTCACTCACTGCTCTTGGAGCAATGCCATTCATGCAACTGGCCTTAAACTGTGGGATTGTTTAAGTGCATCATAAATCTCTTGGCTGTGAGTGTGCTGTAACAAATGACTGCAGGGTGAGGACTCAGTGCTGCTGTAACATGCCCACATACAGTCATGAGTAGGCATCTACGATTTGTAAGGTCATGTGAGCTGGTGAATTTTTTCATAAAGGTGAATAGAAAACCTTCTTTTCTTCGCTACCTGGCACTCTGACCCCAGAGTGTAAAATTTGGGTTGTAAGGCAAAGGTATGTGCTGATGAGTAAAATTGTAGCCAGCTACCTAACAGTTCTGTAATCAATTTGTTTGGTTGTCTGCTTCTGTGTACTATGGAATGAAACCTTGCAAAGTTTCTCTTGAACAAGTGGCATGGTTAGGTACTTAAGTGAAAGAGAATGACCTAGAATTCTGCTCTTACCATGTTGTCCTAGAGTGACTAGGTTTCCTCCTAGTTTCAAATTTATTTCAAACTAGGATAAATATGAATCTTGCTTTTGGGATCTCTTCTTGCATTCTCAGTTGGAAATGAGCCTGGCTGTGTTTGAGGGACCAGAAGATGCTTCTCTGGAGATCCCTCACTGGGCTGGCAGTAGGACTTTTTGGTGAGTTGAGCAGTTCCAGGGAAAGTGCTCCACAGTGCAGCAAGCAACATGCAAGTCCTCCTTCCAGAGAGAAATATTTTGGACACTTGATCAGTCCATATTCAGACTGCTGTGAACAGCAGGACAGCACAGAGAAGTTAATTTCCAGTGCTAGGATCTCAGCAGCCTTTCCACAACTGACTCGACTCAGAGTCGTGCCCCACAGATGGTTGTTGACCACTGCTGGATGTCTGTCATTGCCCATCAATAGTCCCCAAGATGCATTGATTTATTAAACAGACACGGATGATATTAAGACTTCAAAAATACCTGTGGTGGCAAAACATGTCTTATTAGAAACACAAGTTGATGGACCAGCTTAACTTTCAAAGGAAGGCAAAATAGCTAGAGCAAGTTATGTAACAAATTTTTTTTTCATCATGGGAGGAATAACTTTAAATATTTGTACAGGCAAATATAAAACAAGTCTATTCAGCTTGGTAAACGTTTTTTTAGTCTGCTTTTGAATTCAGAAGGACAGCAGTGCTCTCAAGTTAAAACCTTTCCAGTATATTTTAGCCTGTTTAACAACAGCTGTTGAATAGTGCTTCTTGAATTAGGACATGGTAAATGTGTTTTGGCTTGTTTACTGAGCCCAGGTGTTTTGGTTTTTCTTGTTCAGTTATTATTCTGCTCATAAGAAATTGCACAGGGTTATACTGTGGATCCACTTGGGCACTAGTTTATAAAATGAGCAAATTAGTAGCCTTAATTATTTTTTTCCCAATCTTTTCACTGTAGTTGTTGTTTGGCCTTTTTTTGTTGTTTCATAGCTAAAATATTCTGCTTTTTTTCAGGCTCACATTAAATTTCCTATCGACTATCCTTATTCACCACCTACCTTCAGATTCCTGACCAAAATGTGGCACCCCAACATTTATGAGGTAAGATGTTTTTTGAATAACTTCTTCTGGAATGTGTAAGAAAGCTTTCTGCTTCCTTAAACCCAGTATGTGTATGGGTTACTTTCAGAGGGTAGTCAAGGCTGTGGACTGTCATCAGTTGGATCACAATAGAACTTCACAGCAGGTCCAGAAGAGGAATGATTCTATGTAGAAGCAATTGGTTCAATATAATCCAGTTCCATAGAGCTGCACTTGAAGACTGAAGGCCTGTTTTGATTAAAAACTTGACTTTTAGTGGAGGTCACTCAAATCCTGGCTGAACTTTTGGGTATCCTGTAAGGATGTCAGCCTGCTAAGAAACACTGGTTCTATAGTTTTGGGAACTAAAGGATTTCAAAATGCTCCTGTTGGTTCAGGTCTCTGACCTTATCACAGGTTTTCTTATGAGAGGTTCTGCAGGCTTCCTTTGAACCCACCTGAAAACAGCAATGTCATTCTTTTCCATCCTGTGAACAAATGAAGGCTTCAGATGATGGCTGGGACTTGGAAAGCCCTTTCTGATAAGTTCTTGCTGCTGAATGCCCAGCATGGAATGGGTATGCTTGCAATATAATGGTGAGAACTGCATTGAAGGCTTAGTAATAAATGGCTAGAAACCTTGCCAAACTTCAGTGCAGAACAGAATAATAACAAGCTTTAATTATTAACTGATCCACAAGTTTGTCCTAAGTCTGAGGGCATCCTCAGATTGGTTATTTGACAGTTTTCTGATATGGGTTTGATACTTGGAACAGGATCTTTCCAAGCCAAGGTTTCTCTTTAAGGCTCTATTTCAGTTACAAAGAATTTTGATCTATAAATAAGGACAAGTTAGAAATCTTCAGAAAATTGCAGGCCCAAATTGTGGGTATTGATTGTGAATCTGGAAATCCTCATTCAGAAGGTGAGTGGCAAACAGTTACCAAAATGAAATGTACAAAAACCAGCCTTGGAAAGGACCTCTCTCAGTCCTGGTGAGAAAGATGAAAAATTTACTAAAAACAACTGAAGGCAGCAGGAGGAGCTAACCCAAAACTTGATGGGTATATTTTGGGTTTGCTCTTCAAATACTCGAGCTCTCACCTTTGTGCTTTGTGTTTGTAGCAGTACATCTTGTAGCTGAGGGAATCTGAAGCAGCTTGCAGGCTGTTTTGGAAACAACATTTAAGCAGTCAAGATGAGGCGCTGGGATAACTCCAAATGAAACTGAGACTATCTCAGCAAAGTGTTTGAGGTTTGAGGGTTTTTCAAAAGGAAGGGGACAAACAAAACCCTCTTAGTGCAAGGAAGAAGAAAGAAAGTAAGTTTACAGAATCTGCTGGTAGGACCAGATGGAAGGGATGACATTCCAGTTCTGAGCAATGAGACTTGAGCAATGTGTGCTTTTCCTGTCTCTGTTTTATTTGGGTCATCTAACTGGATTTTGATAAAGCTGCATTCACTAGCTCTTTATTTTTATGATGTAATAGTTGTCAGTCCTGATAGAAGTGTAGGATATTTCTCAATGGCAGATGAATACCCCATTCTCCTTGTTTATGTCTTTCAAAAATGCATTTAGGGAAAGTCTTTTCCCCTGACTGTCCTGATTCATAGAACCTTGTGCTGACCTTATCAGGCCCCATTATACCTTTACCCTTTCAGACTCTTAATGCAATGCAGTTTCCAAGCATGTAGCACTGATCGTGGCAAGACAAAAACTTCTCACATTGTTGCTTCCCTCTGTTTTCATTTTGTCAAATATCAGCTTGTCCACATGCTGCTGGCCTGATTCCTTCAGGAACTTTTCCCAAGTTCTGAGATACTTCCTCTGGGCCACTAGCATTGCATTCTCCTAGGAAAAGGTTAAAGGAAAAACTAATGGAAATTATTAGTAAAAGCAGAGTAGTCTGAGCATAATCTAATATTAGTATAGTTAACTTCACCTTGGAATGATACTAAAAAAATGCCAAGATTTCACAAGCCTGTTGGGGTCCTAAAAGGGAAACTGCCTTCTTAATGCAAACTGTTCCAGCAACATAAGTATGTGCTTGGAATTTAGCAGCTCCAGGTGCTGCCTTGCTGTGTTCTTGACTAGAACCTGCTTCAAAGTGACAAGGGCCTGCTAGATTAGCATACCTGGCGGGAGTAGTGCACCACTGAAATCTGGATATGGATCACAACCCCCCCAGGTGAGCTGCTGCTATCTGTAGCTGTGATCACTGGCTTGGGCTCAAAGGCACAGATGCTGTTCCTGTGAGCAGCCCTGCTCTGTGCTCGAGCAGTATTGGAAGGATGTGAGACCAGGTGTGTGGGAAGCTGCTAGCCTGGAGTCCTGAACAGAGCTGATCGTGTCATCAGCCTGTGCCCTGGACCGGGATGACAAGGGACAGCATGAGTGCTGCCCCTCAGCTGGGGCTGTGCCTGCTGAAGGGTGTGGTGCTGCCTCTAGGAACTTGTGATTCACCCCACAGCTGGCTGCAAGGGAGAGCAAATGGGGCCTGGAGAGGCCAATATCTGCTGGCTGGCCTCAGGCCTCATCTGCACCTTCACCCCATCCTGCAGTAAGGCATTGGTACCAGTGAGTCCCTGGGGTCTGCCTCCGTGGGGGATATCAGCTGGGGTGGATATTGCTCCAGCACTCCTACAAAGCAATTGTGTCAGAGTTCTGTTGCTGATGGAGAATTGGGTTGACAGCTTTCTTAAATAGATATTATGGAGTTTTAAATCTCTATTCAGGCCATAACACTGGTGAGTAGAAACATATTGAGGATTATATGGCTGTATGGCTTCCATATGCTGCCAGAATATTCTTCGTCTTGCATGCTGGAAGGGATTTTCAGTGAAACCTTGAGAGAGCATCTCCTACTTTTTTCATCTGGTATTTTGAACAGCTGTGTCCTAGGGGAGCTGTTTAAACCTGCCCTACATCATCTGTTCAACATCCTTGTGTTCTGGAAGATTATAAAGTTTTCATACCTGAGCTAGTAGATGGTGATTGAAGCCTTCAATTCAAAAATTTCCTGTAGCTAGCTCAAGGTACCAGTGCGAAAACAAATTTTCTGTAACCCTACTTTGGGTCTCCTGTGATTAAAACTTATGTCACTGTGACAGTAGTATGTGCTATATGGAGACCAATTTAGTTTTATGTTACATTATTACTACTTTTGCTTACTTCAGTACATTCTTTAAACGTCTTGATTTGATATTGGGGTTTTTTGCCAGTTTGCAACCCTTGGGGATAAAGTAGGTCCAGGAAGAATTCAGAACCACTTCCAGGCCTTGTTGGTTTTTACTGGCACTTGGGTGTGTAAATATCAATATCAACAAGGTTAAACTTCTCAGAAGACAGCCAGAGTGGTGGATTTGAGTCATCAGGCCTCAGTCTTCAGCCAAGCTATTCTCAGTGGTTTTTTTCTGTCTTGCAGAATGGAGATGTATGTATTTCAATTCTTCACCCACCTGTAGATGACCCACAAAGTGGAGAGCTACCATCAGAGAGGTGGAACCCTACCCAAAATGTCAGGTAACTGTGAATATGTTGTGCAGTGGTGACCTCAAAGGCCTGTCATCTCTACAGGACCTAGGGCCTATGTTGGGAGAGTTTGGGGAGGGAATTTAAGGTTTTGTGGGGTCTTACCAGTCCATCTGAACATACTGGGCTGCTCTGTCTTAGTACTGGGCTTACAGTGCAGAGCTTTCTGTCCTGTTCACAGGGTTTCATACTTTAAAGGCAAATTATCTCAAATATTGAAGCCCTTCTCAGTCACTGTTATCTTCTTCAAAGTACCACTAGTGGAAAAGTACGTGTAATGGGTTCCAAGTGCCCACCAAACTGCCCTATTGGTTCCCTTCCCAGCAGGACGGGGAGAATATAACATGGAAAACAACTTGTAGGTTGAGAAGGCAGTTTACTAAAGCAATAGCAAAACCTTGTGTGCACATAAGCAAAGGGGAAAAAAAAATCTCCACTTATCATTGATGAGGAATGTTCAGCCACTTCCTGGGAAGCAGGGCTTCAGCACCCATAGGGGTTGTTCCAGAAGGCAAACATTGTAATATAACAAATGTCCCCCATTCCTCCTCTCTCACTTAGCTTTTGTATCTGAGCTGATGTTACATGGTATGGAATATCCCTTTGGTTAATTTGGACCCCAGGTTAATTTGGTTGTGTCCCATCCTAGGATCTTGCCAGCTCTCAGCCCCTTGATGGGGGAGTGGGGAATGTTAGAGACAGTACTGATGCTGTGCCAGCACTGCTCAGCGGTAGCCAAAACAGTGGTGTGTTATCAATACCTTTGTAACTATGAATAGAAATCACTGAGGGCTGCTAAGGGAAAATGAACTACAGCTCAGCCAGACTCAATACAATCTCCACTCTCTATTCCATACCATTTGTGTCACGTTTAGATCCCACATAATTTATCTATCTTCCAACTGTTCCATTGTATTTATTTCTCATTACTGGATTCTCTTCCTATCCACACATACAACCCAAACCACATCCTTGAACCATCTCTATACTAAACATTTTCGTTAGCCTGTCCTTTCACAGATAGATACTATTCTCCTGTTTCATGGCTTCTTCCACCCTTCAGATCCATGACTTGTGCTCTACTCCGTCAGGACAGGAGAAGCAGCACACTTGATCATTGGGCACCAGCCTGGCTTACACCATGATCACATTCACTTTGCTCCTCACAAAATTCATTCTTTGTCAGGTCCTGTCATTCCTGCTCCATTACTTCCTGCAACATAAAACTCACACAGGTTGTTTTTCCCCCAAGGTTAAATCTCCTTGAGCTACACACTGGGTCTCCCCATCCTTCCACATTACCCACCAAGTACACCCAGGTCCTTGGGTAAAGACAAACCTTCAAATGCACTTGCCTTTTCCCGTGGGAGGAGAAATCCACACTGACTTCTCAAGCCACTTCCCTGTATGTAGTACAGGGACCTTATCTCCTCCCACACTCTGTGGGCTTAGTTTGGGCAAGAGCAGTGCAGTTAGATCCCCTAGCATTGACCAGCCAAGTGACTTCTGTGAATTTGCATCCCAGTGCTTCCATGTCCTGTTACCTAAAGCTCTTGACACTCTTCAGCATTTCTCAGTCTTTCCAGAGGCTTGTGGGTGATAAGGGATGTGATATATTTGCTCAATGTTGCTTTGCCAAAGAGTTCATAAGGATACTTTGAAAATTAGTCCCATTGCCTGTTTCAGTTCTTTCTGGGGTACCATGTCACCACAAAATGTGTCTCTCAAGACCTGAGATCCCATTCCAAGCAGTTGCATGGTTCTCTGGGTATGTTTCCAGCCAGTTGTTGCCTCTGTGATAGTGAGTATATAACTCTTGCCTTGGCATGTTTGTGGCAATGGCCCAATGTAATCCATTTGCCAGGTCTTACCATGCTGGAAACCCAGCCACCATCCTCTATTCCAGAGATATTTCACTCGTGTGGCTTGCTTGATGGCAGCACATGTTTCACATTTGTGGATAACCTGTATATGGCCTCTATGGTCAATCATGATCCCATTTGTGTGTTGCACCCCCTCCTATACGTCCTGAAGTGGCCTGGGACTAGAAATAGCTCACCCTTTTGCTTCCAGCCTTAGTCTGCCTGAGCTATTCCAATCTTCACAGCCTTACCTACCTGTTCATTGTTCTGATATTCTTCTGCAGCAGATCTTCTTCTGCAGGAGAGATCACTAACTAAACACCATCATGGAAAAAAACAGGCTAGAATTAGAGATATTAATTAAATTTATTACCAACAAAATCAGAGCAGGATAATGAGAAGTAAAACAAGTCCTTAAAAACACTTTCCCCCCACCTCTCCCTCCTTCCCAACTTTACCTCCTACCCCAGCAGTGTATGGGGGTAGGGGAATGGGTGTTAGTCAATTAATCACATATTGTTTCTCCTGCTGCTAAGGATGAGGAGCGTTCTCCTGCTCACCATGGAGTTCCTCCCACAGCAGGCCAGTTCTGCATGGACTCTGCGAACATGAGTCCACCCCTCGGGCAGTAGTCTTCCCCAAACTGCTGCAGCGTGGGTAATACTGCCACAGGATGCACACCTTCAAGGACAGACTGCTCCAGTGGGAGCTACTCTCTTCATGGGACTCCCGGAGGATCACAGCCCCCTCTCAGGCATCCCCTGCTCCAGCCTGGGCTCCCCCAGGAGCTGCAGGTAGATAGAGATTCTGTGCCCTCCCTCTGCTGCAGGGGCACAGCTGCCTCGCCACTGTCGTGACCACAGGCTGCAAAGGAATCTCTGCTCCAATACCTGGAGCAGCTCCTGCCCCTCCTTCTGCACTGACCTGAGTGTCTGCGAAGTTCTTCCTCTCACATGTTCTCACTCCACTCTTCCCTGGACACAAATAAAACTTTTTTCTTATTAAATATGTTACCAGAGAGACATGCCCAGCCTTGACCAGTGGCACATCTGTCCTTGGAGCTGCCAGACTCTGCCAGACGTAGAGGAAGCTTCTAGCAGCTTCTCACAGAAGCCACCCTTGTGTAGTCCTCTGGCTACCAAAGCTTGGCCCTGCAAACCCAGTACAGGATGTTTTTGAGTATTCTGACCAGTAGAAGCAGCTTTGCAGATTTCTGCCTTTTGTTTGCCTTCCATTGTTTGTCTGTCTCCAGTCCTACTGAGTGGTATTGGGAGCAGCTGGTGGTTTTCTTCCTTCCAAAAATAAAAAGTATCTCTAAGTACCAGAGGCATTCAAAGCCTAACTTGTCCATGTTTTTGAAACAGCAGCTGAATTTCCTTCTCATTAGAAGACACTGTCAAATAAAGACTCAAGTAGGTGACAAGCCTTAACTCGCAGTTAGGAAACAGTTTTGGGCATTAATTACATATATCACACATACATTTAGAGTATTTCATTATATTCAACCCTAGAGACTGACCTTTTCCTGGTCCTTGTTCTCTAATTTCTGCTCTCCCTTACCACAGTCACAATTTTTGGTGCTAATGCTCTTGAAATATCTTGGACTTAAGGGTGACAGGTCAAAACATTCCTCAGCAACTGAATGTATCAGTGAATGAAAATAAAACTGGTCCTTCACTTCTAGCCCACTACCACCATCACCAGTTGGACTGAGTGCCAGCAGAAGCACATCCTGCTGGGATCCCATCTGGTTTGGGAAAGCTTCAGAGTGTCAGACAGGAGGCAGAGGGGCTGAGGGTATGGGAGAGAGCTGCTTCTCAGCTCTTGTATTTTGTAGATCTTGCCCAGTGCTGGCTATTTGCCCACAGATGAGCGGGGTTGATGTGCGTGAAGGGGAAAATTCATTCTTCAATTGTGAGAGTTCACCTGTGCTTCCACTTCTAAGGGTGTCAAACAGGCTCATTTATCTTTTTAAACACAGTCACTGTGGACTTTTCCATCACTGGGAGGTAGGTGATGCAGGCATAAGTAAATTCGGCAAAACCCAGCAAGATGTGAAGGAATGTAGCTCTGGCCTGTGTGGCACAGAATACTGTTTCCTGTGTCCCATGGAGCTGAGTGAGTGGTGGCAAGGCTGGGGGTTCAGGATCTCTGAGCATTTTAGTTGTCCTTTTCCACACCTCCCCTACCTCCCCCACCTTTGAACTGCACAGACCAGGACTCAGCACAGTTTTCAAGGTACTGGTACCCCTGTATCTCCTCTGGATAGGTGATGTACTGTCTGCCTGTTGCTTTGTTTCTTGAGGATTCCCTTTTTTTTTTTTGGCTTTTTTTACTGCCTAAGATTTGAGCAGATTCCACAAACAGCTTGATGCAGTAACTTGACTGTCAGTGCAGCCTAGGCTAAAACTTTTAATTTTATACCAAAGGGCAGCAATGCACTTCGACCAATCTATACCTACCTCTTGAGGTGGCACTAAGAGGCTACAATAGCAGTTGGAATTTTAAAAAAATCCTTTTGCAGCAAGGAATATAATAAAATGTGCTGGTTGGGAGCACCAGCCAATCTATATCATGTGTCTTTGGGATGAAATCTCTGAGCCTTCTTACGTTGATACATGAGGAAAAAAGGTCCTTAACAGGTGTTTCCTTGAGCCTCTGCTGGCTGCTCTTCCATGCTATAGCAACCTTGTCTGAAGGAGAGACAGATCCCTGACAATATCCCAGAGAGTCAGCCTATATCCAGCCCATGCAGTTTATCTCTGGTGCTGAGGTTTTCAGTCCTGCATCGTTGAACTTTTTTAGTGGTTTTAATCCTGTCAGATGCCCCACACTGGGGTGTCTTTCTGTTGCTGTACCTCATTTATGGCAATTTGTTTTGAGTTGGAGGACGCTGTCCAGAACTTAAAGATATCAGCAGTGATGGAACTGATCTAATGTGCTGGATGGGAATGAAGAGCTCAGGGAGCTTCACTTCTAATACAGTTGTCTTGGTGTATTTAAATAGCTTTGCAGTGACTTTGGTGTCTGAAAAATTGGCTTCTCCTCAGTGTTGATGGAAGTGTGGTAGAGCAGATGCTAAATCCAGACATGAATTCCTGTCCTTGGCCTTCCCTAGACTTCGTTTGCTCTACAGGAAAGCTGCTGAATGATGCTGGAGCTGACATGCTGGCCTGTTTGCAGAGACTCGACGGCTCTTAAACGAATTCTTGACATGAAGTAGAAAATGATCTCTTAAGGCCGTCATTCCAGTCCAATGAGACAGTTTCTTCCAGAGCTGCTGTTCTCTTTTCATACAGAATTATATAATTTAGAAAATTATTTGTATAAGAGTCTCTTGATAGCTGTGCTGAACAGTCTGTTCGGATACAAGTGTTTATTTTCAAAACCTTTCAGGATACTCAGTATCCAAATGACCAAGCATTTCCTGGAATTGTACCCAGATATATGATCTGGTAGATGTGCTCTGAGGATGCCCCTGAATCAGTGCAAACACGACTGTGGCTCCCAGTCTCCTTTAATCAAGGTCTGCAAAGTGGTTGTTAGGTAATGCTCTGTTTCAAGAACTATTCCCTGTCTCTTGTTTGTCCCTTCCACTTGAAAGGGAAGTTTGCTGGCAGGACCACTGGGATGGGTGATGCTGTCTTGGTAGCAGTTACAGCCAGTGGCTAGGTGTGGGTGTTTGTGCTGTTTGGGTCATGGTGTAAGCAGCAAAGCCTGCATCTCTCAAGTGCAAAGGGTTCTAGGAACTGCAGGAGAAGGCTGTGGGCAAAAGGATGGAGTTTGCAGCTGGTAAATGGCAGCAGAGCAGCGTACCTGGCTGGAAGTCCCTGAAGGCTTTGTCTGTCTGCCTGCCTGCAAGGGGTTATGTGACTGGCTCATGCTGCTCTGCTGAGTACTAGCAGCTGAATCCCACTGGGCCCTGGCACCATCTACACTCTCTTCCCCTTGCTGTGCTCGAAAGCTGCTGCTTCTGTCTGAGTGGGGAATGAGCTAAGGAGAGGAGAATTCTGCCCGGACTTCAGACCCCCACCACCTGGCAGGGCAGAGGAAAAGTAGTGCAGCCTTTTCTGCTCGCCATAGTTGTCCCTTCTCCCTGTGCAGGGCAGGCAAACAGCCTGACTTACTGCTGGAGGCTGCAAGCCACCAGGAACAGCTCACAGAGCAGATTTCCAGCCCCACACCATCTGTGGATAGTTCAGACAAGCTCAGTTCTGGTCTGATTGTAGCTTTATGTGCTGCCCTGTCCTAAGCACATGCACAGACACAATAGTCTATAGTCACATGAGGTTTGTGTTGTATCGCCTTTTCTACACCAGTCCATGGTCTGAGGTTTATGAATACCTGCTCTTGCTTAAAAAACAGTCCTTGGCTTAAGACTTGACTTCAAACAAATTTATGGTGCAACACCTGAGGAAATTGTGGACATCCAGAATCCATGAATGCTTTAGCTCTGACTCTGCTGTTGTGGTTACCTCTTTCAGGACTATCTTACTGAGTGTAATCTCTTTGCTTAATGAGCCCAACACATTCTCCCCAGCCAATGTGGACGCATCAGTCATGTTCAGGAAATGGAGGGACAGTAAAGGAAAAGACAAGGAGTACGCCGAAATCATAAGGTAAGCTTTGCCAGTTATCTTGCTGGGCTACCAGCCTTCTGCTGTGAATCCCATCAAATAGGCTGCTTCCAGAATTTGCTGAAACTTGCTTCTCGGAGTAGAATTTAATTTGGAAATTAATTTCAGTATCTTCCTCAAAGTCCATGCTTCAGGTCCCTCCAGAATTTTCAGCACACAGAAGCAGTGCAAACTTCTGGGGCAGGAGGACTGGGCTGACTTGTCTTTACATTGTTCTTTTTTCAGACTAATCTGTCATGATGCTCTGCAAAACCTCTTGGCTACTAGTAAATCCCAGTCAGTCCCTGCTTGTCTTTGAGCCCTACATTGCTTGTGATATGATGCAAACTGACTGCATCCTACTAATTTCTGCGCTTAATGCATACATGAATCATAATCTTGTCCCTCCAATTCAAAGGAGCATCAGCAGGATTTATCAAGGGCTTGCAGAGCTGGGTTGGATTAGCTGGAGGCACTGCTCAGTGCTGCCCTTGAAGAAGTTCCATGGTTAGTCAGGAGCTTCAGGGGGACGATGTGAGCATGGGCCAGGGCTGCTGTGGAGGGACAACCCAGCCTGGAGCAGGACTGCTGGCACGAGGCCACATCTGTGTTCTCTGCCAGCTGGGCAAGCAGGATGTGACCCGCGGTGGGGCCAGCAGGCTCTGTCTGTGCAGACAATCCTCCTGCTCCCTCACTCCACACGAGGAATGGCAGACTGACGGGCAGTGGGTGGGTGAGGGGTCAGGCTGCCATCTGCTCCTCCTTGTTGGGACACAGCAGCCAGCCTTCCCCCGGGGTGATGGGAAACATTTGGCTTCTGCGTGCCCCAGGCTGTGTCCTGGGGTGCTGCCGGGTGCCCCAGCTGCTCTGACCCTCCAGTGGGAGCTGAGAGCCGCCAAATGCTTGTGAGAATTGGAGTTTTGAGCATGCTGTGGGAGAGCTGTCAGCAGCAGAGTCAATAAGTCATCCTAGGAAATCCCTGATCATCCCTACGGTAGCAAATGGAATTTGCTTTGGCCTCTGGCAGATCTCTAGTGCAGAGCCTGTGGAAAAACTGATTTCATGTGTTGCTGAGAGTGTGTTCTGCAAGCACCCTTGGTGCACTCCCAAGCCTGGCACTGCAGGAACCACATCTGTTTCCAGTGATGCTCGTGGTGCTTCCTGCAAACCTCAGCTCCCCGACCCTGAGCTGCCAGGAGGGCTGGGCAGGGCCTGGGAGGAGGGTGAGGGAGTTGAGCCACTGGCACATGCCCTGCTCACATCCCTGCCATGTCCTTCTCCCTACAGGAAACAGGTTTTGGCTACCAAAGCTGAGGCAGAGAAGGATGGTGTGAAGGTCCCCACTACACTGGCAGAGTACTGCATCAAAACTAAAGTGCCTTCCAATGACAACAGTTCAGATTTGCTTTATGACGACTTGTATGATGACGACATTGATGATGAAGATGAGGAGGAGGAGGATGCCGACTGTTACGATGATGATGATTCTGGCAACGAGGAGTCGTGACCTGCTCCCTCTATGCCCCTGTACTGCCCTGCCGACTCAGGCCAGAAGGGAGCAGCGGTAACCTAGCAGCAGTCCAGCAAAAAAGTGGGGGGGGGGGGGAGGGTGTAAAAACAAAAAAAAAAACAAAAAAAAAAAAAACAAAACAAAAACAACAAAAAAAAAACCCAACACAAAACTTTGTCTCCTGCTGTCTCCTGTTGTATGGATCTGTTCGCTCCTTTTTTATGGACCTCTTAGAGACCCTCCACAGAATGTCTGAATTCTTGCATTCTTAACCCTTTCATCACTGTATTACAATTTCTTTTTAAAAAAGAAACTCCCCTTTTCACTTCTCTATGAAATGCTCACAGCAAAACAGGTTTGCTCGTTTTTAGATTCTTGAATGAAATGCAGTCTTGCATTGAGATGTTTTATGTATTTAAAGCTGGAACAAACTCATTGGAAGCTGGGTTTTTTGGGAGCTCAAAGTGCTGCATTTACTGGGAGGAAAAAAAAATCCCCACGAAGCAAATTGCCAAGGTTTAGCTGCTCCATTTACAATAATAGCGTGTGTACATTCGTTTAGCCTTGTGGTGGTGGCTTTTCCTTTATAAGGTGTGGGGCGGAGAGTGTAAAGCTACTGTGTGTTGAGCTTGATGGGATGTCACTGAAAGGTACAGTATTCCTTTTCAGCCTGCTAAGTTAGGAAATAGCTGGCCCCTGGAGCCCCAGAGGGCACAATCAGCTTTGTCTCTGGAAAAGGCTTGTGATATGAACCCTAAAATAAACACTTAACACTTTCACATCTGTACAACTGAGCCCTGGGTTGCTATTTTTTTTTTTTTAATTTTTCTTCAGGCTAGGGTAGGGTTGGAAAAGTTCAGTTTAGCTGTTCTGCTGAGATCTGCTGCCAGCTGCCCCTCTCTGGAGGGAGGAGAGCAGATGTGCATCCTGCTGCCCAGCGGTCTGTCATTCGTGCTGGACTTATTTTTGGCAGTGGGACAGACCAGCAGCCTCCTGCCCCGTGCTGGCTGGCAGGCCTTGCTCCCTGCACATCTGGAGCTGTCTTCTGCCGCTTGTGTAGGTCACCTGTGGGCAGGTGTGGCTCTGCTGCAGCCGCGCCCGGAACTCGCTTTGGTGTCCGCGGGGTGTCCGGGCTGTGTCTGTGCTGCGGGCAGGGGTGGGCAGTGCTGGGCTCTCCCTGCCCGGCCGCTGGGGCACAGTGGTGGGCACAGTCCGGCAGCAGGTTTTGACAGGCTCTTCAGCAGTGTGCTGCTTCAGCTGGTGCCCCGAGCTCAGCCCTCCCGCATGTTTTTGGAAGCCCTTGGCAGAGCTTAGGGTTCTCCGTCGCGGACGGGGGGGGTCCTGCATGTTCCTGTCTCAGAACCCTCTTCCTCAGGCCCTCGGCCGTCCCCCCATTGCAGCGTGCTCGTGTTTGGCTGTGGTGCCGTGCCCCGAGTTCCCCTTTGGCATGATCCCAGGATCACAGCCGGGTCTGGCAGCCCCGGGAGCAGATCGGAGGTGCTGGCCCTGCTCGGGCGAGACCCTCGGTCCCCACAGGTACAGAGGCATCACCCTGACCAGAGCCTGCGCTTCCCCTCCGAGTATCTCAGGGTTTTCCATGGTACGTCACCAGCTGCGGGTCCCTCGGAGGTTCTTCGGTGGGAGCAGCTTTGTTCTGGATCTGCTCCGTGGTTGCGTCCCGGGACGAGACTGAGCAAAAGCTCCGAGTGCGCTGCCCGGAGAGGAAAGGGGAGGAAAGGAGAGGAAGGCCTTCGGGGCTCCGCGTGAAGTGAGCGAGGTAGATCTGTTTCCAAAATGTCGCTTGGCTGGGGTTTGCAGGGACAGCCCTGCCCGGCGGCGGATCCTTCTGCCCGCGGGCAGTGAAGGCTGCCCGAGGGCCATTCCCTGTGCCCGGCGCTCCCTCGCCGCCTGCCCTCCTGTTGCCTGGGAAGGCAGCTGCACCTTCCTGAGGTGTCAGCCTTTTTTCAGGAAGGACTGACTCAGCCCCGCGTGCTTTTTGGAGCCTGCAGCGGGGCTCCCCTGCGTCTAGTGACAGTGTGGGGTACCCCCAGCTTCACACCAGCCCTGCGAGGGCAGCGCCAGGGTTGGCAAATGGGCCCCTGATGCTCCGGCTGCAGGACTGGACTCGGGGCCACGCCAGGGTAGGGACACCAACCTCCAACTTTCAGGAGGCTGTGGGGGATGGAGGAGCAGAGTGTGGCAACGCTGGCTTTGCTGATGACTTGGTTGGAAATGAGGATACTGCATCTTTCAGGATTTCCCTTGTACTTTTGACCGTCTTCACTGTATACTCTCCAGTGACTTGTATTTCCAAGCTTGGTGTTGTAAGATGCATTATGACTCTTCTGTTACCCTTTTTTAATGACAAAAAAAGCAGCCTCTTTTGAGAGCTCTGACATTAACCAGACTAATTTCTCTTCCCACTGTCCTGTGCAGTGTCATTGCTTGTTGACTTGCTGGTTTCCTTTTTTTGAGATACAACTGAAGTATGAGGGGATTTTTTTTGAAACTATTTAAGAGATTGCAGAAAAATGTTTACCTGCTCTGTGTATTCTGGGTTTTTCTTAACCCCTTTTTCCTGTTTCAGTCAATATTAGCGTTTACATTTGCAACTACATGTCCCTTCAAATGCAGTTTTCAACCATTCTGAAACCAGCAGGGTACACTAGATTTCTTAGTAGTTTTCTTAGCTGAACTCCCAGATCTTTTCCTTTTTTTTCTTCAGTATAATTTACCAGAAGGAATTAACTGAGGCATTTTTGTGTTGTCTTCTCCTTCAGTAGTTATATTTTGTCTTTTCTGCACATCTGTCTACTA
Organism: Sturnus vulgaris; assembly: GCF_052056855.1. Lineage (NCBI taxonomy): Eukaryota > Metazoa > Chordata > Aves > Passeriformes > Sturnidae > Sturnus > Sturnus vulgaris. The sequence goes on along the minus strand of NC_142283.1, from coordinate 74,436,774 downwards.
ATAAAAATGTGAAATGAAAATATCTCTGTGCTATTACTTCCATGTGGGAGCTGGTTGCATGGGTTACTCAAAGCTTTGAATAACAGCTGTTCATGAGTTCATTGCTGCTCTGGTATCAATAGACATATTTATACAGAAATAGACATATTTATAAAGAAACTTATACGTTTATTGGAAAATAAAGCTGCTGTTTGACAGCTGCCCGCACCTAAGACTAAAGAACAAACTGATTTAGAGAAGGACTGTGGCAAAAGGCTGGCAAAAAGCCAATCTTTGCTGTTATATATAGTTTTCCTAAGTCAGGAAGGGGGAGACCAGTGAGAAGGTGGTTCGTGGATTCATGTTACTGGAGCAGGGACGCAGGACTCGGGCCAGAGCTGCCGGTGCCCCGGTGCTCCTGGAAGACTCGGACAGGGTGGGGGAGGAGTTTGACCGCTGGGTCAGGGAGCAGCTTTGGCAGAGAAATTGAGGTCATGGCTGCCAGCCCTCCCGGGTGCCAGCCCTGCCTGTCCCCTGCAGGCTCAGGAGGGGAGCAGGGCGTTTGCAGTGCCCCGGCTGCTGCAGTCGAGCTAAAATTAGCGGGACAAGTGTCAGGGGGTTGCACTGGCTGCACTTGGTATCGATGGCAGCACAGCAACTGCTGAATCAAATGTGGCTGGGGCCCAAGTGCTTCTGCTGCACAGCTGAGCTGGAGGAAGGGTGATGGCATTTTGGAGCTGCCTTCCCAAAGCAGCCTCCATACTACGGAAAGGGCACGGGACGGATGATGCTGTCTGGAATCTGGCCTGCTTGTGTCTCCTGCTTGACCCTACAGCACTGGGCTGCCCAGAACTGCCAGCAGCTGCTTCCTCCAGCAACAGTGTGGGACCAAAGGCAGAGCAAGGGCTCCAGCCTAGCCTGCACGGGGTATGCCCGGGGAGCTGCAAAGGGGGCTTTTCCCTTCTCTCCTTGGTGGCCAAGTGCAGCTGGGCAATCTTGCCTCTGCCATCAGTGGAACAGAGCTTCGAGAGGAAATTGCTGGAGGCAAGTCCTGCCGAAGTGACAATGTAGGGGAAGGGAGAAACATTTTATTGATTCTTAAAAAGAGAGGAGAGGAGCCTGCCTGTGGCTGAAGGCAACGCTCTGCCTGCGGGCAGGACCCAGAGCAGCTGGGAAGGGGTGGGACCTGAGGCTCAGGGGCTGCTGGGGGCCGGCACCATCTCTGCCCTGTTGCCTTTCTCCAGCTCCAGCTGCTTCTAGACTGTGACACGCACGCAAGAACTGAGCTACACCTGCGGGGCAGCACTGGGTGTCTATAAACAAGACCTCAAGAGCGTGAAGGCAGCTCTGGGGAAGCCTGTGTTTTGAAGCAGGTAAATGAGGTGCTGCTGCTGCGAGGGCTCAGCTGCTGGTGCAGTCTTGTACAAGCTGCTGGGCCCCAGCCTGCAGAAATTTTTACCCTCGACATTCAAGCCCCCAAGCTGGTGGCAGTGGGGCAGCAGCTGCCAAGGGCTTGGAGCAGCTGTAGCAGTTTAACCAGTGTCAAAACCTGAGCCAGGGAAGAGGAATGCCAGTGTAGCTCTCGTGCTGCTTGGAGGCTGGGGGAATCCTGGGTGACAACTGGGTCTCACAGGGCCCAGAGCTAGTAACAGAGAAAGAAAAATTGTTCTCAGGGTAGAAACAGACTTTTTTCTTGTGGATACTGAAAGAAAGAAGCTTCTTGTCTGTTGCGTGCTTCAGCATTTACCCATCTTCTCTGCTGCACAGGGACAAGATGATGTGAAGAGTAAGTCTGGGGCAGGAGACTCCCCTCAGGAGCCCCTCACACCCCTGCCCTTCCTCCCAGTGAAGCCCACGGACCTCGTGGGCAAAGCCAGAGAGGGCAGAGTTGTAGCTGTGCTCCGTCCTTAGCAATCCCAGCTGCTCACAGGGACTCGGAGCACCACCCCAGGAAACACCAAAGGTAGAACAGGCTGCTCATGGCAGGAGTGAGGGTGCGGCCCTGGATCCCATCCCTGCTGTGGGTGCCTGAGAGCTCTTAGCACACAGGTGAACTCACTGTGGTGAAACTCACCTGCTGCTCTCACCCTCCCAGCTTGGCTGCTGTTGCAGGAGCAGGTGGAAAGGGACAGGCTGTAAAAGTAAAACTGCTCCTGGAGCCTTTGAAAAACGCAGACAAACGCCAGTGGGTATATATGCTCAGATCTTTATTAGGTGGAGGAAGGGCTTATAAAGAAATGAAACTCCTAGAACATTCACCGCACAGGTGCAGGACAAAAAGGACCAGGAGTTGCCTCCAAGGTCATTGTTTTAAAAAAAGTGGGGAGGGACAGATGTAGTTTCCATCCAGTAGCTCTGGCTTTCCTGGGAAGGTGGCTCAGGGCAAAAAGAGGTACAAGACACAGCTTATACTTTTATTTAAGAAACCGCTACATAGTTTTTGCCCTAATGATGCAAAGGAGGTTCCAGGACACACTGAGCCATCCGAAGTCTCTTGCTAGAGAAAAACACCAGCAACAAAAAACTGCCGCAAAAACAAAAAATAGAACCCTGCCCGGTTTATTATTATCAAAAAAATTGAAAAATTAGAAGTTGAGACTGCAGCTCAAGGCCACAGTGATGAAACTGCCCACAAGAGCTTGTCTTCCACAGCAAGAGGGCAGGAGGGAGGGAGGAAATGAAAGAAAGGGGAAGGCCCACAAAACTTTTTTTTTTTCCTTTCTTTTATTTTCCCCCTCTAAAATAACAGCTATACTGGGGGTAGGGGGGTATAATCAAACTAATAGGACACATCTTGATTTAGATTTTTGAAAGGGAAAGTCTCCTTATTTGTCTGAATTTAGAACTGCATTAAATAAATGGGCTTCAGCTCCAAAAAAAAAAGGCGCAGTTTATCTTTGTCTGACAGAGTTACAAAACCCACAGAACTCAAAATAAAAAACAAAGAAGGATGCCCTGATGCAGATGGAAAATGAATAATTAGTTTTCCTACAAAGAAAGTAAAACAGGGTGCAAGATGCAGAAAACCACATTTAGGCTCTATTACATTTACAAATACATACATAAATATATTACATATAACAGCAACTCAAAGAGGAAGCAGGTGAGTCACACAGAGAGTGGCTGGCTGGCTGCAGTTCTCCCCGCACAGACGTTTGGCTGAGCAGTTACTTTTTCTGATCATTTCAAGAATGGGCTTCGGCTTCTATTTTCTTTTTTCTCTTTTCTTTTGTTTTCTCTTTTTTTCTTCTTCCTCCACTCCTTTCATTCTCTCCCCCCTCCCCGGTTTCAGATTTAGTTTGTCCAGTATGGAGAAGTGCCATAGGCGGTTTTGGTAGCCTGAGACTTTTGCTGCATGGTGCTGGGTTGGTTGCGTTGGCCAGATCCACCCTAGAAAAGGGAAACAAAGGAGACAGGAGCATCAGCTGCCACAGCACCAGCATTCCCAGGAATGCTCACCCCAACATCGCCAGGGAGAGCCCTGACACCCAACAGTGCAGCAACGCTCCCCCCTGAACAGATCTGCTTCTGCCCTGCACCATCTCTACATCCCACAGTCCAGGCCAAGCAACCATGGACACACCCAGCAGGAACTCAGGGATGCACCATCCCACTACCTCCCAAGCACAACAGGCTCAAGCACAAGGTAACTGAGGAGTAGGGCCAGGCACAGCAAAGGAGCTTTTCCCAAGGTGAGCCAAGGTGGTGCACCAGACAAGGATGTCACATATTTGAAGTGTGAACTCACTGGACTCTAAGGCTGAACACTGGTTTTTTTCAGGGAATATTTAGTGTTAGGAAAGTAAACACATGTGCAAGTGAAACCAAATTAGAGCTGACAAGCAACCTGCAGGGGATTTTTCCCCAGAATCACAGCACAAGTGCTCACATCCTGCCCTCCTGACAGAGGATAGTAGCACCTGCCTCAGCCCCACACCCCACAAACCATCCTTCCCCAGCCCACAGCAGGATGGGCTCTTCACACAATCATGACGTGGCTGCGGCTGACAGGGATCTCTTGAGGTATCTTGTCCAATCCCTTTGCTCAAGCAGGATCACCTGAGAGCCAGCTGCCCAGCACCATTCCCAGACAACTTCAAGGATGTAGACTCCACCAGCTTCCTGGGCATTTCTTTGTCACTGTTGGGGGTTGGACTGTTCCCCTTTTCTTTCTGTGGAATTTCTCCTATTGTTATGCTAAGTAATTGTGGCTACACCTTAAAACGACAGATAATGTTCTCTCGTAGGGGGGTGGCTGGAGGGGGAGGGGGGGAACCGGAAAAGGAAAGGTGGGATGGGGGGTCTGGAGCGGGGCTCTCTCTCTCTCGCTTGGCTCGTGGAGTGGGAAGACAGCCTGGGCTCCGCTCTGGCATCTCCCCCTGCCATCCCAGCACTGAGATCCACGCTCCCTGCCTTTGGACATCGCTCTGCTGCTCTCCCATCTCACTCTACTACCTCCGGACACTCTGCTGAGCACCACGACCGACACCGTGAGGGGGAGTCACTTTCCCATCCCCGCTCACCCCTGGGCCGCGGCCGCCATCACCCAGCCCTCTTCAACTGCGCGGGACCTGCCCTGCCCCAAGCACCGGTAACAGCACAGGGAGACGGCCTGCGGCCAGAAGGGACTGGAGCGGAGCTAGACTGTTCTGTTCTGTTGTCAATTTTTATAGCTGTTGTTGTTTTCTGCCTTCTTAGATACCAGTAAAGAACTGTTATTCTTATCCCCTGCCTGAAGGCCTCTGATTTGAAACTAAAATAATTAAAAGGGAGGGGGTTGCACTCTGCATCTCAGAAAAGGAGTTCTCGCCTTTCCTTAGAAGATATCTGTCTTTCAAACCGAGACAGTCACCATCCCAGCAAAAATACTTTCTCTGATATTCAGAGGGAACCTCTTGTGTTCCAGTTTGTGCCAACTGTCCCTGTTCCTGCCACTGGACACCACTGGAAAGAAGCTGGCTCCACCCTCTTTACATCTTCCCTTTTTGTAAATTGATGAGATCCCCTCTCAGTGCTCTCCAGGCTGAACTGTCCCAGCTCCCCCAGCCTTTCCTCACAGGAGACAGGATCCAGCCCCTTCATCAGTCCTTCACTGGACAGTCTCCAACACATCCATGTCTCTCCCACAGTGGGGAGGGAAGCACTGGGCACGATGCTGCAGCTGTGGCCTCACCAGGGCTGAGCAGAGGGCAGGGATCAGTTCTCTAACCTGCTGGCCGTGCTGTGCCTGGTGCAGCTCAGGTCCCATTGTCCCTTTTGCTGCAAAGGCACATTGGTGGCTCATGGTCAACTTGTGCTTACCAGGCCCCCCAGGGCCTTTGTTGAGCTGCTTTCCAGCAGGTGGTCCCTGACATAGATTGGTGCACAGGGCTTTTTTCTCCCCAGGGACAGGATGTGGTATTTTCCCTGGCTGAACTTCATGAAATTCCCTCTCCAAGCTGGTCAACAGCCAAGGGCCCATTCCCAGTAAGCAAAGCTGACAACAGAAGGGAACAACCATGCCAAGACCCTGCTGGAAAGTGGGAGCAATATGCTCTTGGGGATGCTCTAGAGGCAGAAGGGGCTGACTCACCTGCCCATCCTGCTGGAGGTGGTGATGCAGCATCTGGGAATGAGGCTGCTGATGTGCAGGGAGGATATGGAGAAACGGGGCTGGAGCATAACCCGGGGCAGCACCAGGGTTCAGGGGCCCAGTCGATCCAAGAGCAGAAGGCAGGCTGAAGGGAGGCGGAGTGCCAGCATGGAATCCCTGCTTGTCAAACGTCTGCACAGGGGGCAAAGGGCACAGTCAGAGACTGGTGTGAGTACCCTCAGCCAGACCAGAACAAGAGTGGCCCAAACACACATCACCTGAACCTTTCACCTACCCCACGAGGAAGCCAAGTCACATTGAATACCTGCAAGCACACCAGAGGATGAGTTTCAGCTCCTGTTCTCACCCGTATTTCTGCACTAATGGCTCTTGAAACTTTTATTTTCACAGACATTGTGGGGTTTTTTCCCTGACCTCTTTCCATTCAGAGGGACTGCAGCATTCAGTGGGATTGCAGAAGCTGCCTAATCAGTCCTTCCCCCACTGAGTGGGCTCAGCCTAGAATTACTCAACCTATCCAGGGCAGCCCAACAAAAATACAGGAACTTGCAGTAATATTTTCCTCCTGCTGGCCAAACCTTGACCCCTAAGCACAGAGCTGACAGCTGGCTTCCTACTTGTAAGCATGGATCACAGCCAGACACTGATTTTCCCCACTGAGGGTGCACAGAAGAGCAAATAGGAGCTGGGCATAAGCCCAGTGCACAGTACAGCTGGTCAAAGCACTTTCTGCTTTGCCTGGGAAGCTGCACACTGAGCAATAGCCACAGGGGAGCTTAGAACAAGGACTCTTGGGTGTTAGAGGTGATCACTACTGCCTGTCCCTCTGAAGGAAAGCAAACAGCCTCCCAACTCACCTGCTTTGGGGGCTATTTGGACAAAAATTCTAACCCATAACTTCATTTGCACCCAGGACACTGCTGGCATGGTGTAGCGTGGGCAGTGTGCAGCACAGGGAACACTGAGCCTCTGCCAGCAGCTGCTGTCAGGAGCTGACACCGCAGAAACACTGGGACAGAGGATGAGACTTCACTCCAGCAGCAAACAGAGCCAGCATTAGAGATGCCGTGGCCTGCTGACCCTGAGACTGGGAATAGGAGTCATCAGCCTTGGGCCCTGAGGGGGGAGGGTCCAACACTCCTCACCTGAGTCTTGTTATAGACTGAGCCACTGATATCAGGCACACCCGTGTTACTTGAGGTCACAGAAACACCTGGAAAACAGAAATGCCACCAACAGTGAGAATGTCACCCCACCAGCCAGCACAATCCCAAACTTTGCTCCTGGTACCTCCAGCAGCCTCAGGGGATGCACTGCCCTGCTGGTTCTCCACGACCTCAGACCCACAGCACCTTACATGGGAACAGAAAAAAGGGCTCAGTTTCTTGTTCCCACTGCACAAGCCCACTGGGATAAATCACCCAGGTCCCCTCCGAGTCATTAACACTCGGAGTTCAATGCACTTCACCAGGCAGCAGTTGGCTGTACTGACCACTCACTGAAGCCCACAAAAAGCCAGCTGTCCCCTAGGATCAGAGGTACATTCGGCTCTATTGCAGCATTCAAGAGCTTTCCAGTAGTGTCTTGAGTGATGAGACTCAGCATTTCCTACACATATGAGCCCCTGTCCCTCCAAATCCTACAGAACAGTGAAGTCTTCAGTGCTCCTCTGCCCTGACAGAATCAGCATCACTGGCTCAGAGACACTCACAGTTTTATAGAGGGTGGCTCTGATCATATCACTTGAATCAGAAAAAAGCCAGTGGCTGCTTTGAATCAGAGAACTGCGCTCAAGAGTATTACTCTAAGCTTTTGTAACCCTCCTTAGACACTGCTCCTTCCTGGATTGCTTCTCCACCAAAGAGTGTGAGATCACACGGTGTCTCAAATGCACAGCAAATGCTCGTTATTTGCTTCAGCATGAGGATGAACCAGTTAGGGCTAAGCAGCCCAGTATACACTTCTCAGATCTAATAATAAAGTTTTTGTATGAGCTGGATAAATTCTTCAGCTTTTATCGTCACAAAGAAAACATTGTCACATGACACAATGTTATGGGTGTGTACAGGCAACAGCTAGACAGCCCAGAGATATGTGAAGTACCCTGCTCCTCTCTGATACATGGGTGTCTCAGGTGCCTACCAAACTTAAAAATCTAGCTATGATTTGGCAGAGGATCATTTCAGCAACATCACTGAACTGCTCAAGTTTCAAAATCACAGCACTGTTAAAGGATCACTATATTCTTCAGCAAAGAAAGCTTTGGCTTAGGTAAGAGCTCAACATTTCTCCCATGTGTAATGGGACCCAAGCTGTGCATCAGCTGCACAAATCTTTATGCAAAGTTCAGCCATGAGGTTTAGAAAGAATAACTGGGCCATTAGAAAAGCATTTTGTACATGGGAGATGGAGAAACAGCTTGGACCCTGTTAGGAGCTGACTGCTGCTGTTGACTGCACAGCACTGCAAGTTTGCCCTACTAAATCCCACTTCAGAGGAACCTTCAGTCTCAAAATGTTACCTTTCCCAGGTCCAGTGCCAGCAGATTTGTTTTGTGCTTGAGATGACCCACTGTAGCCTCCTTTGCTGTAATCTCCAGCTGCAGTTCCCTGCGTTAAGTCATCGTAGCCTGCCGGTGAGCACAAGACACGAGACAGGGCGTTAGGGCGCGCGAGCGGCACTGCGGGAGCTCGGGGGGAGAGGGGCTGAGGGTTCACCTGCACCGTAGCCATGCTGGCCGTAGCCACTCGCCTGCTGGAAGGGAGTCGATGCCGTGTTCAGGTTGACTCCGTGCTGTTTAGCAGATGCTGGAGGTACCTGGACAAAGGAGAGGAACAAAAGGTGCCATCAGCTGGAATACAGGTTCCCTCTGCCACCTAGTGGGGAAGGCACCTCCAACTCACGTTGGGAATTCACGAAGCTGGGAGGACTGGGATGGCATGGGACTGCTTACAGCAGTAACTTGCTACCATGGATTTGTGTCCCAGGATTTCTCCTGGAGCTATCCCTGTGATTGCAATTCATCCCTCCCTCAGAACAGGGGAGCTGGGTATTTCTTTCATATGCTGAATGTAAACAGCAAATTTTTACCCACAAACTTGAGAAGAACAACCACAGAATCAAAGTAAATATCAATTCCTGCCTGAGGCTGTTCATAAAATACTATCCTACAGGGCCCTAAATAGCCTCATCTGCCTTTCTGCCTGGAGCAGCACCTCTTCCCAAATAACTTTCTTCCTGAGACTTCCAGCCTTGTTCTCTGACTTAATGGGGTCTCCTCCATCCATCCAGGCTCTCTCACCTCAGTGAGTCAGCTTTAGGTCTCCCCTTGACTCTCCAGGGACTAGTAAGGGCTCTCAGGAATAGCAAGCCCACAAAATGGAGCTGTCAGTTATTTACAGAAACTCGCAAAGGGGTCCATGAGTTCTGGCCTTTTAAAATTTTGTTTTCTTCTGGGTGAGACTGCAGCTATTTTCTCACGTTGCATGTTTTTGGAGATCTCCTGCAGACTGGGGCAGCTGACTCTATTCCGTTCTAATGAGAATCCACCTGAATACTGACTCCAGCTCTGGGATCCTCAGTATGAGGAAGTTGTGGACCTGTTGGGGCAGATCCATAGGAGGTCACAAAGACGATCATAGGGATGAGCTCCTCTCTCCTATGAGAACAGGCTGAGAGTTGGGGCTGGTCATCCAGGAGAAAAGAAGGCTCTAGGGAGAGCCTTACTGTGACCTTTCAACACTTAAAGGAAGCTTATAGGAAGGATGGGAAAAACATTTTACCAGGCCCTGTAGTGACAGGACAAAGGGCAGCTGTTTTAAACTGAAAGATGGTAGATTTAGATTAGATATAAGGAAAATACTCATCACCATGAAGGTGGTGAGACACAGGCACAATTTGCCCTGAGAAGCTAAGAAAGGCCCAGCCCTGAAACTGTTCAGGGTCAGGCTGGATAGGGTTCTGAGCAAGCTGGTGTAGTGGAAAGTATCCCTGCCCATGGCAGGGGGATGGGGACAAGATAGTCTTTGATCATACTTCCAACCCAAACCTTCCTATATTCCAAGACGTGGAGTGTTTGGGCTGGAGAAAGCAAAACTAGAGAGGCACTCAGGGAGGGTTACAGTTGAATCTGCCATACTTACAAACATGGTTGGCCCATATTGGAATGCACTGGGAACACCGGGCATTCCAGCGTAGTAAGGGAGCCCAGTGTAGCTGTACCCTGGGGGCAGGGTCGGGTTCAGGAAGGGCTGCTGAGTCGTGTGGTGAGTCTGTGTCTGGTTTTGCTGCGGCTGGGCCAGCGTGGTTGCAGGAGCAGGAGAGGCAGAATCCCCACGGCCAAATTTTGTTACATCACCTGTGAAAGAAAGAACTCATCAGAAAAGCTATCAAAGATACTGCAAAGGTAGAGAATTCAATGGATTTAAATCCTCTGAATACAAGCGGACAACTACAGAACAGGACACATCCTACACCTGAAAGCCTGCAGTTGCTCATGGGAAGCCCTCACCCCATGACTATTCCTGACAGCTACAGGGATATTGCCTCTTCATGGCACAGAACTCCATGCCATGGCTAGTCCACTGATAAAGAGAGATGCTAATACTCACCTATCTCAAATGGTCTGAGCAGACTCATTAGTATCAGATCATTGCAATAAAATATGCTAAAAGCAGAAGCATGGTAAATAGCCAGAGAGCCAATGGTTGTTGGGTTAAAGTGTGACTCTTCTGGAGGTTAACCTGTTTAGCTAAGCTTCATGGGCTGAAAGCAGGTTAGGATTTACAGGCAGTGATGGGTACATTTTTGCCAATGTCTGTTTATTTGTCAAGCATGACTAGTTAAGATGTCCAGTTCCTCACACCACCAAAGTTCTGAAGACAGTAGCTGAAGGCCAGGAAAGCAAGGCTTGCATCGTGGGCCACCTTATTGAAGAAGTAGGAAGGGAAATTCAGTTATTAACCCAAAAACAGCCTCCCAAGAGAAATGATCATGAAGCAGAAAATTCACAAACACTTGTACTTTCTGGCAGCCTACAGAGCAACATGTTCACATGTTTACCAAGGAAGTGACATACATCAATCCCTTCTACCTCACTCCCAACCAACAGCACTTAATACCATCATTATAGCAACTACAATACCTATGGCTACAGTTCTAAGATGTAATCAACTGGCAGTGGATGAAAATCACTGGCTGAAATCCTGGATGGCATTAATATTTTCTTTGCACAATGACAGCTAAAGAACAAGAGCAGGAACAAGGAGGGGCTTCTTTGACCACAGAAGAGAAAACAAACTCCTCTTTGAGCAATAGCAGGATGACCTGCACTGAGAAACCAGCATATCTCACTTGCCATTCTCATCTTTAACTAGCACTCACCTGAGTACGGGTTGTTAGCAAGGCTCCCATCTCTGCCTGTCAAGGTTGCAGGAGCAGGGAATGTAATGCCATAGTAATCCTTGGAAAGAGACAACACTATTTATTAATAGTTGAAACTGCAACATAGCTGGACAGATCTTATGAACTGAACACTAGACAGAGAATAAAAATCTAAAAGCAAGAACTAAGGAAGGTTTGGGTGGAACCTGACCTCACATTGTGCAGCAGAGCTGAAAATCTACCTAGATCCTCAAGCTAAAAATAAACCTACTTGATAGACACTTTTAGTATTATACACAAATATTTCATCTCTTAATGGTAAATTAAAGGCAATAACAAAGTGATTTCCCACACAGCTCCCAGTTCTGAACTGCCATGTTCCAGTGAGACTGCCTGAAAGAGAACTGACCATTGTGGGTAAAAGGTTCTGGGTCAGACCAGGACTGTAATCACAACATAGATGTAAGTCTAAGGGTTTTGCCCTTGTACTATGCCCTGTTTTCTAAAAGTGGAAATGTCAGCTGCGAAAACAGCAAAAACATTAAAAGAGAGAAAAATTGGATGACTGGAAAATTTATTTAAACTACTTTACAGGTCATAGTCTCCAAAATGGAGTATGTATCACAACCCATCGGGGTGCAGGAAGAAAATGGATTTGATACCTTTGATAAATACAACTTAAGAGAATTTAGAAACAGTGTTTGTTTAACCTTTATCTTCTTTTAAAATTTTTATTTTTGTGTATGTTTTATAACATATATATTAGCACAGGAGTGTATGTATATAATTCAGAAATAAAAATACACTGAAGGTGAGTGCTCACAAATTTTTGCTGATAGGGTGCATAGAAAAGGTGGAAACAACTGCCTCAGATCATTTTTCTAGGTCTTCTACAAGGAGAAAAGGTAAGAAGTTTGCCATTCTCTCTCTGGGTGAAGTTCACCTGTGGGTCTAGTAATCTGTTTTTTTCCCTCCTAATTTTCATGTTCTACTCCTCATCGCCTCCAATCCAGAAAGAGATAATGCTTTAAGTAGTAATGTATCCATTTCCACATTTTCAAACACTGGAAAAGTCTCCTCCTTTATCATACTGCAATCTCTGCAAATGCCATAACACCTCAAATGTTTTCTCAGAGTTGACAGCACCGTCCACCTTGTTCCACTTCCGTGCACTTCTCTGTCTCCTACACCCAATCCTCCATTACTGAACATGAAATAATGTGGCAAAGTTTTAGTATTGTAGGTGCTTTCTGTAACTTGTAATGGTGCTATTGCATCATTAACCTTGCCTTCCCTGGTAATTCCCCCTTAGGAGCTCCAGAATGAATCACTTGGCAAAACACAACTAAATTCACATTTAAAGTCTTAGCAGGTTATTCAAAAGCAGCGTTCTCTTAACCTGATGAAAATGCCACAAAAAGAACATCTAGAGAAGAGGTATGAACACAATTCAGCAGGTATGAACTGACATACTAACATTTCCTCCCTATACAAACTAGACAAAATATAATCAAATCCACATGAGAAGAGGGTGTAAGGGTTGCAATTATACCCACTGCATCTCAGGCAGGGGAAAACCACATCAGTACTGAATATCTGTATCCTACTTGTGCATACACATATTCAAACTAAAAACTCATTAGAAAATATGAGTGCAAGGCAGTTATGCCTGCACTTCATGTCTGCCAAAACGAAAGTATCAGGGAAGACACTGCTCTTCAAACGCCACAGATATCTCCTGACCTACAAAAGAAGCTGCCTAAAAGCAAAAGTGAAATATCAGAAATAGGCTCAAAAAGTGAGGCAGAAAAGGATGAAAAAAGGGTAAGTCATGAGATATAATAGATTTAAGTTCCACGCAGCAGCTCACTGGGTACCACATGCACCAGCTGACACATTGATAAGATCTCTGCAACAGACGAACAGAGAAGACAGCATACCCCAAAGTAACATGCACCAAAAGAACCCAAACAACGAAAAAATCCACAGTGAGAATTTACAGCAACAATATGCACATTACTTGAGTTAAATAAAAAAAAAAAAAAAATAGCCTCAGGAGAAAATCCCATTCTTGCTTTATCAGCAAACATGGGAATCTCTTACTGCTGGAATTTACACAGGAAGCAGTGACGACTCTCACTTGGAACTTTGCCCACTTTCACTTTTCACATGTAAGTGGACTGGCACATGAAATAGAAATATTCTCACCTACTTCTGCCCCTAACTTAGATGCTTCTGCATCTAACACTGCCACATTTGCACAAAAAAATCACAACACGATAAAAAATAAAAACCAAAATCTAGAAAGGACAAACACTGCACGAACAGTTGATGAAAAATCCTTTGTGACATCTGCACATTTATTTCTAACTACCAACATTCCAAGGGTAATTAACTCTGGATACAGGGGTATGAGAAATGGCTCCAAAAATATTCTGCAAGATTTTGCAGAGAGAAGAAAACCTCTTGCACTAGCAAAGTTGCAGGTGCCACAGAAAAAATAAAAATTATTAAAAAAATATATATACATATGAATAGAATTTAAAAGGACTGAGAGACTAACAATTCAGTAAGAAATATAAGAAAACACTAACTACATGGAAAATTAACATTATATACAAATAATATTGGAGCATAAAATAAGAAAAAAAAATAAATGCTGATAGGTAAAGAAATTTTAAAATAAAACCCCAAAAAAGGCAACACACAAAAAAGATGAAAAGACAATCCTGAAACACAGCCACCGGAAAACTTCTGTCGCACTTTCATCTTCTGTAATAGCACAGTAGCCAGGCTTCCCCCTGGCAGCAGCCCTGAGAAAGTGTCAGCTCCCATTCTCATAGCAGCGCCCACTCCTGGTCAGTGACAAGCACCAAAAAAGCCCTCAGAAGAAAGCAAACGAAAAAACCAAAAGTGAAAACAGAAACGGGAAATTCTCTACAAGATGGTGATGAAAGGAAAGCATGGGCATGGGTACATAAAACTGCAAACCCGGGAGCACCCCGAGCACAGCAGCCACCACGACCAAGCCAGACGAGGCTCCTGCACAGCACCCAAAGCTCCGCCATGGCTGTACCTGGATGTGCACAGCCCTGCCAGTGGCACAGCACCCTGGCACTCCTGCTCCTCATCGTGGCTCCTTCCACCAGCCTCCCGTGTCACCACCTGCGGACCCACGATATTGGGGATGCACTGCAGCTTCTCCAGGACATGGCTCCCAGCCACGCCCAGCCCTGCCACCTCCAAGAGAGGCCCTTCTTCCCCGACACCCTCCCGCACAACAACCTCCTCCCGCGCCAAGCCGCCGCCACCGCCCTGCGCATCCTCCAGCACCTCTTCCACACCCTCAGCACCAACGCCACCCGCCAGCACTGGCCCGCCCAGCCTCGCAGCGCCCTCCTCAACAAACTCCAGCACCACGTCCACCACCTCGAGCAATGCCTCCCCGACAACGCCGCGCTCTTCCAAGGACCACGCAACGCGCGGCTCACCATCAACAAGTACTTCAGTCGCATCCAGAGCTTCCTCCACGACAACAACCACAGCGCCTGTGCCTGGGACCACGTCCGCCTCGAAGCTCGTATCTGCTTCCAATACGTGGACAGACTCATACGGCAAATGAAGCACCAAGCTGCTCTGGACCCCACTAAACCCACGGAGAGCAAACACCCCTCCCCAGCCAGCACCAGTGGCCATGGATTGAGTGGTGACAGCAGCAGCCCAAGCCGGGATCACTCAGTACCAGTCAGATCTCTTCTGACCAGAATGATGAACTGATTGGGAAAGGGGTATGACCGTGGTGACGCTGGGGTCAGTCTGTGGCATCCCAGCCACGGCCACGGGAGAGGAAGGAGGAGGAAAATTCTGCGGTACACACTCATGGACAGCTGCGAGGCACTGGGGATAAAGATGGTACTTATTACCTGTGGAGTTATTACGTTCATCTAGACTGCAGGCTCACCTGATGAACGGGAAGGGGATTGTGGACACTGGGGAACTACTGTGGGACTCTTATGCCAATCACTATTTATCACAGATCTCTGTTTACTTACTTATTTAATTAATTAACTTAATAATTTATTTATTTGGCCAGCCATGTATTTATTTATTTATTTATTTATTTATTTATTTATTTATTTATTATTTTGTTAGAAATAAAGACTTTTTGATTAAACAAAAAAGAACAAAAAAGCAAAGCTGTGGCCATTGTGCTCCATGCTGATACCTGACAGGCAAAGACACAGTCTCTTCAGGCAGGCAGAGATGCAGCCCTCCTGCAGCCTATCTTGCCAACACCTCCTGCCTGGGTCAAAGGCTATGGACAGCAGACCATTCTCAGGGAATGGTGGTCCTGTAGTCCCCAGGCATCTCTTACAGCTGCCAGACCGTTGGGGCACCCATTTGCCCCTGATGGCACGTGATGCCTTCCTCCTCTTCCACCACCACACTCTTCCTTCCAGATCCTCCAGTAATGCCAAGACATGAAAGTCACCTCTTAACCATCAACCCACCACATACAACCATTCTGCAATGCCACAGCACTGTTTTGGAAACAACAGGATGGCATAGACAAGGTACACCTCAAAGAATCGAGGAGGGAATCCGTCAAGGTCTGCAAAGATTTGAACAAGGTACAGAAGCCCGGTGCTACCGACTTCACCCAAGAAACACCAAAAAGAAGAAACAAAATCTACAGGGGATGTCCAGAACTGCTCACTGCTCTGCTACAGCTGCCACAACTGGTCCAAGATGCTCCTGGCTGTGCTTAGACTCCAGTGGTTATGGGGACCTGCTAGAGCACACAGAGCACATTGTCCTTGTCCTTCTTCACCCCAACACATCATTAGCAAGCAAAGAGATCCATCACCCAAACACCATCACCCAATGTAGTCCAACCCAACCAGCACAGCATTCCCCATGAAGGGAACTGCCTACTGTGGTGGTTTGAAAAAGTTTCCTGCAATTTTTACCGGCCAAGACCTGGACAGTCTCCCTTGTACCTGACAAGGACCAATCAGTGTTGGATTTTTAATGCTGACACACTGTTACACCAATGAGAAAGTTTATGTGTCTTTGCGACACACACATGTAAAGACAAAAAACCTCGGGAAAGCTCTCTTTCCCTTCCGACCTCTCACAAGGTAACACCGGCCCAAGCTCTTGCTGCATGGCCCAGGCTGGGCAGGGGCAAGCGGGCAGAGCTCAGGAAGCCACTGGGCCCCATTTTCAACCAGGGGCCCCAATAGAAGGTGAGGAGACACCTGTTGCTATGATCCTAGCCCCCTCTGGCGTGGCCAGGGAGCCCATGGCTCAAGAGAGGCTCCAGGCAGCCGGGCCTGACCACTGCCCACACGGGCTGGGTGGAGGGAACACCCCCATGGAAGATCCCCAGCCCACAGCTGGAATTGAGGGTAGCAAATGCCAGAAAACAACAACCATGGAGCCAGAAAACTCGTCACTGCTTTCTGGCTGGGCCCTTACGATCCTAATCCACCTCCAGCATGGCCTTGAAAGGCCCTTCGCTGTAAACAGCTCCAGCCGCCCCATGGAACTCTCTGCTGCCCAGGCAAGTATTAACTCTTTCAATGCCCAGAATAAGACTTGGCAAATACTTTATTCTCTCTCCTGATGAAAGAAGAGGACCAAGATGATGATATGCACAAAACCAACATGAAAACACTGAGGTCAGACAGAAGGAAGAGTCAGGTCCCAGATGAGGGAAGGAGGAGAGTCATGGACTGAAATTTCTCTCTTTTTTATGCTATGGAGAAGAGGCTCTTGTTTCCCTGTAACACATACGATATTATGGGATGGATATGACTGTTCTAACTGTAGATATGAGCAGAAGTATTTGTGTTAAAGTAAGCAGATATTGAAATTGCTGTGATCCACTAAGCTTGAATAGTGAGAAGATCCCTACTTCTCCCCAGGGAAGAAGAGGAAGAAAAGCCTCTGTTTTCAAAGATGAACCGAGCTTTTGTTTGAACTGTTATAATCCTTAAAGTGTGCCTCATAAGTTGATACAGTCCTCAATAATGGTTATGGGAAAACTGTTAGTTGAGGAAGGGATTTCTACACAGTGATCAGATCTCCGTTCTCCCAAGTGGCTGATCATTGTGACATCAAGGCCACGAGAAAACTGTTTGTTGTAGAGAAATCTCCATAGACTGAAGAGGGAGGTCTCCTAAGTGAATTGATGAAAGACTATTTTAGATTTGGTAAACTGACTGAGTTGTTTTCTGTACATTCTCAGTGTGAAAGAAAAGAAGTGTGTGGAGGGAGGAAGAGTGGCCTAAAATTTTATTCTGAGGTGGTTTTTTTTCTTATAGTTTCTAGTAATAAAGTTTTTCTTTGTACCATTTAAAGTTGAGCCTGTTTTGCCTTCCTCCTAATCCTATCTCACAGCAGGAAAATTTCAAATTGATGAAGCAAAACCACTACACTAAATTGGTGTTTCTGCCTGGTTGTGAACTGAAACCAGGACACGCACATATCACCAGCAGCAGTTGCTTCACTCTCCAACCACCAACTCAAAAGTATCCCCCCAGGTCAGCAGCTCTGGCTTCCTCCTGCATGGCACAAAGAGGTTGTTTCCTGTGCTCAAACAACTTCCACCACTGCATAACTGCAAGGACACCACTCTGTGCAAACACTAATGATTATTTCCCATTTAGCTGAGTAACAAAACAAGAGGACCAAATACAGAATCATAGAATCATTAAGGTTAGAAAAGACTTCCAAGATCATCAAACCTTTTGACCAAATACCATTAAGCTGTATCATGAAGTGCCACATGTACTCAATTTTTGAACACTTCCAGGGATGGTGACTCCCCACTTCCCTAGGGAGTCTGTTCCAATGCTTGACCACTCCTTCAGTGAAGAATTTTTCCCTAATATCCAACCTGACCCTCTCCTGGCACAACTTGAGGCCATTTTCCTTTCCTATTGCTAGTTGCTGGGAGAAAAGGCCAATCCCTACATGGTTATAACCTTCTTTTAGATCATTGTAGAGAACGATAAGGTTCCCCCGAGTCTCCTTTTCCTCACACTAAACGCCCCCAGTTCCCTCAGCTGCTCCTCATATGATTCACTCTACAGATGCTTCCCCAGCTCCATTTCCTTCTCTGGACACTCTCCAGCACCTCAGTGCCCTTCTTGCTGTGAGGAAACAAAGCTGAACACAAGATTCCAGGTGTGGCCTCACCAGTGCCCCCAGCACAGGGGGATGGGCACTGTCCTGCTCCTGCTGGCCACAGTACTGCTGACACAAGCCCGGTGCCATTGGCCTTCTTGGCCACCTGGGCACACTCCAGCTCATGCCCAGCCACTGAAAACCAGCACCTCCAGCTCCTTTCCCTCTCAGCAGCTTTCCAGCCACCCTGTCCCAGCCGGAGCTGCAGGGGGTTGCTGTGACTCAATGGCAGGGCCCGGCACTTGGCCTTGTTGAACCTCACACCACTGGGCTCAGCCCATGGATCCAGCCTGAGCAGATCCCTCTGCAGAGCCTCCCTGCCCTCCAGCACATCCACACTCCCACCCAACTCGGTGCTGTCCTCAAAGTGACTAAAGGAGCTCTTGATTCCCTCACTGAGATCATCAATACAAGTAACAGGGCTAGCCCCAGAACAGAGCCCTGGGGAACACCACTAGTGACCAGCTGCCTGCTGCAAGTAATGCCATTCACCAGCACTCTCTGGGCCAGGCCATCAGACAGTTTTTAACTCAGAACATAGAGTGTCCAAGCCACAGGCAGCTGATGTTTCCAAGAGAATTCTATGGGATACAGTGTCAAACACTCTAGTTCTAAAGTCCAGGAAGTCAACGTCCCTGCACTTTCCCTCATCCACTAAAAGAGCCACCATGTTACAGAGGGAGATTGGAGCTATGCCTTTCACAAACCCACGCCAGCCTGATCCCCTGGATCTCTTGTATGTGCCATGTGATATGCACTCAAGCTTTCCCAGCACCAAGGTCAGGCTGACAGGCCTGTAGCTCCCCAGATTCTGCTTCTGACACTTTCTGCAGATAAGCATTACACTAGCCACCCTCCAATTGGCTGGGACCACCTTGGTTAGCCACGACTGGTGGTACATGATAAGGAGTGGCTCGGTGAGCTTTTCCACCAGCTCTCTTATATACTCAAGTACACAGCAGGACTTCTCAAGATGAAACTTCCACATTGTCCTCCTCCTGCTCCTATCCAGAAGAACCCTGTGATGTCAGGAATGAGACCTCATTGGTTCTGTCTTTACTGAGGCAGCTGAAGGAACTAACCACTCTCGGACAAAAACAGGAGTGGTGGTAATGACACACACTGGAATACGGGGAATTCAAACATAAAAGAATAAATGCATTTGAATTACTTTTTATATTCTGGTGATACAACACCAGAATAGGAATTAGAGAGGTTGAGTGATAACCACTCCTGGAGACCTATCTAAAAGCATCAGTAGACAAGGACAAGAGCAGGCTCTTCTGATAGCATCACACTGCACTTTGTCCAGGTCAAAACAGACAATTAAAATTAGTTTTTAAAAATCTTTTATTGTTAAAAATCAACAGCTCGGAGGAGATTTCTTAAAGACTGTCACAATGAAAGTCAAACTGGAAAGGGAAGCAAGAGACTGCAGAAACTTCATCAACAAACATTCAGTGCTCAGGTGCTTAGACCCAGAGCCACCTCCTCGACTAAATGACTTAAGGAGCTCCTGAGGATCCTGAGAAATAAACCACTTTACAACTCTTTCAAAGGCTAGAAAGAAACAATTTATTTGTATGAATATAAAGAAAATAAACATTCGGTAGATAGAAAACCAAGAACACCTAACGGAGAATTTTAAGCAGACTTGAGAAGTATCCCAGGCAGAATGGAAGCTTTGGACAACATTTATCAGGGAAGGCTTCCCATTGAGGTTCAGAAAGGACCTTATTGCTTGCTAAACTCCTTCTCAAAGAAGTGTGGGTGCAACTTAATCTAATCCTAGTCCTAGGTTCAGCAAATGGTTCATCTCTAAAGAATTATATAGGTGAAACTGAGCCTTTGTAATAAAACTTTGTCTGGCAGATTATGGACACATTTATTTATACATTTATGTGGGAAATATATTTATAAGGGAAAAAACAATTATGAAAATGAATTATGACGATGATAAAATAATTTTGATTAGAATTACATATGACACATTACCAATAAGGGTAACTACTTGTACACTGCCCTATTACACCAATCCTTCAAAAGCCAGCTTAATAAAAACCTAGAGAACAATACAATTAACCCAATGACTTTTGTTAAACCTCACGGAATAACCTAGAGGTTATTACCTCCAAGGCAAAACTATCCACAGAAAACAGTAGAAGGTGTGTGATGCAAACCCCTGCAGTTAAAGGGTACAATTGCAATTTTACACAATAAAATAATTAACTCACATAGATTAAAAGCAAGGAAAATTGTAACAGCTCAGCACCTCACCAGTAACTTACCAGCTAATTAATAGTTACTTAACAGCAGGACCACTTCCTTTTTTCTGAACTGGGAAGTCAGTTGGCAAATCACCACCAATGCAAATCTCTGTTAGGAAACACTACCTTACAATCCTCAAAATTCTTCATTTTAGAGGAGTTCAGGGACATTGATACTAGCACTCTTACAAAAGAAACAAAATTTTAACAACATTACAAATAATGCTAGAAAAATGGAAAAATCCAAGATACTACATGACAACGGAAGTAGAGTGACCAGATAACAGAAAGAAGGGAAATTCAGCGAAACACAGGGGAATGAGAGATGCTCCGAAAGAAGAAGAAAACCACAAAAACCCCACATCATCATTGCAAAAAAAAGATATGGTACTAATTAGGCAATTCAACCACCAACACCACCACAAAACACACCAGCAACCTAAAATATAGAGAAAAGAAAACAATGAAAAACACCATCCCAAACCACACACACCCCAACAAAACGCTGCCCCGAGACCACCACAGCCACCAGCCCCGACTGGAAAGCACGGGCGGAAACTCCCAGCAATCAGAAAGCGATGAAGGGAAATCTGCCGCCATACAAAGCCCCAAGCCCCGCAGCACCCCAAGCACAGCCACCACCGGCACAACCAGCGCCACCCAGCCCCACCAGCCTCCTGCCCAGCACCACCCCACAGCACACACAGCCCCAGCATGGCTGCTGCGCCCACAGCCACACGGCCACGCCTGCCGCACGCAGCCACGGCCCTCCTGCTCCTCCTCACCGCTCTCGCCACCACCCTCGCCTGCCAACACCTCTGGACACACGACGACGCCTTCCCCGGCGACGCCCTGCGCCTCCTCCACGACATGGCTCCCAGCCACGCCCAGCCCTGCCACCTCCAAGAGAGGCCCTTCTTCCCCGACACCCTCCCGCACAACAACCTCCTCCCGCGCCAAGCCGCCGCCACCGCCCTGCGCATCCTCCAGCACCTCTTCCACACCCTCAGCACCAACGCCACCCGCCAGCACTGGCCCGCCCAGCCTCGCAGCGCCCTCCTCAACAAACTCCAGCACCACGTCCACCACCTCGAGCAATGCCTCCCCGACAACGCCGCGCTCTTCCAAGGACCACGCAACCCGCTGCTCACCATCAACAAGTACTTCAGTCGCATCCAGAGCTTCCTCCACGCCCACAACCACAGCGCCTGCGCCTGGGACCACGTCCGCCTCGAAGCTCGCGCCTCTTTACGGCACCTCCACAGCCTCACGCGCGCCATGCGCCGCTAGCACCAACGCCCACACACCAACCCACCCCCACGCCCCCACACCTGCGCCCCAAACCCACCTCACCCCCCCAACCTGGGACAACGGACACGGCTGGAAGCACCGCACGGCAACCGCAGCCTACAGCCACTGCGCCTGCATTCATACAGCCTCTCCCAGGGATTCGCACAAAGGACTTCCTCGAGGTGGTTACACCGTGACTTGTTTATTTTATTTATTTATTTGTTCATTTATTTATTTGTTTGTTTGTTTGTTTGTTTATTTATTTATTCAGCTATTTATTCTTCTACTTACTCACTTCTATATGCCAGAAAAAATAAAGACCTAGGACAAAAATGCTCGCCACTGCCTCTCATCTCACTAGCACTGCAGCTACTCTTTGGGCCAGAGGACAACCGTCTCCACTCAACACCTACCCCCAGTCCTGCTCCAAACATCCTCTGCCCACTCTTCCACACGCCACTTGCCCAAGCATGATCCTGCAGCAACCCCTTTGGAAAAACACGGCCAAATTTTGGCCATCACCACCAAATAAAAACACCCCGAGGCTGTGCATTGGGGCCACTTTAGGATGCTTGTATCCCCAATCTTCTCTTGGTCTTGCAAATTGAGTTCTGCAGCTTTAAGACTGGGTCCAGGAGTCAAGGAGGAGGCAATAGGCGCTGAGTTTGTTATCACAGACTGCACTAGCTCCCCAGCATCCTTCACACTGACTGTGCTATGCACAGTGGACAGCTGCACAGAGGCTCTCCTTTGCTTTTGCTTACTTGTTCTGCCTAGCTGACGCCAAGAAGCTACCTGGACTCTGGCGGGTTTTTGGAGGGATTTTCTTTTATTTTACCTTATTTTTTTTTTTTAACCTTCTTCTCGGAGTTGTTCCAACCTGCTCCGGACTGAAAACCCAGAAGAGCCCCAGGAGCTCACAGCCGTGGCCCACTAGGTCTGGCCTGGGCTGCGGCATTTCCGGGCATCGGAGGGACTGAGAACAGACTGAGTGAGCCGGGCTGCGACCCACCAAAGGGACTCTTCTGAATTTGTCATCTCTTCGGAGCAGCAAGAGGCTTTGCGGTTTAGTACGTTCACTTTTGGGCTGGGAAGCGCTCTCCCGGTTAAATAAAGAGTTTATTTTCCACTTCTCTCCAAGGAAGTATTTCCTCAAACCAGCTGGGGGAGGGACTACTTGAATCTCTTTCCTAGACGGACCCCATTCAGAGGTTTCCTCCCAAAATTGCCCTAAACCACGACATGCCGGAAAGACACGCTGCAGCTCATCACTTTAAGCCATGCCGTACTCCAGCCATCCAATCCATGGATCAGCAACGAGGTCGTGTAGGACAGCGTCAAACCCTTTGCACAAGTCCAGGCACACCGGGTCACTCCCTCTGCCCCTAGCCACCAGTGCTGCCTAGCCCGAGCCACAGAACAACAAAACTTCCGGGAATGGCGAGCTTCCACTTCGCAAAGCCATCTTCCCTCCTACCAATCACCTCCTTGTTTTCCAGCCGTCTTAGCGGAATTTCTCTTTCCCGGAGAAGCAGCCTCATCATTTGGCCTGCAACAAAGCTCACACTCACTGCTCTGCAGTTCCCACGCTCTTCTGCTTTTCCCTTTGCAAAAACAGCCGTTGTATTTCCCTACTTCCACTTTCCAAGGACTTCAACTGACAAGCACCGCTTCCCAAAAATCATCCACCTTGGCCAAGCAACTCCATAGAACAATTCCCTCAGCACTCACGCGTGAATCTCATCAGGTCCCAATGCACGCCAACATATTCCGGTTCCCTCCGTGGGCTCAAACCTCATCCTATCCTACGCTGCCCTTGGCACCTTCATTCTTCATGCAGGGCTCCCACCCTTGGCCTTTGACGACTTCCGCACTGCGGCTGCAGCTCGCTGACACGCCAGGCTACAAACAACGGCTCATCTCCACAGCCTCTTTTCCCCAAAAGCCTAAAAGTTTCAAATTCCACACTCCACTCATAGCAACAATCCCACTATGTCCCCACAAGCCCCAGCCACATCATCCCCCACGCACATCTCAAAGCACCACCAATTCCTCTTCACCGCTCCCTGCATTTTGGGCCTTTCTTTAAAGACATCTGAAACTACCTGCAAATCTTCTCTACTCCAGCTGAAGAAGAAGCTCGGCTCCCCCAGCCTTTCTCACAAGTCATGTGCTCGGCTCCTCCCTGCATCTCCACAGCCATCCCCTCCAAGAGCTCCAGCCCTCCCGCTCACGAACTAAAGAGCCCTGAGCGGGACACGCTCTCCCAGGAGAGGCCTCTACCAATTCCAAAACACAACAGCACTTCTTTGACGGACGACAGTCGCCTTTCGCTCTCTGCTGCCTCATCCACGCAAGCAGGGCAAAAACAACCGTGCCCACGCACGGGGGCTCAACACGTGGGGCCACGGACACAAAGCAAGCAACGCACGAGCAGCAAAGCTCTTCCTCTTTTCCCACTCCTCCTTCGCTTTGCCTAGTTTTTTCATGTCTTGCTGGCTGACACTTCAGAATCCAAGAGTGCACCAAGGCAACCTCCGTGCAAGAACACTCTCACGGCTCCAAGGCCCATGCCCACAGACAGCCCCTTGCACACCGCCACTGCCCCAGGCATTCACTGCATGACCGAGAAACCCAGGCCCGGCCCACTTGACATCACTGCACATCCTTTGCAACCACAAAAGGAAAACGCTGGCAAAGATGAAAATAAAGGCAAGCCACAAACTGAAAGGAAAAGTGACCACAGCCACTACCACAGCTTTCCAGGTGGAAACCGATCCTAGGCACATAGGAGACTTCAGCTGCACACTACAGGCCCTAAAGCTGGCCCTGCAGCTGCAAGGGAACACCCAACACCCCTCCCCAACGCACCTGGCCCCGACGCCTCTGACCCATCGCTTTCACAACCCACTACTGCCACTCTCCCCCGGCACACCGCTGCCACCACAATCCCCAACCACACGCACCCCAACAAAACGCTGCCCCGAGACCACCACAGCCACCAGCCCCGACTGGAAAGCACGGGCGGAAACTCCCAGCAATCAGAAAGCGATGAAGGGAAACCTGCCGCCATACAAAGCCCCAAGCCCCGCAGCACCCCAAGCACAGCCACCACCGGCACAACCAGCGCCACCCAGCCCCACCAGCCTCCTGCCCAGCACCACCCCACAGCACACACAGCCCCAGCATGGCTGCTGCGCCCACAGCCACACGGCCACGCCTGCCGCACGCAGCCACGGCCCTCCTGCTCCTCCTCACCGCTCTCGCCACCACCCTCGCCTGCCAACACCTCTGGACACACGACGACGCCTTCCCCGGCGACGCCCTGCGCCTCCTCCACGACATGGCTCCCAGCCACGCCCAGCCCTGCCACCTCCAAGAGCGGCCCTTCTTCCCCGACACCCTCCCGCACAACAACCTCCTCCCGCGCCAAGCCGCCGCCACCGCCCTGCGCATCCTCCAGCACCTCTTCCACACCCTCAGCACCAACGCCACCCGCCAGCACTGGCCCGCCCAGCCTCGCAGCGCCCTCCTCAACAAACTCCAGCACCACGTCCACCACCTCGAGCAATGCCTCCCCGACAACGCCGCGCTCTTCCAAGGACCACGCAACCCGCTGCTCACCATCAACAAGTACTTCAGTCGCATCCAGAGCTTCCTCCACGCCCACAACCACAGCGCCTGCGCCTGGGACCACGTCCGCCTCGAAGCTCGCGCCTCTTTACGGCACCTCCACAGCCTCACGCGCGCCATGCGCCGCTAGCACCAACGCCCACACACCAACCCACCCCCACGCCCCCACACCTGCGCCCCAAACCCACCTCACCCCCCCAACCTGGGACAACGGACACGGCTGGAAGCACCGCACGGCAACCGCAGCCTACAGCCACTGCGCCTGCATTCATACAGCCTCTCCCAGGGATTCGCACAAAGGACTTCCTCGACGTGGTTACACCGTGACTTGTTTATTTTATTTATTTATTTGTTCATTTATTTATTTGTTTGTTTGTTTGTTTATTTATTTATTCAGCTATTTATTCTTCTACTTACTCACTTCTATATGCCAGAAAAAATAAAGACCTAGGACAAAAATGCTCGCCACTGCCTCTCATCTCACTAGCACTGCAGCTACTCTTTGGGCCAGAGGACAACCGTCTCCACTCAACACCTACCCCCAGTCCTGCTCCAAACATCCTCTGCCCACTCTTCCACACGCCACTTGCCCAAGCATGATCCTGCAGCAACCCCTTTGGAAAAACACGGCCAAATTTTGGCCATCACCACCAAATAAAAACACCCCGAGGCTGTGCATTGGGGCCACTTTAGGATGCTTGTATCCCCAATCTTCTCTTGGTCTTGCAAATTGAGTTCTGCAGCTTTAAGACTGGGTCCAGGAGTCAAGGAGGAGGCAATAGGCGCTGAGTTTGTTATCACAGACTGCACTAGCTCCCCAGCATCCTTCACACTGACTGTGCTATGCACAGTGGACAGCTGCACAGAGGCTCTCCTTTGCTTTTGCTTACTTGTTCTGCCTAGCTGACGCCAAGAAGCTACCTGGACTCTGGCGGGTTTTTGGAGGGATTTTCTTTTATTTTACCTTATTTTTTTTTTTTAACCTTCTTCTCGGAGTTGTTCCAACCTGCTCCGGACTGAAAACCCAGAAGAGCCCCAGGAGCTCACAGCCGTGGCCCACTAGGTCTGGCCTGGGCTGCGGCATTTCCGGGCATCGGAGGGACTGAGAACAGACTGAGTGAGCCGGGCTGCGACCCACCAAAGGGACTCTTCTGAATTTGTCATCTCTTCGGAGCAGCAAGAGGCTTTGCGGTTTAGTACGTTCACTTTTGGGCTGGGAAGCGCTCTCCCGGTTAAATAAAGAGTTTATTTTCCACTTCTCTCCAAGGAAGTATTTCCTCAAACCAGCTGGGGGAGGGACTACTTGAATCTCTTTCCTAGACGGACCCCATTCAGAGGTTTCCTCCCAAAATTGCCCTAAACCACGACATGCCGGAAAGACACGCTGCAGCTCATCACTTTAAGCCATGCCGTACTCCAGCCATCCAATCCATGGATCAGCAACGAGGTCGTGTAGGACAGCGTCAAACCCTTTGCACAAGTCCAGGCACACCGGGTCACTCCCTCTGCCCCTAGCCACCAGTGCTGCCTAGCCCGAGCCACAGAACAACAAAACTTCCGGGAATGGCGAGCTTCCACTTCGCAAAGCCATCTTCCCTCCTACCAATCACCTCCTTGTTTTCCAGCCGTCTTAGCGGAATTTCTCTTTCCCGGAGAAGCAGCCTCATCATTTGGCCTGCAACAAAGCTCACACTCACTGCTCTGCAGTTCCCACGCTCTTCTGCTTTTCCCTTTGCAAAAACAGCCGTTGTATTTCCCTACTTCCACTTTCCAAGGACTTCAACTGACAAGCACCGCTTCCCAAAAATCATCCACCTTGGCCAAGCAACTCCATAGAACAATTCCCTCAGCACTCACGCGTGAATCTCATCAGGTCCCAATGCACGCCAACATATTCCGGTTCCCTCCGTGGGCTCAAACCTCATCCTATCCTACGCTGCCCTTGGCACCTTCATTCTTCATGCAGGGCTCCCACCCTTGGCCTTTGACGACTTCCGCACTGCGGCTGCAGCTCGCTGACACGCCAGGCTACAAACAACGGCTCATCTCCACAGCCTCTTTTCCCCAAAAGCCTAAAAGTTTCAAATTCCACACTCCACTCATAGCAACAATCCCACTATGTCCCCACAAGCCCCAGCCACATCATCCCCCACGCACATCTCAAAGCACCACCAATTCCTCTTCACCGCTCCCTGCATTTTGGGCCTTTCTTTAAAGACATCTGAAACTACCTGCAAATCTTCTCTACTCCAGCTGAAGAAGAAGCTCGGCTCCCCCAGCCTTTCTCACAAGTCATGTGCTCGGCTCCTCCCTGCATCTCCACAGCCATCCCCTCCAAGAGCTCCAGCCCTCCCGCTCACGAACTAAAGAGCCCTGAGCGGGACACGCTCTCCCAGGAGAGGCCTCTACCAATTCCAAAACACAACAGCACTTCTTTGACGGACGACAGTCGCCTTTCGCTCTCTGCTGCCTCATCCACGCAAGCAGGGCAAAAACAACCGTGCCCACGCACGGGGGCTCAACACGTGGGGCCACGGACACAAAGCAAGCAACGCACGAGCAGCAAAGCTCTTCCTCTTTTCCCACTCCTCCTTCGCTTTGCCTAGTTTTTTCATGTCTTGCTGGCTGACACTTCAGAATCCAAGAGTGCACCAAGGCAACCTCCGTGCAAGAACACTCTCACGGCTCCAAGGCCCATGCCCACAGACAGCCCCTTGCACACCGCCACTGCCCCAGGCATTCACTGCATGACCGAGAAACCCAGGCCCGGCCCACTTGACATCACTGCACATCCTTTGCAACCACAAAAGGAAAACGCTGGCAAAGATGAAAATAAAGGCAAGCCACAAACTGAAAGGAAAAGTGACCACAGCCACTACCACAGCTTTCCAGGTGGAAACCGATCCTAGGCACATAGGAGACTTCAGCTGCACACTACAGGCCCTAAAGCTGGCCCTGCAGCTGCAAGGGAACACCCAACACCCCTCCCCAACGCACCTGGCCCCGACGCCTCTGACCCATCGCTTTCACAACCCACTACTGCCACTCTCCCCCGGCACACCGCTGCCACCACAATCCCCAACCACACGCACCCCAACAAAACGCTGCCCCGAGACCACCACAGCCACCAGCCCCGACTGGAAAGCACGGGCGGAAACTCCCAGCAATCAGAAAGCGATGAAGGGAAACCTGCCGCCATACAAAGCCCCAAGCCCCGCAGCACCCCAAGCACAGCCACCACCGGCACAACCAGCGCCACCCAGCCCCACCAGCCTCCTGCCCAGCACCACCCCACAGCACACACAGCCCCAGCATGGCTGCTGCGCCCACAGCCACACGGCCACGCCTGCCGCACGCAGCCACGGCCCTCCTGCTCCTCCTCACCGCTCTCGCCACCACCCTCGCCTGCCAACACCTCTGGACACACGACGACGCCTTCCCCGGCGACGCCCTGCGCCTCCTCCACGACATGGCTCCCAGCCACGCCCAGCCCTGCCACCTCCAAGAGCGGCCCTTCTTCCCCGACACCCTCCCGCACAACAACCTCCTCCCGCGCCAAGCCGCCGCCACCGCCCTGCGCATCCTCCAGCACCTCTTCCACACCCTCAGCACCAACGCCACCCGCCAGCACTGGCCCGCCCAGCCTCGCAGCGCCCTCCTCAACAAACTCCAGCACCACGTCCACCACCTCGAGCAATGCCTCCCCGACAACGCCGCGCTCTTCCAAGGACCACGCAACCCGCTGCTCACCATCAACAAGTACTTCAGTCGCATCCAGAGCTTCCTCCACGCCCACAACCACAGCGCCTGCGCCTGGGACCACGTCCGCCTCGAAGCTCGCGCCTCTTTACGGCACCTCCACAGCCTCACGCGCGCCATGCGCCGCTAGCACCAACGCCCACACACCAACCCACCCCCACGCCCCCACACCTGCGCCCCAAACCCACCTCACCCCCCCAACCTGGGACAACGGACACGGCTGGAAGCACCGCACGGCAACCGCAGCCTACAGCCACTGCGCCTGCATTCATACAGCCTCTCCCAGGGATTCGCACAAAGGACTTCCTCGACGTGGTTACACCGTGACTTGTTTATTTTATTTATTTATTTGTTCATTTATTTATTTGTTTGTTTGTTTGTTTGTTTATTTATTTATTCAGCTATTTATTCTTCTACTTACTCACTTCTATATGCCAGAAAAAATAAAGACCTAGGACAAAAATGCTCGCCACTGCCTCTCATCTCACTAGCACTGCAGCTACTCTTTGGGCCAGAGGACAACCGTCTCCACTCAACACCTACCCCCAGTCCTGCTCCAAACATCCTCTGCCCACTCTTCCACACGCCACTTGCCCAAGCATGATCCTGCAGCAACCCCTTTGGAAAAACACGGCCAAATTTTGGCCATCACCACCAAATAAAAACACCCCGAGGCTGTGCATTGGGGCCACTTTAGGATGCTTGTATCCCCAATCTTCTCTTGGTCTTGCAAATTGAGTTCTGCAGCTTTAAGACTGGGTCCAGGAGTCAAGGAGGAGGCAATAGGCGCTGAGTTTGTTATCACAGACTGCACTAGCTCCCCAGCATCCTTCACACTGACTGTGCTATGCACAGTGGACAGCTGCACAGAGGCTCTCCTTTGCTTTTGCTTACTTGTTCTGCCTAGCTGACGCCAAGAAGCTACCTGGACTCTGGCGGGTTTTTGGAGGGATTTTCTTTTATTTTATCTTATTTTTTTTTTTTAACCTTCTTCTCGGAGTTGTTCCAACCTGCTCCGGACTGAAAACCCAGAAGAGCCCCAGGAGCTCACACCCGTGGCCCACTAGGTCTGGCCTGGGCTGCGGCATTTCCGGGCATCGGAGGGACTGAGAACAGACTGAGTGAGCCGGGCTGCGACCCACCAAAGGGACTCTTCTGAATTTGTCACCTCTTCGGAGCAGCAAGAGGCTTTGCGGTTTAGTACGTTCACTTTTGGGCTGGGAAGCGCTCTCCCGGTTAAATAAAGAGTTTATTTTCCACTTCTCTCCAAGGAAGTATTTCCTCAAACCAGCTGGGGGAGGGACTACTTGAATCTCTTTCCTAGACGGACCCCATTCAGAGGTTTCCTCCCAAAATTGCCCTAAACCACGACATGCCGGAAAGACACGCTGCAGCTCATCACTTTAAGCCATGCCGTACTCCAGCCATCCAATCCATGGATCAGCAACGAGGTCGTGTAGGACAGCGTCAAACCCTTTGCACAAGTCCAGGCACACCAGGTCACTCCCTCTGCCCCTAGCCACCAGTGCTGCCTAGCCCGAGCCACAGAACAACAAAACTTCCGGGAATGGCGAGCTTCCACTTCGCAAAGCCATCTTCCCTCCTACCAATCACCTCCTTGTTTTCCAGCCGTCTTAGCGGAATTTCTCTTTCCCGGAGAAGCAGCCTCATCGTTTGGCCTGCAACAAAGCTCACACTCACTGCTCTGCAGTTCCCACGCTCTTCTGCTTTTCCCTTTGCAAAAACAGCCGTCGTATTTCCCTACTTCCACTTTCCAAGGACTTCAACTGACAAGCACCGCTTCCCAAAAATCATCCACCTTGGCCAAGCAACTCCATAGAACAATTCCCTCAGCACTCACGCGTGAATCTCATCAGGTCCCAATGCACGCCAACATATTCCGGTTCCCTCCGTGGGCTCAAACCTCATCCTATCCTACGCTGCCCTTGGCACCTTCATTCTTCATGCAGGGCTCCCACCCTTGGCCTTTGACGACTTCCGCACTGCGGCTGCAGCTCGCTGACACGCCAGGCTACAAACAACGGCTCATCTCCACAGCCTCTTTTCCCCAAAAGCCTAAAAGTTTCAAATTCCACACTCCACTCATAGCAACAATCCCACTATGTCCCCACAAGCCCCAGCCACATCATCCCCCACGCACATCTCAAAGCACCACCAATTCCTCTTCACCGCTCCCTGCATTTTGGGCCTTTCTTTAAAGACATCTGAAACTACCTGCAAATCTTCTCTACTCCAGCTGAAGAAGAAGCTCGGCTCCCCCAGCCTTTCTCACAAGTCATGTGCTCGGCTCCTCCCTGCATCTCCACAGCCATCCCCTCCAAGAGCTCCAGCCCTCCCGCTCACGAACTAAAGAGCCCTGAGCGGGACACGCTCACCCAGGAGAGGCCACTACCAATTCCAAAACACAACAGCACTTCTTTGACGGACGACAGTCGCCTTTCGCTCTCTGCTGCCTCATCCACGCAAGCAGGGCAAAAACAACCGTGCCCACGCACGGGGGCTCAACACGTGGGGTCACGGACACAAAGCAAGCAATGCACGAGCAGCAAAGCTCTTCCTCTTTTCCCACTCCTCCTTCGCTTTGCCTAGTTTTTTCATGTCTTGCTGGCTGACACTTCAGAATCCAAGAGTGCACCAAGGCAACCTCCGTGCAAGAACACTCTCACGGCTCCAAGGCCCATGCCCACAGACAGCCCCTTGCACACCGCCACTGCCCCAGGCATTCACTGCATGACCGAGAAACCCAGGCCCGGCCCACTTGACATCACTGCACATCCTTTGCAACCACAAAAGGAAAACGCTGGCAAAGATGAAAATAAAGGCAAGCCACAAACTGAAAGGAAAAGTGACCACAGCCACTACCACAGCTTTCCAGGTGGAAACCGATCCTAGGCACATAGGAGACTTCAGCTGCACACTACAGGCCCTAAAGCTGGCCCTGCAGCTGCCAGGGAACACCCAACACCCCTCCCCAACACACCTGGCCCCGACGCCTCTGACCCATCGCTTTCACAACCCACTACTGCCACTCTCCCCCGGCACACCGCTGCCACCACAATCCCCAACCACACGCACCCCAACAAAACGCTGCCCCGAGACCACCACAGCCACCAGCCCCGACTGGAAAGCACGGGCGGAAACTCCCAGCAATCAGAAAGCGATGAAGGGAAACCTGCCGCCATACAAAGCCCCAAGCCCCGCAGCACCCCAAGCACAGCCACCACCGGCACAACCAGCGCCACCCAGCCCCACCAGCCTCCTGCCCAGCACCACCCCACAGCACACACAGCCCCAGCATGGCTGCTGCGCCCACAGCCACACGGCCACGCCTGCCGCACGCAGCCACGGCCCTCCTGCTCCTCCTCACCGCTCTCGCCACCACCCTCGCCTGCCAACACCTCTGGACACACGACGACGCCTTCCCCGGCGACGCCCTGCGCCTCCTCCACGACATGGCTCCCAGCCACGCCCAGCCCTGCCACCTCCAAGAGCGGCCCTTCTTCCCCGACACCCTCCCGCACAACAACCTCCTCCCGCGCCAAGCCGCCGCCACCGCCCTGCGCATCCTCCAGCACCTCTTCCACACCCTCAGCACCAACGCCACCCGCCAGCACTGGCCCGCCCAGCCTCGCAGCGCCCTCCTCAACAAACTCCAGCACCACGTCCACCACCTCGAGCAATGCCTCCCCGACAACGCCGCGCTCTTCCAAGGACCACGCAACCCGCTGCTCACCATCAACAAGTACTTCAGTCGCATCCAGAGCTTCCTCCACGCCCACAACCACAGCGCCTGCGCCTGGGACCACGTCCGCCTCGAAGCTCGCGCCTCTTTACGGCACCTCCACAGCCTCACGCGCGCCATGCGCCGCTAGCACCAACGCCCACACACCAACCCACCCCCACGCCCCCACACCTGCGCCCCAAACCCACCTCACCCCCCCAACCTGGGACAACGGACACGGCTGGAAGCACCGCACGGCAACCGCAGCCTACAGCCACTGCGCCTGCATTCATACAGCCTCTCCCAGGGATTCGCACAAAGGACTTCCTCGACGTGGTTACACCGTGACTTGTTTATTTTATTTATTTATTTGTTCATTTATTTATTTGTTTGTTTGTTTGTTTATTTATTTATTCAGCTATTTATTCTTCTACTTACTCACTTCTATATGCCAGAAAAAATAAAGACCTAGGACAAAAATGCTCGCCACTGCCTCTCATCTCACTAGCACTGCAGCTACTCTTTGGGCCAGAGGACAACCGTCTCCACTCAACACCTACCCCCAGTCCTGCTCCAAACATCCTCTGCCCACTCTTCCACACGCCACTTGCCCAAGCATGATCCTGCAGCAACCCCTTTGGAAAAACACGGCCAAATTTTGGCCATCACCACCAAATAAAAACACCCCGAGGCTGTGCATTGGGGCCACTTTAGGATGCTTGTATCCCCAATCTTCTCTTGGTCTTGCAAATTGAGTTCTGCAGCTTTAAGACTGGGTCCAGGAGTCAAGGAGGAGGCAATAGGCGCTGAGTTTGTTATCACAGACTGCACTAGCTCCCCAGCATCCTTCACACTGACTGTGCTATGCACAGTGGACAGCTGCACAGAGGCTCTCCTTTGCTTTTGCTTACTTGTTCTGCCTAGCTGACGCCAAGAAGCTACCTGGACTCTGGCGGGTTTTTGGAGGGATTTTCTTTTATTTTACCTTATTTTTTTTTTTTAACCTTCTTCTCGGAGTTGTTCCAACCTGCTCCGGACTGAAAACCCAGAAGAGCCCCAGGAGCTCACAGCCGTGGCCCACTAGGTCTGGCCTGGGCTGCGGCATTTCCGGGCATCGGAGGGACTGAGAACAGACTGAGTGAGCCGGGCTGCGACCCACCAAAGGGACTCTTCTGAATTTGTCATCTCTTCGGAGCAGCAAGAGGCTTTGCGGTTTAGTACGTTCACTTTTGGGCTGGGAAGCGCTCTCCCGGTTAAATAAAGAGTTTATTTTCCACTTCTCTCCAAGGAAGTATTTCCTCAAACCAGCTGGGGGAGGGACTACTTGAATCTCTTTCCTAGACGGACCCCATTCAGAGGTTTCCTCCCAAAATTGCCCTAAACCACGACATGCCGGAAAGACACGCTGCAGCTCATCACTTTAAGCCATGCCGTACTCCAGCCATCCAATCCATGGATCAGCAACGAGGTCGTGTAGGACAGCGTCAAACCCTTTGCACAAGTCCAGGCACACCGGGTCACTCCCTCTGCCCCTAGCCACCAGTGCTGCCTAGCCCGAGCCACAGAACAACAAAACTTCCGGGAATGGCGAGCTTCCACTTCGCAAAGCCATCTTCCCTCCTACCAATCACCTCCTTGTTTTCCAGCCGTCTTAGCGGAATTTCTCTTTCCCGGAGAAGCAGCCTCATCATTTGGCCTGCAACAAAGCTCACACTCACTGCTCTGCAGTTCCCACGCTCTTCTGCTTTTCCCTTTGCAAAAACAGCCGTTGTATTTCCCTACTTCCACTTTCCAAGGACTTCAACTGACAAGCACCGCTTCCCAAAAATCATCCACCTTGGCCAAGCAACTCCATAGAACAATTCCCTCAGCACTCACGCGTGAATCTCATCAGGTCCCAATGCACGCCAACATATTCCGGTTCCCTCCGTGGGCTCAAACCTCATCCTATCCTACGCTGCCCTTGGCACCTTCATTCTTCATGCAGGGCTCCCACCCTTGGCCTTTGACGACTTCCGCACTGCGGCTGCAGCTCGCTGACACGCCAGGCTACAAACAACGGCTCATCTCCACAGCCTCTTTTCCCCAAAAGCCTAAAAGTTTCAAATTCCACACTCCACTCATAGCAACAATCCCACTATGTCCCCACAAGCCCCAGCCACATCATCCCCCACGCACATCTCAAAGCACCACCAATTCCTCTTCACCGCTCCCTGCATTTTGGGCCTTTCTTTAAAGACATCTGAAACTACCTGCAAATCTTCTCTACTCCAGCTGAAGAAGAAGCTCGGCTCCCCCAGCCTTTCTCACAAGTCATGTGCTCGGCTCCTCCCTGCATCTCCACAGCCATCCCCTCCAAGAGCTCCAGCCCTCCCGCTCACGAACTAAAGAGCCCTGAGCGGGACACGCTCTCCCAGGAGAGGCCTCTACCAATTCCAAAACACAACAGCACTTCTTTGACGGACGACAGTCGCCTTTCGCTCTCTGCTGCCTCATCCACGCAAGCAGGGCAAAAACAACCGTGCCCACGCACGGGGGCTCAACACGTGGGGCCACGGACACAAAGCAAGCAACGCACGAGCAGCAAAGCTCTTCCTCTTTTCCCACTCCTCCTTCGCTTTGCCTAGTTTTTTCATGTCTTGCTGGCTGACACTTCAGAATCCAAGAGTGCACCAAGGCAACCTCCGTGCAAGAACACTCTCACGGCTCCAAGGCCCATGCCCACAGACAGCCCCTTGCACACCGCCACTGCCCCAGGCATTCACTGCATGACCGAGAAACCCAGGCCCGGCCCACTTGACATCACTGCACATCCTTTGCAACCACAAAAGGAAAACGCTGGCAAAGATGAAAATAAAGGCAAGCCACAAACTGAAAGGAAAAGTGACCACAGCCACTACCACAGCTTTCCAGGTGGAAACCGATCCTAGGCACATAGGAGACTTCAGCTGCACACTACAGGCCCTAAAGCTGGCCCTGCAGCTGCAAGGGAACACCCAACACCCCTCCCCAACGCACCTGGCCCCGACGCCTCTGACCCATCGCTTTCACAACCCACTACTGCCACTCTCCCCCGGCACACCGCTGCCACCACAATCCCCAACCACACGCACCCCAACAAAACGCTGCCCCGAGACCACCACAGCCACCAGCCCCGACTGGAAAGCACGGGCGGAAACTCCCAGCAATCAGAAAGCGATGAAGGGAAACCTGCCGCCATACAAAGCCCCAAGCCCCGCAGCACCCCAAGCACAGCCACCACCGGCACAACCAGCGCCACCCAGCCCCACCAGCCTCCTGCCCAGCACCACCCCACAGCACACACAGCCCCAGCATGGCTGCTGCGCCCACAGCCACACGGCCACGCCTGCCGCACGCAGCCACGGCCCTCCTGCTCCTCCTCACCGCTCTCGCCACCACCCTCGCCTGCCAACACCTCTGGACACACGACGACGCCTTCCCCGGCGACGCCCTGCGCCTCCTCCACGACATGGCTCCCAGCCACGCCCAGCCCTGCCACCTCCAAGAGCGGCCCTTCTTCCCCGACACCCTCCCGCACAACAACCTCCTCCCGCGCCAAGCCGCCGCCACCGCCCTGCGCATCCTCCAGCACCTCTTCCACACCCTCAGCACCAACGCCACCCGCCAGCACTGGCCCGCCCAGCCTCGCAGCGCCCTCCTCAACAAACTCCAGCACCACGTCCACCACCTCGAGCAATGCCTCCCCGACAACGCCGCGCTCTTCCAAGGACCACGCAACCCGCTGCTCACCATCAACAAGTACTTCAGTCGCATCCAGAGCTTCCTCCACGCCCACAACCACAGCGCCTGCGCCTGGGACCACGTCCGCCTCGAAGCTCGCGCCTCTTTACGGCACCTCCACAGCCTCACGCGCGCCATGCGCCGCTAGCACCAACGCCCACACACCAACCCACCCCCACGCCCCCACACCTGCGCCCCAAACCCACCTCACCCCCCCAACCTGGGACAACGGACACGGCTGGAAGCACCGCACGGCAACCGCAGCCTACAGCCACTGCGCCTGCATTCATACAGCCTCTCCCAGGGATTCGCACAAAGGACTTCCTCGACGTGGTTACACCGTGACTTGTTTATTTTATTTATTTATTTGTTCATTTATTTATTTGTTTGTTTGTTTGTTTGTTTATTTATTTATTCAGCTATTTATTCTTCTACTTACTCACTTCTATATGCCAGAAAAAATAAAGACCTAGGACAAAAATGCTCGCCACTGCCTCTCATCTCACTAGCACTGCAGCTACTCTTTGGGCCAGAGGACAACCGTCTCCACTCAACACCTACCCCCAGTCCTGCTCCAAACATCCTCTGCCCACTCTTCCACACGCCACTTGCCCAAGCATGATCCTGCAGCAACCCCTTTGGAAAAACATGGCCAAATTTTGGCCATCACCACCAAATAAAAACACCCCGAGGCTGTGCATTGGGGCCACTTTAGGATGCTTGTATCCCCAATCTTCTCTTGGTCTTGCAAATTGAGTTCTGCAGCTTTAAGACTGGGTCCAGGAGTCAAGGAGGAGGCAATAGGCGCTGAGTTTGTTATCACAGACTGCACTAGCTCCCCAGCATCCTTCACACTGACTGTGCTATGCACAGTGGACAGCTGCACAGAGGCTCTCCTTTGCTTTTGCTTACTTGTTCTGCCTAGCTGACGCCAAGAAGCTACCTGGACTCTGGCGGGTTTTTGGAGGGATTTTCTTTTATTTTATCTTATTTTTTTTTTTTAACCTTCTTCTCGGAGTTGTTCCAACCTGCTCCGGACTGAAAACCCAGAAGAGCCCCAGGAGCTCACAGCCGTGGCCCACTAGGTCTGGCCTGGGCTGCGGCATTTCCGGGCATCGGAGGGACTGAGAACAGACTGAGTGAGCCGGGCTGCGACCCACCAAAGGGACTCTTCTGAATTTGTCACCTCTTCGGAGCAGCAAGAGGCTTTGCGGTTTAGTACGTTCACTTTTGGGCTGGGAAGCGCTCTCCCGGTTAAATAAAGAGTTTATTTTCCACTTCTCTCCAAGGAAGTATTTCCTCAAACCAGCTGGGGGAGGGACTACTTGAATCTCTTTCCTAGACGGACCCCATTCAGAGGTTTCCTCCCAAAATTGCCCTAAACCACGACATGCCGGAAAGACACGCTGCAGCTCATCACTTTAAGCCATGCCGTACTCCAGCCATCCAATCCATGGATCAGCAACGAGGTCGTGTAGGACAGCGTCAAACCCTTTGCACAAGTCCAGGCACACCGGGTCACTCCCTCTGCCCCTAGCCACCAGTGCTGCCTAGCCCGAGCCACAGAACAACAAAACTTCCGGGAATGGCGAGCTTCCACTTCGCAAAGCCATCTTCCCTCCTACCAATCACCTCCTTGTTTTCCAGCCGTCTTAGCGGAATTTCTCTTTCCCGGAGAAGCAGCCTCATCATTTGGCCTGCAACAAAGCTCACACTCACTGCTCTGCAGTTCCCACGCTCTTCTGCTTTTCCCTTTGCAAAAACAGCCGTTGTATTTCCCTACTTCCACTTTCCAAGGACTTCAACTGACAAGCACCGCTTCCCAAAAATCATCCACCTTGGCCAAGCAACTCCATAGAACAATTCCCTCAGCACTCACGCGTGAATCTCATCAGGTCCCAATGCACGCCAACATATTCCGGTTCCCTCCGTGGGCTCAAACCTCATCCTATCCTACGCTGCCCTTGGCACCTTCATTCTTCATGCAGGGCTCCCACCCTTGGCCTTTGACGACTTCCGCACTGCGGCTGCAGCTCGCTGACACGCCAGGCTACAAACAACGGCTCATCTCCACAGCCTCTTTTCCCCAAAAGCCTAAAAGTTTCAAATTCCACACTCCACTCATAGCAACAATCCCACTATGTCCCCACAAGCCCCAGCCACATCATCCCCCACGCACATCTCAAAGCACCACCAATTCCTCTTCACCGCTCCCTGCATTTTGGGCCTTTCTTTAAAGACATCTGAAACTACCTGCAAATCTTCTCTACTCCAGCTGAAGAAGAAGCTCGGCTCCCCCAGCCTTTCTCACAAGTCATGTGCTCGGCTCCTCCCTGCATCTCCACAGCCATCCCCTCCAAGAGCTCCAGCCCTCCCGCTCACGAACTAAAGAGCCCTGAGCGGGACACGCTCACCCAGGAGAGGCCACTACCAATTCCAAAACACAACAGCACTTCTTTGACGGACGACAGTCGCCTTTCGCTCTCTGCTGCCTCATCCACGCAAGCAGGGCAAAAACAACCGTGCCCACGCACGGGGGCTCAACACGTGGGGTCACGGACACAAAGCAAGCAACGCACGAGCAGCAAAGCTCTTCCTCTTTTCCCACTCCTCCTTCGCTTTGCCTAGTTTTTTCATGTCTTGCTGGCTGACACTTCAGAATCCAAGAGTGCACCAAGGCAACCTCCGTGCAAGAACACTCTCACGGCTCCAAGGCCCATGCCCACAGACAGCCCCTTGCACACCGCCACTGCCCCAGGCATTCACTGCATGACCGAGAAACCCAGGCCCGGCCCACTTGACATCACTGCACATCCTTTGCAACCACAAAAGGAAAACGCTGGCAAAGATGAAAATAAAGGCAAGCCACAAACTGAAAGGAAAAGTGACCACAGCCACTACCACAGCTTTCCAGGTGGAAACCGATCCTAGGCACATAGGAGACTTCAGCTGCACACTACAGGCCCTAAAGCTGGCCCTGCAGCTGCCAGGGAACACCCAACACCCCTCCCCAACACACCTGGCCCCGACGCCTCTGACCCATCGCTTTCACAACCCACTACTGCCACTCTCCCCCGGCACACCGCTGCCACCACAATCCCCAACCACACGCACCCCAACAAAACGCTGCCCCGAGACCACCACAGCCACCAGCCCCGACTGGAAAGCACGGGCGGAAACTCCCAGCAATCAGAAAGCGATGAAGGGAAACCTGCCGCCATACAAAGCCCCAAGCCCCGCAGCACCCCAAGCACAGCCACCACCGGCACAACCAGCGCCACCCAGCCCCACCAGCCTCCTGCCCAGCACCACCCCACAGCACACACAGCCCCAGCATGGCTGCTGCGCCCACAGCCACACGGCCACGCCTGCCGCACGCAGCCACGGCCCTCCTGCTCCTCCTCACCGCTCTCGCCACCACCCTCGCCTGCCAACACCTCTGGACACACGACGACGCCTTCCCCGGCGACGCCCTGCGCCTCCTCCACGACATGGCTCCCAGCCACGCCCAGCCCTGCCACCTCCAAGAGCGGCCCTTCTTCCCCGACACCCTCCCGCACAACAACCTCCTCCCGCGCCAAGCCGCCGCCACCGCCCTGCGCATCCTCCAGCACCTCTTCCACACCCTCAGCACCAACGCCACCCGCCAGCACTGGCCCGCCCAGCCTCGCAGCGCCCTCCTCAACAAACTCCAGCACCACGTCCACCACCTCGAGCAATGCCTCCCCGACAACGCCGCGCTCTTCCAAGGACCACGCAACCCGCTGCTCACCATCAACAAGTACTTCAGTCGCATCCAGAGCTTCCTCCACGCCCACAACCACAGCGCCTGCGCCTGGGACCACGTCCGCCTCGAAGCTCGCGCCTCTTTACGGCACCTCCACAGCCTCACGCGCGCCATGCGCCGCTAGCACCAACGCCCACACACCAACCCACCCCCACGCCCCCACACCTGCGCCCCAAACCCACCTCACCCCCCCAACCTGGGACAACGGACACGGCTGGAAGCACCGCACGGCAACCGCAGCCTACAGCCACTGCGCCTGCATTCATACAGCCTCTCCCAGGGAT
This sequence comes from Sturnus vulgaris, assembly GCF_052056855.1. Lineage (NCBI taxonomy): Eukaryota > Metazoa > Chordata > Aves > Passeriformes > Sturnidae > Sturnus > Sturnus vulgaris. The sequence continues at coordinate 74,396,102 of NC_142283.1, read as the reverse complement.
TCGCACAAAGGACTTCCTCGACGTGGTTACACCGTGACTTGTTTATTTTATTTATTTATTTGTTCATTTATTTGTTTGTTTGTTTGTTTGTTTGTTTATTTATTTATTCAGCTATTTATTCTTCTACTTACTCACTTCTATATGCCAGAAAAAATAAAGACCTAGGACAAAAATGCTCGCCACTGCCTCTCATCTCACTAGCACTGCAGCTACTCTTTGGGCCAGAGGACAACCGTCTCCACTCAACACCTACCCCCAGTCCTGCTCCAAACATCCTCTGCCCACTCTTCCACACGCCACTTGCCCAAGCATGATCCTGCAGCAACCCCTTTGGAAAAACACGGCCAAATTTTGGCCATCACCACCAAATAAAAACACCCCGAGGCTGTGCATTGGGGCCACTTTAGGATGCTTGTATCCCCAATCTTCTCTTGGTCTTGCAAATTGAGTTCTGCAGCTTTAAGACTGGGTCCAGGAGTCAAGGAGGAGGCAATAGGCGCTGAGTTTGTTATCACAGACTGCACTAGCTCCCCAGCATCCTTCACACTGACTGTGCTATGCACAGTGGACAGCTGCACAGAGGCTCTCCTTTGCTTTTGCTTACTTGTTCTGCCTAGCTGACGCCAAGAAGCTACCTGGACTCTGGCGGGTTTTTGGAGGGATTTTCTTTTATTTTATCTTATTTTTTTTTTTTAACCTTCTTCTCGGAGTTGTTCCAACCTGCTCCGGACTGAAAACCCAGAAGAGCCCCAGGAGCTCACAGCCGTGGCCCACTAGGTCTGGCCTGGGCTGCGGCATTTCCGGGCATCGGAGGGACTGAGAACAGACTGAGTGAGCCGGGCTGCGACCCACCAAAGGGACTCTTCTGAATTTGTCATCTCTTCGGAGCAGCAAGAAGCTTTGCGGTTTAGTACGTTCACTTTTGGGCTGGGAAGCGCTCTCCCGGTTAAATAAAGAGTTTATTTTCCACTTCTCTCCAAGGAAGTATTTCCTCAAACCAGCTGGGGGAGGGACTACTTGAATCTCTTTCCTAGACGGACCCCATTCAGAGGTTTCCTCCCAAAATTGCCCTAAACCACGACATGCCGGAAAGACACGCTGCAGCTCATCACTTTAAGCCATGCCGTACTCCAGCCATCCAATCCATGGATCAGCAACGAGGTCGTGTAGGACAGCGTCAAACCCTTTGCACAAGTCCAGGCACACCAGGTCACTCCCTCTGCCCCTAGCCACCAGTGCTGCCTAGCCCGAGCCACAGAACAACAAAACTTCCGGGAATGGCGAGCTTCCACTTCGCAAAGCCATCTTCCCTCCTACCAATCACCTCCTTGTTTTCCAGCCGTCTTAGCGGAATTTCTCTTTCCCGGAGAAGCAGCCTCATCGTTTGGCCTGCAACAAAGCTCACACTCACTGCTCTGCAGTTCCCACGCTCTTCTGCTTTTCCCTTTGCAAAAACAGCCGTCGTATTTCCCTACTTCCACTTTCCAAGGACTTCAACTGACAAGCACCGCTTCCCAAAAATCATCCACCTTGGCCAAGCAACTCCATAGAACAATTCCCTCAGCACTCACGCGTGAATCTCATCAGGTCCCAATGCACGCCAACATATTCCGGTTCCCTCCGTGGGCTCAAACCTCATCCTATCCTACGCTGCCCTTGGCACCTTCATTCTTCATGCAGGGCTCCCACCCTTGGCCTTTGACGACTTCCGCACTGCGGCTGCAGCTCGCTGACACGCCAGGCTACAAACAACGGCTCATCTCCACAGCCTCTTTTCCCCAAAAGCCTAAAAGTTTCAAATTCCACACTCCACTCATAGCAACAATCCCACTATGTCCCCACAAGCCCCAGCCACATCATCCCCCACGCACATCTCAAAGCACCACCAATTCCTCTTCACCGCTCCCTGCATTTTGGGCCTTTCTTTAAAGACATCTGAAACTACCTGCAAATCTTCTCTACTCCAGCTGAAGAAGAAGCTCGGCTCCCCCAGCCTTTCTCACAAGTCATGTGCTCGGCTCCTCCCTGCATCTCCACAGCCATCCCCTCCAAGAGCTCCAGCCCTCCCGCTCACGAACTAAAGAGCCCTGAGCGGGACACGCTCACCCAGGAGAGGCCACTACCAATTCCAAAACACAACAGCACTTCTTTGACGGACGACAGTCGCCTTTCGCTCTCTGCTGCCTCATCCACGCAAGCAGGGCAAAAACAACCGTGCCCACGCACGGGGGCTCAACACGTGGGGTCACGGACACAAAGCAAGCAACGCACGAGCAGCAAAGCTCTTCCTCTTTTCCCACTCCTCCTTCGCTTTGCCTAGTTTTTTCATGTCTTGCTGGCTGACACTTCAGAATCCAAGAGTGCACCAAGGCAACCTCCGTGCAAGAACACTCTCACGGCTCCAAGGCCCATGCCCACAGACAGCCCCTTGCACACCGCCACTGCCCCAGGCATTCACTGCATGACCGAGAAACCCAGGCCCGGCCCACTTGACATCACTGCACATCCTTTGCAACCACAAAAGGAAAACGCTGGCAAAGATGAAAATAAAGGCAAGCCACAAACTGAAAGGAAAAGTGACCACAGCCACTACCACAGCTTTCCAGGTGGAAACCGATCCTAGGCACATAGGAGACTTCAGCTGCACACTACAGGCCCTAAAGCTGGCCCTGCAGCTGCAAGGGAACACCCAACACCCCTCCCCAACACACCTGGCCCCGACGCCTCTGACCCATCGCTTTCACAACCCACTACTGCCACTCTCCCCCGGCACACCGCTGCCACCACAATCCCCAACCACACGCACCCCAACAAAACGCTGCCCCGAGACCACCACAGCCACCAGCCCCGACTGGAAAGCACGGGCGGAAACTCCCAGCAATCAGAAAGCGATGAAGGGAAACCTGCCGCCATACAAAGCCCCAAGCCCCGCAGCACCCCAAGCACAGCCACCACCGGCACAACCAGCGCCACCCAGCCCCACCAGCCTCCTGCCCAGCACCACCCCACAGCACACACAGCCCCAGCATGGCTGCTGCGCCCACAGCCACACGGCCACGCCTGCCGCACGCAGCCACGGCCCTCCTGCTCCTCCTCACCGCTCTCGCCACCACCCTCGCCTGCCAACACCTCTGGACACACGACGACGCCTTCCCCGGCGACGCCCTGCGCCTCCTCCACGACATGGCTCCCAGCCACGCCCAGCCCTGCCACCTCCAAGAGCGGCCCTTCTTCCCCGACACCCTCCCGCACAACAACCTCCTCCCGCGCCAAGCCGCCGCCACCGCCCTGCGCATCCTCCAGCACCTCTTCCACACCCTCAGCACCAACGCCACCCGCCAGCACTGGCCCGCCCAGCCTCGCAGCGCCCTCCTCAACAAACTCCAGCACCACGTCCACCACCTCGAGCAATGCCTCCCCGACAACGCCGCGCTCTTCCAAGGACCACGCAACCCGCTGCTCACCATCAACAAGTACTTCAGTCGCATCCAGAGCTTCCTCCACGCCCACAACCACAGCGCCTGCGCCTGGGACCACGTCCGCCTCGAAGCTCGCGCCTCTTTACGGCACCTCCACAGCCTCACGCGCGCCATGCGCCGCTAGCACCAACGCCCACACACCAACCCACCCCCACGCCCCCACACCTGCGCCCCAAACCCACCTCACCCCCCCAACCTGGGACAACGGACACGGCTGGAAGCACCGCACGGCAACCGCAGCCTACAGCCACTGCGCCTGCATTCATACAGCCTCTCCCAGGGATTCGCACAAAGGACTTCCTCGACGTGGTTACACCGTGACTTGTTTATTTTATTTATTTATTTGTTCATTTATTTATTTGTTTGTTTGTTTGTTTGTTTATTTATTTATTCAGCTATTTATTCTTCTACTTACTCACTTCTATATGCCAGAAAAAATAAAGACCTAGGACAAAAATGCTCGCCACTGCCTCTCATCTCACTAGCACTGCAGCTACTCTTTGGGCCAGAGGACAACCGTCTCCACTCAACACCTACCCCCAGTCCTGCTCCAAACATCCTCTGCCCACTCTTCCACACGCCACTTGCCCAAGCATGATCCTGCAGCAACCCCTTTGGAAAAACACGGCCAAATTTTGGCCATCACCACCAAATAAAAACACCCCGAGGCTGTGCATTGGGGCCACTTTAGGATGCTTGTATCCCCAATCTTCTCTTGGTCTTGCAAATTGAGTTCTGCAGCTTTAAGACTGGGTCCAGGAGTCAAGGAGGAGGCAATAGGCGCTGAGTTTGTTATCACAGACTGCACTAGCTCCCCAGCATCCTTCACACTGACTGTGCTATGCACAGTGGACAGCTGCACAGAGGCTCTCCTTTGCTTTTGCTTACTTGTTCTGCCTAGCTGACGCCAAGAAGCTACCTGGACTCTGGCGGGTTTTTGGAGGGATTTTCTTTTATTTTATCTTATTTTTTTTTTTTAACCTTCTTCTCGGAGTTGTTCCAACCTGCTCCGGACTGAAAACCCAGAAGAGCCCCAGGAGCTCACAGCCGTGGCCCACTAGGTCTGGCCTGGGCTGCGGCATTTCCGGGCATCGGAGGGACTGAGAACAGACTGAGTGAGCCGGGCTGCGACCCACCAAAGGGACTCTTCTGAATTTGTCATCTCTTCGGAGCAGCAAGAAGCTTTGCGGTTTAGTACGTTCACTTTTGGGCTGGGAAGCGCTCTCCCGGTTAAATAAAGAGTTTATTTTCCACTTCTCTCCAAGGAAGTATTTCCTCAAACCAGCTGGGGGAGGGACTACTTGAATCTCTTTCCTAGACGGACCCCATTCAGAGGTTTCCTCCCAAAATTGCCCTAAACCACGACATGCCGGAAAGACACGCTGCAGCTCATCACTTTAAGCCATGCCGTACTCCAGCCATCCAATCCATGGATCAGCAACGAGGTCGTGTAGGACAGCGTCAAACCCTTTGCACAAGTCCAGGCACACCAGGTCACTCCCTCTGCCCCTAGCCACCAGTGCTGCCTAGCCCGAGCCACAGAACAACAAAACTTCCGGGAATGGCGAGCTTCCACTTCGCAAAGCCATCTTCCCTCCTACCAATCACCTCCTTGTTTTCCAGCCGTCTTAGCGGAATTTCTCTTTCCCGGAGAAGCAGCCTCATCGTTTGGCCTGCAACAAAGCTCACACTCACTGCTCTGCAGTTCCCACGCTCTTCTGCTTTTCCCTTTGCAAAAACAGCCGTCGTATTTCCCTACTTCCACTTTCCAAGGACTTCAACTGACAAGCACCGCTTCCCAAAAATCATCCACCTTGGCCAAGCAACTCCATAGAACAATTCCCTCAGCACTCACGCGTGAATCTCATCAGGTCCCAATGCACGCCAACATATTCCGGTTCCCTCCGTGGGCTCAAACCTCATCCTATCCTACGCTGCCCTTGGCACCTTCATTCTTCATGCAGGGCTCCCACCCTTGGCCTTTGACGACTTCCGCACTGCGGCTGCAGCTCGCTGACACGCCAGGCTACAAACAACGGCTCATCTCCACAGCCTCTTTTCCCCAAAAGCCTAAAAGTTTCAAATTCCACACTCCACTCATAGCAACAATCCCACTATGTCCCCACAAGCCCCAGCCACATCATCCCCCACGCACATCTCAAAGCACCACCAATTCCTCTTCACCGCTCCCTGCATTTTGGGCCTTTCTTTAAAGACATCTGAAACTACCTGCAAATCTTCTCTACTCCAGCTGAAGAAGAAGCTCGGCTCCCCCAGCCTTTCTCACAAGTCATGTGCTCGGCTCCTCCCTGCATCTCCACAGCCATCCCCTCCAAGAGCTCCAGCCCTCCCGCTCACGAACTAAAGAGCCCTGAGCGGGACACGCTCTCCCAGGAGAGGCCTCTACCAATTCCAAAACACAACAGCACTTCTTTGACGGACGACAGTCGCCTTTCGCTCTCTGCTGCCTCATCCACGCAAGCAGGGCAAAAACAACCGTGCCCACGCACGGGGGCTCAACACGTGGGGTCACGGACACAAAGCAAGCAACGCACGAGCAGCAAAGCTCTTCCTCTTTTCCCACTCCTCCTTCGCTTTGCCTAGTTTTTTCATGTCTTGCTGGCTGACACTTCAGAATCCAAGAGTGCACCAAGGCAACCTCCGTGCAAGAACACTCTCACGGCTCCAAGGCCCATGCCCACAGACAGCCCCTTGCACACCGCCACTGCCCCAGGCATTCACTGCATGACCGAGAAACCCAGGCCCGGCCCACTTGACATCACTGCACATCCTTTGCAACCACAAAAGGAAAACGCTGGCAAAGATGAAAATAAAGGCAAGCCACAAACTGAAAGGAAAAGTGACCACAGCCACTACCACAGCTTTCCAGGTGGAAACCGATCCTAGGCACATAGGAGACTTCAGCTGCACACTACAGGCCCTAAAGCTGGCCCTGCAGCTGCAAGGGAACACCCAACACCCCTCCCCAACACACCTGGCCCCGACGCCTCTGACCCATCGCTTTCACAACCCACTACTGCCACTCTCCCCCGGCACACCGCTGCCACCACAATCCCCAACCACACGCACCCCAACAAAACGCTGCCCCGAGACCACCACAGCCACCAGCCCCGACTGGAAAGCACGGGCGGAAACTCCCAGCAATCAGAAAGCGATGAAGGGAAACCTGCCGCCATACAAAGCCCCAAGCCCCGCAGCACCCCAAGCACAGCCACCACCGGCACAACCAGCGCCACCCAGCCCCACCAGCCTCCTGCCCAGCACCACCCCACAGCACACACAGCCCCAGCATGGCTGCTGCGCCCACAGCCACACGGCCACGCCTGCCGCACGCAGCCACGGCCCTCCTGCTCCTCCTCACCGCTCTCGCCACCACCCTCGCCTGCCAACACCTCTGGACACACGACGACGCCTTCCCCGGCGACGCCCTGCGCCTCCTCCACGACATGGCTCCCAGCCACGCCCAGCCCTGCCACCTCCAAGAGCGGCCCTTCTTCCCCGACACCCTCCCGCACAACAACCTCCTCCCGCGCCAAGCCGCCGCCACCGCCCTGCGCATCCTCCAGCACCTCTTCCACACCCTCAGCACCAACGCCACCCGCCAGCACTGGCCCGCCCAGCCTCGCAGCGCCCTCCTCAACAAACTCCAGCACCACGTCCACCACCTCGAGCAATGCCTCCCCGACAACGCCGCGCTCTTCCAAGGACCACGCAACCCGCTGCTCACCATCAACAAGTACTTCAGTCGCATCCAGAGCTTCCTCCACGCCCACAACCACAGCGCCTGCGCCTGGGACCACGTCCGCCTCGAAGCTCGCGCCTCTTTACGGCACCTCCACAGCCTCACGCGCGCCATGCGCCGCTAGCACCAACGCCCACACACCAACCCACCCCCACGCCCCCACACCTGCGCCCCAAACCCACCTCACCCCCCCAACCTGGGACAACGGACACGGCTGGAAGCACCGCACGGCAACCGCAGCCTACAGCCACTGCGCCTGCATTCATACAGCCTCTCCCAGGGATTCGCACAAAGGACTTCCTCGACGTGGTTACACCGTGACTTGTTTATTTTATTTATTTATTTGTTCATTTATTTGTTTGTTTGTTTGTTTGTTTGTTTATTTATTTATTCAGCTATTTATTCTTCTACTTACTCACTTCTATATGCCAGAAAAAATAAAGACCTAGGACAAAAATGCTCGCCACTGCCTCTCATCTCACTAGCACTGCAGCTACTCTTTGGGCCAGAGGACAACCGTCTCCACTCAACACCTACCCCCAGTCCTGCTCCAAACATCCTCTGCCCACTCTTCCACACGCCACTTGCCCAAGCATGATCCTGCAGCAACCCCTTTGGAAAAACACGGCCAAATTTTGGCCATCACCACCAAATAAAAACACCCCGAGGCTGTGCATTGGGGCCACTTTAGGATGCTTGTATCCCCAATCTTCTCTTGGTCTTGCAAATTGAGTTCTGCAGCTTTAAGACTGGGTCCAGGAGTCAAGGAGGAGGCAATAGGCGCTGAGTTTGTTATCACAGACTGCACTAGCTCCCCAGCATCCTTCACACTGACTGTGCTATGCACAGTGGACAGCTGCACAGAGGCTCTCCTTTGCTTTTGCTTACTTGTTCTGCCTAGCTGACGCCAAGAAGCTACCTGGACTCTGGCGGGTTTTTGGAGGGATTTTCTTTTATTTTATCTTATTTTTTTTTTTTAACCTTCTTCTCGGAGTTGTTCCAACCTGCTCCGGACTGAAAACCCAGAAGAGCCCCAGGAGCTCACACCCGTGGCCCACTAGGTCTGGCCTGGGCTGCGGCATTTCCGGGCATCGGAGGGACTGAGAACAGACTGAGTGAGCCGGGCTGTGACCCACCAAAGGGACTCTTCTGAATTTGTCATCTCTTCGGAGCAGCAAGAGGCTTTGCGGTTTAGTACGTTCACTTTTGGGCTGGGAAGCGCTCTCCCGGTTAAATAAAGAGTTTATTTTCCACTTCTCTCCAAGGAAGTATTTCCTCAAACCAGCTGGGGGAGGGACTACTTGAATCTCTTTCCTAGACGGACCCCATTCAGAGGTTTCCTCCCAAAATTGCCCTAAACCACGACATGCCGGAAAGACACGCTGCAGCTCATCACTTTAAGCCATGCCGTACTCCAGCCATCCAATCCATGGATCAGCAACGAGGTCGTGTAGGACAGCGTCAAACCCTTTGCACAAGTCCAGGCACACCAGGTCACTCCCTCTGCCCCTAGCCACCAGTGCTGCCTAGCCCGAGCCACAGAACAACAAAACTTCCGGGAATGGCGAGCTTCCACTTCGCAAAGCCATCTTCCCTCCTACCAATCACCTCCTTGTTTTCCAGCCGTCTTAGCGGAATTTCTCTTTCCCGGAGAAGCAGCCTCATCATTTGGCCTGCAACAAAGCTCACACTCACTGCTCTGCAGTTCCCACGCTCTTCTGCTTTTCCCTTTGCAAAAACAGCCGTTGTATTTCCCTACTTCCACTTTCCAAGGACTTCAACTGACAAGCACCGCTTCCCAAAAATCATCCACCTTGGCCAAGCAACTCCATAGAACAATTCCCTCAGCACTCACGCGTGAATCTCATCAGGTCCCAATGCACGCCAACATATTCCGGTTCCCTCCGTGGGCTCAAACCTCATCCTATCCTACGCTGCCCTTGGCACCTTCATTCTTCATGCAGGGCTCCCACCCTTGGCCTTTGACGACTTCCGCACTGCGGCTGCAGCTCGCTGACACGCCAGGCTACAAACAACGGCTCATCTCCACAGCCTCTTTTCCCCAAAAGCCTAAAAGTTTCAAATTCCACACTCCACTCATAGCAACAATCCCACTATGTCCCCACAAGCCCCAGCCACATCATCCCCCACGCACATCTCAAAGCACCACCAATTCCTCTTCACCGCTCCCTGCATTTTGGGCCTTTCTTTAAAGACATCTGAAACTACCTGCAAATCTTCTCTACTCCAGCTGAAGAAGAAGCTCGGCTCCCCCAGCCTTTCTCACAAGTCATGTGCTCGGCTCCTCCCTGCATCTCCACAGCCATCCCCTCCAAGAGCTCCAGCCCTCCCGCTCACGAACTAAAGAGCCCTGAGCGGGACACGCTCTCCCAGGAGAGGCCTCTACCAATTCCAAAACACAACAGCACTTCTTTGACGGACGACAGTCGCCTTTCGCTCTCTGCTGCCTCATCCACGCAAGCAGGGCAAAAACAACCGTGCCCACGCACGGGGGCTCAACACGTGGGGTCACGGACACAAAGCAAGCAACGCACGAGCAGCAAAGCTCTTCCTCTTTTCCCACTCCTCCTTCGCTTTGCCTAGTTTTTTCATGTCTTGCTGGCTGACACTTCAGAATCCAAGAGTGCACCAAGGCAACCTCCGTGCAAGAACACTCTCACGGCTCCAAGGCCCATGCCCACAGACAGCCCCTTGCACACCGCCACTGCCCCAGGCATTCACTGCATGACCGAGAAACCCAGGCCCGGCCCACTTGACATCACTGCACATCCTTTGCAACCACAAAAGGAAAACGCTGGCAAAGATGAAAATAAAGGCAAGCCACAAACTGAAAGGAAAAGTGACCACAGCCACTACCACAGCTTTCCAGGTGGAAACCGATCCTAGGCACATAGGAGACTTCAGCTGCACACTACAGGCCCTAAAGCTGGCCCTGCAGCTGCAAGGGAACACCCAACACCCCTCCCCAACACACCTGGCCCCGACGCCTCTGACCCATCGCTTTCACAACCCACTACTGCCACTCTCCCCCGGCACACCGCTGCCACCACAATCCCCAACCACACGCACCCCAACAAAACGCTGCCCCGAGACCACCACAGCCACCAGCCCCGACTGGAAAGCACGGGCGGAAACTCCCAGCAATCAGAAAGCGATGAAGGGAAACCTGCCGCCATACAAAGCCCCAAGCCCCGCAGCACCCCAAGCACAGCCACCACCGGCACAACCAGCGCCACCCAGCCCCACCAGCCTCCTGCCCAGCACCACCCCACAGCACACACAGCCCCAGCATGGCTGCTGCGCCCACAGCCACACGGCCACGCCTGCCGCACGCAGCCACGGCCCTCCTGCTCCTCCTCACCGCTCTCGCCACCACCCTCGCCTGCCAACACCTCTGGACACACGACGACGCCTTCCCCGGCGACGCCCTGCGCCTCCTCCACGACATGGCTCCCAGCCACGCCCAGCCCTGCCACCTCCAAGAGCGGCCCTTCTTCCCCGACACCCTCCCGCACAACAACCTCCTCCCGCGCCAAGCCGCCGCCACCGCCCTGCGCATCCTCCAGCACCTCTTCCACACCCTCAGCACCAACGCCACCCGCCAGCACTGGCCCGCCCAGCCTCGCAGCGCCCTCCTCAACAAACTCCAGCACCACGTCCACCACCTCGAGCAATGCCTCCCCGACAACGCCGCGCTCTTCCAAGGACCACGCAACCCGCTGCTCACCATCAACAAGTACTTCAGTCGCATCCAGAGCTTCCTCCACGCCCACAACCACAGCGCCTGCGCCTGGGACCACGTCCGCCTCGAAGCTCGCGCCTCTTTACGGCACCTCCACAGCCTCACGCGCGCCATGCGCCGCTAGCACCAACGCCCACACACCAACCCACCCCCACGCCCCCACACCTGCGCCCCAAACCCACCTCACCCCCCCAACCTGGGACAACGGACACGGCTGGAAGCACCGCACGGCAACCGCAGCCTACAGCCACTGCGCCTGCATTCATACAGCCTCTCCCAGGGATTCGCACAAAGGACTTCCTCGACGTGGTTACACCGTGACTTGTTTATTTTATTTATTTATTTGTTCATTTATTTGTTTGTTTGTTTGTTTGTTTGTTTATTTATTTATTCAGCTATTTATTCTTCTACTTACTCACTTCTATATGCCAGAAAAAATAAAGACCTAGGACAAAAATGCTCGCCACTGCCTCTCATCTCACTAGCACTGCAGCTACTCTTTGGGCCAGAGGACAACCGTCTCCACTCAACACCTACCCCCAGTCCTGCTCCAAACATCCTCTGCCCACTCTTCCACACGCCACTTGCCCAAGCATGATCCTGCAGCAACCCCTTTGGAAAAACACGGCCAAATTTTGGCCATCACCACCAAATAAAAACACCCCGAGGCTGTGCATTGGGGCCACTTTAGGATGCTTGTATCCCCAATCTTCTCTTGGTCTTGCAAATTGAGTTCTGCAGCTTTAAGACTGGGTCCAGGAGTCAAGGAGGAGGCAATAGGCGCTGAGTTTGTTATCACAGACTGCACTAGCTCCCCAGCATCCTTCACACTGACTGTGCTATGCACAGTGGACAGCTGCACAGAGGCTCTCCTTTGCTTTTGCTTACTTGTTCTGCCTAGCTGACGCCAAGAAGCTACCTGGACTCTGGCGGGTTTTTGGAGGGATTTTCTTTTATTTTATCTTATTTTTTTTTTTTAACCTTCTTCTCGGAGTTGTTCCAACCTGCTCCGGACTGAAAACCCAGAAGAGCCCCAGGAGCTCACACCCGTGGCCCACTAGGTCTGGCCTGGGCTGCGGCATTTCCGGGCATCGGAGGGACTGAGAACAGACTGAGTGAGCCGGGCTGTGACCCACCAAAGGGACTCTTCTGAATTTGTCATCTCTTCGGAGCAGCAAGAGGCTTTGCGGTTTAGTACGTTCACTTTTGGGCTGGGAAGCGCTCTCCCGGTTAAATAAAGAGTTTATTTTCCACTTCTCTCCAAGGAAGTATTTCCTCAAACCAGCTGGGGGAGGGACTACTTGAATCTCTTTCCTAGACGGACCCCATTCAGAGGTTTCCTCCCAAAATTGCCCTAAACCACGACATGCCGGAAAGACACGCTGCAGCTCATCACTTTAAGCCATGCCGTACTCCAGCCATCCAATCCATGGATCAGCAACGAGGTCGTGTAGGACAGCGTCAAACCCTTTGCACAAGTCCAGGCACACCAGGTCACTCCCTCTGCCCCTAGCCACCAGTGCTGCCTAGCCCGAGCCACAGAACAACAAAACTTCCGGGAATGGCGAGCTTCCACTTCGCAAAGCCATCTTCCCTCCTACCAATCACCTCCTTGTTTTCCAGCCGTCTTAGCGGAATTTCTCTTTCCCGGAGAAGCAGCCTCATCATTTGGCCTGCAACAAAGCTCACACTCACTGCTCTGCAGTTCCCACGCTCTTCTGCTTTTCCCTTTGCAAAAACAGCCGTTGTATTTCCCTACTTCCACTTTCCAAGGACTTCAACTGACAAGCACCGCTTCCCAAAAATCATCCACCTTGGCCAAGCAACTCCATAGAACAATTCCCTCAGCACTCACGCGTGAATCTCATCAGGTCCCAATGCACGCCAACATATTCCGGTTCCCTCCGTGGGCTCAAACCTCATCCTATCCTACGCTGCCCTTGGCACCTTCATTCTTCATGCAGGGCTCCCACCCTTGGCCTTTGACGACTTCCGCACTGCGGCTGCAGCTCGCTGACACGCCAGGCTACAAACAACGGCTCATCTCCACAGCCTCTTTTCCCCAAAAGCCTAAAAGTTTCAAATTCCACACTCCACTCATAGCAACAATCCCACTATGTCCCCACAAGCCCCAGCCACATCATCCCCCACGCACATCTCAAAGCACCACCAATTCCTCTTCACCGCTCCCTGCATTTTGGGCCTTTCTTTAAAGACATCTGAAACTACCTGCAAATCTTCTCTACTCCAGCTGAAGAAGAAGCTCGGCTCCCCCAGCCTTTCTCACAAGTCATGTGCTCGGCTCCTCCCTGCATCTCCACAGCCATCCCCTCCAAGAGCTCCAGCCCTCCCGCTCACGAACTAAAGAGCCCTGAGCGGGACACGCTCTCCCAGGAGAGGCCTCTACCAATTCCAAAACACAACAGCACTTCTTTGACGGACGACAGTCGCCTTTCGCTCTCTGCTGCCTCATCCACGCAAGCAGGGCAAAAACAACCGTGCCCACGCACGGGGGCTCAACACGTGGGGTCACGGACACAAAGCAAGCAACGCACGAGCAGCAAAGCTCTTCCTCTTTTCCCACTCCTCCTTCGCTTTGCCTAGTTTTTTCATGTCTTGCTGGCTGACACTTCAGAATCCAAGAGTGCACCAAGGCAACCTCCGTGCAAGAACACTCTCACGGCTCCAAGGCCCATGCCCACAGACAGCCCCTTGCACACCGCCACTGCCCCAGGCATTCACTGCATGACCGAGAAACCCAGGCCCGGCCCACTTGACATCACTGCACATCCTTTGCAACCACAAAAGGAAAACGCTGGCAAAGATGAAAATAAAGGCAAGCCACAAACTGAAAGGAAAAGTGACCACAGCCACTACCACAGCTTTCCAGGTGGAAACCGATCCTAGGCACATAGGAGACTTCAGCTGCACACTACAGGCCCTAAAGCTGGCCCTGCAGCTGCAAGGGAACACCCAACACCCCTCCCCAACACACCTGGCCCCGACGCCTCTGACCCATCGCTTTCACAACCCACTACTGCCACTCTCCCCCGGCACACCGCTGCCACCACAATCCCCAACCACACGCACCCCAACAAAACGCTGCCCCGAGACCACCACAGCCACCAGCCCCGACTGGAAAGCACGGGCGGAAACTCCCAGCAATCAGAAAGCGATGAAGGGAAACCTGCCGCCATACAAAGCCCCAAGCCCCGCAGCACCCCAAGCACAGCCACCACCGGCACAACCAGCGCCACCCAGCCCCACCAGCCTCCTGCCCAGCACCACCCCACAGCACACACAGCCCCAGCATGGCTGCTGCGCCCACAGCCACACGGCCACGCCTGCCGCACGCAGCCACGGCCCTCCTGCTCCTCCTCACCGCTCTCGCCACCACCCTCGCCTGCCAACACCTCTGGACACACGACGACGCCTTCCCCGGCGACGCCCTGCGCCTCCTCCACGACATGGCTCCCAGCCACGCCCAGCCCTGCCACCTCCAAGAGCGGCCCTTCTTCCCCGACACCCTCCCGCACAACAACCTCCTCCCGCGCCAAGCCGCCGCCACCGCCCTGCGCATCCTCCAGCACCTCTTCCACACCCTCAGCACCAACGCCACCCGCCAGCACTGGCCCGCCCAGCCTCGCAGCGCCCTCCTCAACAAACTCCAGCACCACGTCCACCACCTCGAGCAATGCCTCCCCGACAACGCCGCGCTCTTCCAAGGACCACGCAACCCGCTGCTCACCATCAACAAGTACTTCAGTCGCATCCAGAGCTTCCTCCACGCCCACAACCACAGCGCCTGCGCCTGGGACCACGTCCGCCTCGAAGCTCGCGCCTCTTTACGGCACCTCCACAGCCTCACGCGCGCCATGCGCCGCTAGCACCAACGCCCACACACCAACCCACCCCCACGCCCCCACACCTGCGCCCCAAACCCACCTCACCCCCCCAACCTGGGACAACGGACACGGCTGGAAGCACCGCACGGCAACCGCAGCCTACAGCCACTGCGCCTGCATTCATACAGCCTCTCCCAGGGATTCGCACAAAGGACTTCCTCGACGTGGTTACACCGTGACTTGTTTATTTTATTTATTTATTTGTTCATTTATTTGTTTGTTTGTTTGTTTGTTTGTTTATTTATTTATTCAGCTATTTATTCTTCTACTTACTCACTTCTATATGCCAGAAAAAATAAAGACCTAGGACAAAAATGCTCGCCACTGCCTCTCATCTCACTAGCACTGCAGCTACTCTTTGGGCCAGAGGACAACCGTCTCCACTCAACACCTACCCCCAGTCCTGCTCCAAACATCCTCTGCCCACTCTTCCACACGCCACTTGCCCAAGCATGATCCTGCAGCAACCCCTTTGGAAAAACACGGCCAAATTTTGGCCATCACCACCAAATAAAAACACCCCGAGGCTGTGCATTGGGGCCACTTTAGGATGCTTGTATCCCCAATCTTCTCTTGGTCTTGCAAATTGAGTTCTGCAGCTTTAAGACTGGGTCCAGGAGTCAAGGAGGAGGCAATAGGCGCTGAGTTTGTTATCACAGACTGCACTAGCTCCCCAGCATCCTTCACACTGACTGTGCTATGCACAGTGGACAGCTGCACAGAGGCTCTCCTTTGCTTTTGCTTACTTGTTCTGCCTAGCTGACGCCAAGAAGCTACCTGGACTCTGGCGGGTTTTTGGAGGGATTTTCTTTTATTTTATCTTATTTTTTTTTTTTAACCTTCTTCTCGGAGTTGTTCCAACCTGCTCCGGACTGAAAACCCAGAAGAGCCCCAGGAGCTCACAGCCGTGGCCCACTAGGTCTGGCCTGGGCTGCGGCATTTCCGGGCATCGGAGGGACTGAGAACAGACTGAGCGAGCCGGGCTGCGACCCACCAAAGGGACTCTTCTGAATTTGTCATCTCTTCGGAGCAGCAAGAGGCTTTGCGGTTTAGTACGTTCACTTTTGGGCTGGGAAGCGCTCTCCCGGTTAAATAAAGAGTTTATTTTCCACTTCTCTCCAAGGAAGTATTTCCTCAAACCAGCTGGGGGAGGGACTACTTGAATCTCTTTCCTAGACGGACCCCATTCAGAGGTTTCCTCCCAAAATTGCCCTAAACCACGACATGCCGGAAAGACACGCTGCAGCTCATCACTTTAAGCCATGCCGTACTCCAGCCATCCAATCCATGGATCAGCAACGAGGTCGTGTAGGACAGCGTCAAACCCTTTGCACAAGTCCAGGCACACCAGGTCACTCCCTCTGCCCCTAGCCACCAGTGCTGCCTAGCCCGAGCCACAGAACAACAAAACTTCCGGGAATGGCGAGCTTCCACTTCGCAAAGCCATCTTCCCTCCTACCAATCACCTCCTTGTTTTCCAGCCGTCTTAGCGGAATTTCTCTTTCCCGGAGAAGCAGCCTCATCATTTGGCCTGCAACAAAGCTCACACTCACTGCTCTGCAGTTCCCACGCTCTTCTGCTTTTCCCTTTGCAAAAACAGCCGTTGTATTTCCCTACTTCCACTTTCCAAGGACTTCAACTGACAAGCACCGCTTCCCAAAAATCATCCACCTTGGCCAAGCAACTCCATAGAACAATTCCCTCAGCACTCACGCGTGAATCTCATCAGGTCCCAATGCACGCCAACATATTCCGGTTCCCTCCGTGGGCTCAAACCTCATCCTATCCTACGCTGCCCTTGGCACCTTCATTCTTCATGCAGGGCTCCCACCCTTGGCCTTTGACGACTTCCGCACTGCGGCTGCAGCTCGCTGACACGCCAGGCTACAAACAACGGCTCATCTCCACAGCCTCTTTTCCCCAAAAGCCTAAAAGTTTCAAATTCCACACTCCACTCATAGCAACAATCCCACTATGTCCCCACAAGCCCCAGCCACATCATCCCCCACGCACATCTCAAAGCACCACCAATTCCTCTTCACCGCTCCCTGCATTTTGGGCCTTTCTTTAAAGACATCTGAAACTACCTGCAAATCTTCTCTACTCCAGCTGAAGAAGAAGCTCGGCTCCCCCAGCCTTTCTCACAAGTCATGTGCTCGGCTCCTCCCTGCATCTCCACAGCCATCCCCTCCAAGAGCTCCAGCCCTCCCGCTCACGAACTAAAGAGCCCTGAGCGGGACACGCTCTCCCAGGAGAGGCCTCTACCAATTCCAAAACACAACAGCACTTCTTTGACGGACGACAGTCGCCTTTCGCTCTCTGCTGCCTCATCCACGCAAGCAGGGCAAAAACAACCGTGCCCACGCACGGGGGCTCAACACGTGGGGTCACGGACACAAAGCAAGCAACGCACGAGCAGCAAAGCTCTTCCTCTTTTCCCACTCCTCCTTCGCTTTGCCTAGTTTTTTCATGTCTTGCTGGCTGACACTTCAGAATCCAAGAGTGCACCAAGGCAACCTCCGTGCAAGAACACTCTCACGGCTCCAAGGCCCATGCCCACAGACAGCCCCTTGCACACCGCCACTGCCCCAGGCATTCACTGCATGACCGAGAAACCCAGGCCCGGCCCACTTGACATCACTGCACATCCTTTGCAACCACAAAAGGAAAACGCTGGCAAAGATGAAAATAAAGGCAAGCCACAAACTGAAAGGAAAAGTGACCACAGCCACTACCACAGCTTTCCAGGTGGAAACCGATCCTAGGCACATAGGAGACTTCAGCTGCACACTACAGGCCCTAAAGCTGGCCCTGCAGCTGCAAGGGAACACCCAACACCCCTCCCCAACACACCTGGCCCCGACGCCTCTGACCCATCGCTTTCACAACCCACTACTGCCACTCTCCCCCGGCACACCGCTGCCACCACAATCCCCAACCACACGCACCCCAACAAAACGCTGCCCCGAGACCACCACAGCCACCAGCCCCGACTGGAAAGCACGGGCGGAAACTCCCAGCAATCAGAAAGCGATGAAGGGAAACCTGCCGCCATACAAAGCCCCAAGCCCCGCAGCACCCCAAGCACAGCCACCACCGGCACAACCAGCGCCACCCAGCCCCACCAGCCTCCTGCCCAGCACCACCCCACAGCACACACAGCCCCAGCATGGCTGCTGCGCCCACAGCCACACGGCCACGCCTGCCGCACGCAGCCACGGCCCTCCTGCTCCTCCTCACCGCTCTCGCCACCACCCTCGCCTGCCAACACCTCTGGACACACGACGACGCCTTCCCCGGCGACGCCCTGCGCCTCCTCCACGACATGGCTCCCAGCCACGCCCAGCCCTGCCACCTCCAAGAGCGGCCCTTCTTCCCCGACACCCTCCCGCACAACAACCTCCTCCCGCGCCAAGCCGCCGCCACCGCCCTGCGCATCCTCCAGCACCTCTTCCACACCCTCAGCACCAACGCCACCCGCCAGCACTGGCCCGCCCAGCCTCGCAGCGCCCTCCTCAACAAACTCCAGCACCACGTCCACCACCTCGAGCAATGCCTCCCCGACAACGCCGCGCTCTTCCAAGGACCACGCAACCCGCTGCTCACCATCAACAAGTACTTCAGTCGCATCCAGAGCTTCCTCCACGCCCACAACCACAGCGCCTGCGCCTGGGACCACGTCCGCCTCGAAGCTCGCGCCTCTTTACGGCACCTCCACAGCCTCACGCGCGCCATGCGCCGCTAGCACCAACGCCCACACACCAACCCACCCCCACGCCCCCACACCTGCGCCCCAAACCCACCTCACCCCCCCAACCTGGGACAACGGACACGGCTGGAAGCACCGCACGGCAACCGCAGCCTACAGCCACTGCGCCTGCATTCATACAGCCTCTCCCAGGGATTCGCACAAAGGACTTCCTCGACGTGGTTACACCGTGACTTGTTTATTTTATTTATTTATTTGTTCATTTATTTGTTTGTTTGTTTGTTTGTTTGTTTATTTATTTATTCAGCTATTTATTCTTCTACTTACTCACTTCTATATGCCAGAAAAAATAAAGACCTAGGACAAAAATGCTCGCCACTGCCTCTCATCTCACTAGCACTGCAGCTACTCTTTGGGCCAGAGGACAACCGTCTCCACTCAACACCTACCCCCAGTCCTGCTCCAAACATCCTCTGCCCACTCTTCCACACGCCACTTGCCCAAGCATGATCCTGCAGCAACCCCTTTGGAAAAACACGGCCAAATTTTGGCCATCACCACCAAATAAAAACACCCCGAGGCTGTGCATTGGGGCCACTTTAGGATGCTTGTATCCCCAATCTTCTCTTGGTCTTGCAAATTGAGTTCTGCAGCTTTAAGACTGGGTCCAGGAGTCAAGGAGGAGGCAATAGGCGCTGAGTTTGTTATCACAGACTGCACTAGCTCCCCAGCATCCTTCACACTGACTGTGCTATGCACAGTGGACAGCTGCACAGAGGCTCTCCTTTGCTTTTGCTTACTTGTTCTGCCTAGCTGACGCCAAGAAGCTACCTGGACTCTGGCGGGTTTTTGGAGGGATTTTCTTTTATTTTATCTTATTTTTTTTTTTTAACCTTCTTCTCGGAGTTGTTCCAACCTGCTCCGGACTGAAAACCCAGAAGAGCCCCAGGAGCTCACACCCGTGGCCCACTAGGTCTGGCCTGGGCTGCGGCATTTCCGGGCATCGGAGGGACTGAGAACAGACTGAGTGAGCCGGGCTGCGACCCACCAAAGGGACTCTTCTGAATTTGTCATCTCTTCGGAGCAGCAAGAAGCTTTGCGGTTTAGTACGTTCACTTTTGGGCTGGGAAGCGCTCTCCCGGTTAAATAAAGAGTTTATTTTCCACTTCTCTCCAAGGAAGTATTTCCTCAAACCAGCTGGGGGAGGGACTACTTGAATCTCTTTCCTAGACGGACCCCATTCAGAGGTTTCCTCCCAAAATTGCCCTAAACCACGACATGCCGGAAAGACACGCTGCAGCTCATCACTTTAAGCCATGCCGTACTCCAGCCATCCAATCCATGGATCAGCAACGAGGTCGTGTAGGACAGCGTCAAACCCTTTGCACAAGTCCAGGCACACCAGGTCACTCCCTCTGCCCCTAGCCACCAGTGCTGCCTAGCCCGAGCCACAGAACAACAAAACTTCCGGGAATGGCGAGCTTCCACTTCGCAAAGCCATCTTCCCTCCTACCAATCACCTCCTTGTTTTCCAGCCGTCTTAGCGGAATTTCTCTTTCCCGGAGAAGCAGCCTCATCGTTTGGCCTGCAACAAAGCTCACACTCACTGCTCTGCAGTTCCCACGCTCTTCTGCTTTTCCCTTTGCAAAAACAGCCGTCGTATTTCCCTACTTCCACTTTCCAAGGACTTCAACTGACAAGCACCGCTTCCCAAAAATCATCCACCTTGGCCAAGCAACTCCATAGAACAATTCCCTCAGCACTCACGCGTGAATCTCATCAGGTCCCAATGCACGCCAACATATTCCGGTTCCCTCCGTGGGCTCAAACCTCATCCTATCCTACGCTGCCCTTGGCACCTTCATTCTTCATGCAGGGCTCCCACCCTTGGCCTTTGACGACTTCCGCACTGCGGCTGCAGCTCGCTGACACGCCAGGCTACAAACAACGGCTCATCTCCACAGCCTCTTTTCCCCAAAAGCCTAAAAGTTTCAAATTCCACACTCCACTCATAGCAACAATCCCACTATGTCCCCACAAGCCCCAGCCACATCATCCCCCACGCACATCTCAAAGCACCACCAATTCCTCTTCACCGCTCCCTGCATTTTGGGCCTTTCTTTAAAGACATCTGAAACTACCTGCAAATCTTCTCTACTCCAGCTGAAGAAGAAGCTCGGCTCCCCCAGCCTTTCTCACAAGTCATGTGCTCGGCTCCTCCCTGCATCTCCACAGCCATCCCCTCCAAGAGCTCCAGCCCTCCCGCTCACGAACTAAAGAGCCCTGAGCGGGACACGCTCTCCCAGGAGAGGCCTCTACCAATTCCAAAACACAACAGCACTTCTTTGACGGACGACAGTCGCCTTTCGCTCTCTGCTGCCTCATCCACGCAAGCAGGGCAAAAACAACCGTGCCCACGCACGGGGGCTCAACACGTGGGGTCACGGACACAAAGCAAGCAACGCACGAGCAGCAAAGCTCTTCCTCTTTTCCCACTCCTCCTTCGCTTTGCCTAGTTTTTTCATGTCTTGCTGGCTGACACTTCAGAATCCAAGAGTGCACCAAGGCAACCTCCGTGCAAGAACACTCTCACGGCTCCAAGGCCCATGCCCACAGACAGCCCCTTGCACACCGCCACTGCCCCAGGCATTCACTGCATGACCGAGAAACCCAGGCCCGGCCCACTTGACATCACTGCACATCCTTTGCAACCACAAAAGGAAAACGCTGGCAAAGATGAAAATAAAGGCAAGCCACAAACTGAAAGGAAAAGTGACCACAGCCACTACCACAGCTTTCCAGGTGGAAACCGATCCTAGGCACATAGGAGACTTCAGCTGCACACTACAGGCCCTAAAGCTGGCCCTGCAGCTGCAAGGGAACACCCAACACCCCTCCCCAACACACCTGGCCCCGACGCCTCTGACCCATCGCTTTCACAACCCACTACTGCCACTCTCCCCCGGCACACCGCTGCCACCACAATCCCCAACCACACGCACCCCAACAAAACGCTGCCCCGAGACCACCACAGCCACCAGCCCCGACTGGAAAGCACGGGCGGAAACTCCCAGCAATCAGAAAGCGATGAAGGGAAACCTGCCGCCATACAAAGCCCCAAGCCCCGCAGCACCCCAAGCACAGCCACCACCGGCACAACCAGCGCCACCCAGCCCCACCAGCCTCCTGCCCAGCACCACCCCACAGCACACACAGCCCCAGCATGGCTGCTGCGCCCACAGCCACACGGCCACGCCTGCCGCACGCAGCCACGGCCCTCCTGCTCCTCCTCACCGCTCTCGCCACCACCCTCGCCTGCCAACACCTCTGGACACACGACGACGCCTTCCCCGGCGACGCCCTGCGCCTCCTCCACGACATGGCTCCCAGCCACGCCCAGCCCTGCCACCTCCAAGAGCGGCCCTTCTTCCCCGACACCCTCCCGCACAACAACCTCCTCCCGCGCCAAGCCGCCGCCACCGCCCTGCGCATCCTCCAGCACCTCTTCCACACCCTCAGCACCAACGCCACCCGCCAGCACTGGCCCGCCCAGCCTCGCAGCGCCCTCCTCAACAAACTCCAGCACCACGTCCACCACCTCGAGCAATGCCTCCCCGACAACGCCGCGCTCTTCCAAGGACCACGCAACCCGCTGCTCACCATCAACAAGTACTTCAGTCGCATCCAGAGCTTCCTCCACGCCCACAACCACAGCGCCTGCGCCTGGGACCACGTCCGCCTCGAAGCTCGCGCCTCTTTACGGCACCTCCACAGCCTCACGCGCGCCATGCGCCGCTAGCACCAACGCCCACACACCAACCCACCCCCACGCCCCCACACCTGCGCCCCAAACCCACCTCACCCCCCCAACCTGGGACAACGGACACGGCTGGAAGCACCGCACGGCAACCGCAGCCTACAGCCACTGCGCCTGCATTCATACAGCCTCTCCCAGGGATTCGCACAAAGGACTTCCTCGACGTGGTTACACCGTGACTTGTTTATTTTATTTATTTATTTGTTCATTTATTTGTTTGTTTGTTTGTTTGTTTGTTTATTTATTTATTCAGCTATTTATTCTTCTACTTACTCACTTCTATATGCCAGAAAAAATAAAGACCTAGGACAAAAATGCTCGCCACTGCCTCTCATCTCACTAGCACTGCAGCTACTCTTTGGGCCAGAGGACAACCGTCTCCACTCAACACCTACCCCCAGTCCTGCTCCAAACATCCTCTGCCCACTCTTCCACACGCCACTTGCCCAAGCATGATCCTGCAGCAACCCCTTTGGAAAAACACGGCCAAATTTTGGCCATCACCACCAAATAAAAACACCCCGAGGCTGTGCATTGGGGCCACTTTAGGATGCTTGTATCCCCAATCTTCTCTTGGTCTTGCAAATTGAGTTCTGCAGCTTTAAGACTGGGTCCAGGAGTCAAGGAGGAGGCAATAGGCGCTGAGTTTGTTATCACAGACTGCACTAGCTCCCCAGCATCCTTCACACTGACTGTGCTATGCACAGTGGACAGCTGCACAGAGGCTCTCCTTTGCTTTTGCTTACTTGTTCTGCCTAGCTGACGCCAAGAAGCTACCTGGACTCTGGCGGGTTTTTGGAGGGATTTTCTTTTATTTTATCTTATTTTTTTTTTTTAACCTTCTTCTCGGAGTTGTTCCAACCTGCTCCGGACTGAAAACCCAGAAGAGCCCCAGGAGCTCACACCCGTGGCCCACTAGGTCTGGCCTGGGCTGCGGCATTTCCGGGCATCGGAGGGACTGAGAACAGACTGAGCGAGCCGGGCTGCGACCCACCAAAGGGACTCTTCTGAATTTGTCATCTCTTCGGAGCAGCAAGAGGCTTTGCGGTTTAGTACGTTCACTTTTGGGCTGGGAAGCGCTCTCCCGGTTAAATAAAGAGTTTATTTTCCACTTCTCTCCAAGGAAGTATTTCCTCAAACCAGCTGGGGGAGGGACTACTTGAATCTCTTTCCTAGACGGACCCCATTCAGAGGTTTCCTCCCAAAATTGCCCTAAACCACGACATGCCGGAAAGACACGCTGCAGCTCATCACTTTAAGCCATGCCGTACTCCAGCCATCCAATCCATGGATCAGCAACGAGGTCGTGTAGGACAGCGTCAAACCCTTTGCACAAGTCCAGGCACACCAGGTCACTCCCTCTGCCCCTAGCCACCAGTGCTGCCTAGCCCGAGCCACAGAACAACAAAACTTCCGGGAATGGCGAGCTTCCACTTCGCAAAGCCATCTTCCCTCCTACCAATCACCTCCTTGTTTTCCAGCCGTCTTAGCGGAATTTCTCTTTCCCGGAGAAGCAGCCTCATCATTTGGCCTGCAACAAAGCTCACACTCACTGCTCTGCAGTTCCCACGCTCTTCTGCTTTTCCCTTTGCAAAAACAGCCGTTGTATTTCCCTACTTCCACTTTCCAAGGACTTCAACTGACAAGCACCGCTTCCCAAAAATCATCCACCTTGGCCAAGCAACTCCATAGAACAATTCCCTCAGCACTCACGCGTGAATCTCATCAGGTCCCAATGCACGCCAACATATTCCGGTTCCCTCCGTGGGCTCAAACCTCATCCTATCCTACGCTGCCCTTGGCACCTTCATTCTTCATGCAGGGCTCCCACCCTTGGCCTTTGACGACTTCCGCACTGCGGCTGCAGCTCGCTGACACGCCAGGCTACAAACAACGGCTCATCTCCACAGCCTCTTTTCCCCAAAAGCCTAAAAGTTTCAAATTCCACACTCCACTCATAGCAACAATCCCACTATGTCCCCACAAGCCCCAGCCACATCATCCCCCACGCACATCTCAAAGCACCACCAATTCCTCTTCACCGCTCCCTGCATTTTGGGCCTTTCTTTAAAGACATCTGAAACTACCTGCAAATCTTCTCTACTCCAGCTGAAGAAGAAGCTCGGCTCCCCCAGCCTTTCTCACAAGTCATGTGCTCGGCTCCTCCCTGCATCTCCACAGCCATCCCCTCCAAGAGCTCCAGCCCTCCCGCTCACGAACTAAAGAGCCCTGAGCGGGACACGCTCTCCCAGGAGAGGCCTCTACCAATTCCAAAACACAACAGCACTTCTTTGACGGACGACAGTCGCCTTTCGCTCTCTGCTGCCTCATCCACGCAAGCAGGGCAAAAACAACCGTGCCCACGCACGGGGGCTCAACACGTGGGGTCACGGACACAAAGCAAGCAACGCACGAGCAGCAAAGCTCTTCCTCTTTTCCCACTCCTCCTTCGCTTTGCCTAGTTTTTTCATGTCTTGCTGGCTGACACTTCAGAATCCAAGAGTGCACCAAGGCAACCTCCGTGCAAGAACACTCTCACGGCTCCAAGGCCCATGCCCACAAACAGCCCCTTGCACACCGCCACTGCCCCAGGCATTCACTGCATGACCGAGAAACCCAGGCCCGGCCCACTTGACATCACTGCACATCCTTTGCAACCACAAAAGGAAAACGCTGGCAAAGATGAAAATAAAGGCAAGCCACAAACTGAAAGGAAAAGTGACCACAGCCACTACCACAGCTTTCCAGGTGGAAACCGATCCTAGGCACATAGGAGACTTCAGCTGCACACTACAGGCCCTAAAGCTGGCCCTGCAGCTGCAAGGGAACACCCAACACCCCTCCCCAACACACCTGGCCCCGACGCCTCTGACCCATCGCTTTCACAACCCACTACTGCCACTCTCCCCCGGCACACCGCTGCCACCACAATCCCCAACCACACGCACCCCAACAAAACGCTGCCCCGAGACCACCACAGCCACCAGCCCCGACTGGAAAGCACGGGCGGAAACTCCCAGCAATCAGAAAGCGATGAAGGGAAACCTGCCGCCATACAAAGCCCCAAGCCCCGCAGCACCCCAAGCACAGCCACCACCGGCACAACCAGCGCCACCCAGCCCCACCAGCCTCCTGCCCAGCACCACCCCACAGCACACACAGCCCCAGCATGGCTGCTGCGCCCACAGCCACACGGCCACGCCTGCCGCACGCAGCCACGGCCCTCCTGCTCCTCCTCACCGCTCTCGCCACCACCCTCGCCTGCCAACACCTCTGGACACACGACGACGCCTTCCCCGGCGACGCCCTGCGCCTCCTCCACGACATGGCTCCCAGCCACGCCCAGCCCTGCCACCTCCAAGAGCGGCCCTTCTTCCCCGACACCCTCCCGCACAACAACCTCCTCCCGCGCCAAGCCGCCGCCACCGCCCTGCGCATCCTCCAGCACCTCTTCCACACCCTCAGCACCAACGCCACCCGCCAGCACTGGCCCGCCCAGCCTCGCAGCGCCCTCCTCAACAAACTCCAGCACCACGTCCACCACCTCGAGCAATGCCTCCCCGACAACGCCGCGCTCTTCCAAGGACCACGCAACCCGCTGCTCACCATCAACAAGTACTTCAGTCGCATCCAGAGCTTCCTCCACGCCCACAACCACAGCGCCTGCGCCTGGGACCACGTCCGCCTCGAAGCTCGCGCCTCTTTACGGCACCTCCACAGCCTCACGCGCGCCATGCGCCGCTAGCACCAACGCCCACACACCAACCCACCCCCACGCCCCCACACCTGCGCCCCAAACCCACCTCACCCCCCCAACCTGGGACAACGGACACGGCTGGAAGCACCGCACGGCAACCGCAGCCTACAGCCACTGCGCCTGCATTCATACAGCCTCTCCCAGGGATTCGCACAAAGGACTTCCTCGACGTGGTTACACCGTGACTTGTTTATTTTATTTATTTATTTGTTCATTTGTTTGTTTGTTTGTTTGTTTGTTTATTTATTTATTCAGCTATTTATTCTTCTACTTACTCACTTCTATATGCCAGAAAAAATAAAGACCTAGGACAAAAATGCTCGCCACTGCCTCTCATCTCACTAGCACTGCAGCTACTCTTTGGGCCAGAGGACAACCGTCTCCACTCAACACCTACCCCCAGTCCTGCTCCAAACATCCTCTGCCCACTCTTCCACACGCCACTTGCCCAAGCATGATCCTGCAGCAACCCCTTTGGAAAAACACGGCCAAATTTTGGCCATCACCACCAAATAAAAACACCCCGAGGCTGTGCATTGGGGCCACTTTAGGATGCTTGTATCCCCAATCTTCTCTTGGTCTTGCAAATTGAGTTCTGCAGCTTTAAGACTGGGTCCAGGAGTCAAGGAGGAGGCAATAGGCACTGAGTTTGTTATCACAGACTGCACTAGCTCCCCAGCATCCTTCACACTGACTGTGCTATGCACAGTGGACAGCTGCACAGAGGCTCTCCTTTGCTTTTGCTTACTTGTTCTGCCTAGCTGACGCCAAGAAGCTACCTGGACTCTGGCGGGTTTTTGGAGGGATTTTCTTTTATTTTATCTTTTTTTTTTTTTTTTAACCTTCTTCTCGGAGTTGTTCCAACCTGCTCCGGACTGAAAACCCAGAAGAGCCCCAGGAGCTCACAGCCGTGGCCCACTAGGTCTGGCCTGGGCTGCGGCATTTCCGGGCATCGGAGGGACTGAGAACAGACTGAGCGAGCCGGGCTGCGACCCACCAAAGGGACTCTTCTGAATTTGTCATCTCTTCGGAGCAGCAAGAGGCTTTGCGGTTTAGTACGTTCACTTTTGGGCTGGGAAGCGCTCTCCCGGTTAAATAAAGAGTTTATTTTCCACTTCTCTCCAAGGAAGTA
Organism: Sturnus vulgaris; assembly: GCF_052056855.1. Taxonomy (NCBI): domain Eukaryota; kingdom Metazoa; phylum Chordata; class Aves; order Passeriformes; family Sturnidae; genus Sturnus; species Sturnus vulgaris. The sequence continues at coordinate 74,368,777 of NC_142283.1, read as the reverse complement.
TTTCCTCAAACCAGCTGGGGGAGGGACTACTTGAATCTCTTTCCTAGACGGACCCCATTCAGAGGTTTCCTCCCAAAATTGCCCTAAACCACGACATGCCGGAAAGACACGCTGCAGCTCATCACTTTAAGCCATGCCGTACTCCAGCCATCCAATCCATGGATCAGCAACGAGGTCGTGTAGGACAGCGTCAAACCCTTTGCACAAGTCCAGGCACACCAGGTCACTCCCTCTGCCCCTAGCCACCAGTGCTGCCTAGCCCGAGCCACAGAACAACAAAACTTCCGGGAATGGCGAGCTTCCACTTCGCAAAGCCATCTTCCCTCCTACCAATCACCTCCTTGTTTTCCAGCCGTCTTAGCGGAATTTCTCTTTCCCGGAGAAGCAGCCTCATCATTTGGCCTGCAACAAAGCTCACACTCACTGCTCTGCAGTTCCCACGCTCTTCTGCTTTTCCCTTTGCAAAAACAGCCGTTGTATTTCCCTACTTCCACTTTCCAAGGACTTCAACTGACAAGCACCGCTTCCCAAAAATCATCCACCTTGGCCAAGCAACTCCATAGAACAATTCCCTCAGCACTCACGCGTGAATCTCATCAGGTCCCAATGCACGCCAACATATTCCGGTTCCCTCCGTGGGCTCAAACCTCATCCTATCCTACGCTGCCCTTGGCACCTTCATTCTTCATGCAGGGCTCCCACCCTTGGCCTTTGACGCCTTCCGCACTGCGGCTGCAGCTCGCTGACACGCCAGGCTACAAACAACGGCTCATCTCCACAGCCTCTTTTCCCCAAAAGCCTAAAAGTTTCAAATTCCACACTCCACTCATAGCAACAATCCCACTATGTCCCCTCAAGCCCCAGCCACATCATCCCCCACGCACATCTCAAAGCACCACCAATTCCTCTTCACCGCTCCCTGCATTTTGGGCCTTTCTTTAAAGACATCTGAAACTACCTGCAAATCTTCTCTACTCCAGCTGAAGAAGAAGCTCGGCTCCCCCAGCCTTTCTCACAAGTCATGTGCTCGGCTCCTCCCTGCATCTCCACAGCCATCCCCTCCAAGAGCTCCAGCCCTCCCGCTCACGAACTAAAGAGCCCTGAGCGGGACACGCTCTCCCAGGAGAGGCCTCTACCAATTCCAAAACACAACAGCACTTCTTTGACGGACGACAGTCGCCTTTCGCTCTCTGCTGCCTCATCCACGCAAGCAGGGCAAAAACAACCGTGCCCACGCACGGGGGCTCAACACGTGGGGTCACGGACACAAAGCAAGCAACGCACGAGCAGCAAAGCTCTTCCTCTTTTCCCACTCCTCCTTCGCTTTGCCTAGTTTTTTCATGTCTTGCTGGCTGACACTTCAGAATCCAAGAGTGCACCAAGGCAACCTCCGTGCAAGAACACTCTCACGGCTCCAAGGCCCATGCCCACAGACAGCCCCTTGCACACCGCCACTGCCCCGGGCATTCACTGCATGACCGAGAAACCCAGGCCCAGCCCACTTGACATCACTGCACATCCTTTGCAACCACAAAAGGAAAACGCTGGCAAAGATGAAAATAAAGGCAAGCCACAAACTGAAAGGAAAAGTGACCACAGCCACTACCACAGCTTTCCAGGTGGAAACCGATCCTAGGCACATAGGAGACTTCAGCTGCACACTACAGGCCCTAAAGCTGGCCCTGCAGCTGCAAGGGAACACCCAACACCCCTCCCCAACACACCTGGCCCCGACGCCTCTGACCCATCGCTTTCACAACCCACTACTGCCACTCTCCCCCGGCACACCGCTGCCACCACAATCCCCAACCACACGCACCCCAACAAAACGCTGCCCCGAGACCACCACAGCCACCAGCCCCGACTGGAAAGCACGGGCGGAAACTCCCAGCAATCAGAAAGCGATGAAGGGAAACCTGCCGCCATACAAAGCCCCAAGCCCCGCAGCACCCCAAGCACAGCCACCACCGGCACAACCAGCGCCACCCAGCCCCACCAGCCTCCTGCCCAGCACCACCCCACAGCACACACAGCCCCAGCATGGCTGCTGCGCCCACAGCCACACGGCCACGCCTGCCGCACGCAGCCACGGCCCTCCTGCTCCTCCTCACCGCTCTCGCCACCACCCTCGCCTGCCAACACCTCTGGACACACGACGACGCCTTCCCCGGCGACGCCCTGCGCCTCCTCCACGACATGGCTCCCAGCCACGCCCAGCCCTGCCACCTCCAAGAGCGGCCCTTCTTCCCCGACACCCTCCCGCACAACAACCTCCTCCCGCGCCAAGCCGCCGCCACCGCCCTGCGCATCCTCCAGCACCTCTTCCACACCCTCAGCACCAACGCCACCCGCCAGCACTGGCCCGCCCAGCCTCGCAGCGCCCTCCTCAACAAACTCCAGCACCACGTCCACCACCTCGAGCAATGCCTCCCCGACAACGCCGCGCTCTTCCAAGGACCACGCAACCCGCTGCTCACCATCAACAAGTACTTCAGTCGCATCCAGAGCTTCCTCCACGCCCACAACCACAGCGCCTGCGCCTGGGACCACGTCCGCCTCGAAGCTCGCGCCTCTTTACGGCACCTCCACAGCCTCACGCGCGCCATGCGCCGCTAGCACCAACGCCCACACACCAACCCACCCCCACGCCCCCACACCTGCGCCCCAAACCCACCTCACCCCCCCAACCTGGGACAACGGACACGGCTGGAAGCACCGCACGGCAACCGCAGCCTACAGCCACTGCGCCTGCATTCATACAGCCTCTCCCAGGGATTCGCACAAAGGACTTCCTCGACGTGGTTACACCGTGACTTGTTTATTTTATTTATTTATTTGTTCATTTATTTGTTTGTTTGTTTGTTTGTTTATTTATTTATTCAGCTATTTATTCTTCTACTTACTCACTTCTATATGCCAGAAAAAATAAAGACCTAGGACAAAAATGCTCGCCACTGCCTCTCATCTCACTAGCACTGCAGCTACTCTTTGGGCCAGAGGACAACCGTCTCCACTCAACACCTACCCCCAGTCCTGCTCCAAACATCCTCTGCCCACTCTTCCACACGCCACTTGCCCAAGCATGATCCTGCAGCAACCCCTTTGGAAAAACACGGCCAAATTTTGGCCATCACCACCAAATAAAAACACCCCGAGGCTGTGCATTGGGGCCACTTTAGGATGCTTGTATCCCCAATCTTCTCTTGGTCTTGCAAATTGAGTTCTGCAGCTTTAAGACTGGGTCCAGGAGTCAAGGAGGAGGCAATAGGCGCTGAGTTTGTTATCACAGACTGCACTAGCTCCCCAGCATCCTTCACACTGACTGTGCTATGCACAGTGGACAGCTGCACAGAGGCTCTCCTTTGCTTTTGCTTACTTGTTCTGCCTAGCTGACGCCAAGAAGCTACCTGGACTCTGGCGGGTTTTTGGAGGGATTTTCTTTTATTTTATCTTTTTTTTTTTTTTTTAACCTTCTTCTCGGAGTTGTTCCAACCTGCTCCGGACTGAAAACCCAGAAGAGCCCCAGGAGCTCACAGCCGTGGCCCACTAGGTCTGGCCTGGGCTGCGGCATTTCCGGGCATCGGAGGGACTGAGAACAGACTGAGCGAGCCGGGCTGCGACCCACCAAAGGGACTCTTCTGAATTTGTCATCTCTTCGGAGCAGCAAGAGGCTTTGCGGTTTAGTACGTTCACTTTTGGGCTGGGAAGCGCTCTCCCGGTTAAATAAAGAGTTTATTTTCCACTTCTCTCCAAGGAAGTATTTCCTCAAACCAGCTGGGGGAGGGACTACTTGAATCTCTTTCCTAGACGGACCCCATTCAGAGGTTTCCTCCCAAAATTGCCCTAAACCACGACATGCCGGAAAGACACGCTGCAGCTCATCACTTTAAGCCATGCCGTACTCCAGCCATCCAATCCATGGATCAGCAACGAGGTCGTGTAGGACAGCGTCAAACCCTTTGCACAAGTCCAGGCACACCAGGTCACTCCCTCTGCCCCTAGCCACCAGTGCTGCCTAGCCCGAGCCACAGAACAACAAAACTTCCGGGAATGGCGAGCTTCCACTTCGCAAAGCCATCTTCCCTCCTACCAATCACCTCCTTGTTTTCCAGCCGTCTTAGCGGAATTTCTCTTTCCCGGAGAAGCAGCCTCATCATTTGGCCTGCAACAAAGCTCACACTCACTGCTCTGCAGTTCCCACGCTCTTCTGCTTTTCCCTTTGCAAAAACAGCCGTCGTATTTCCCTACTTCCACTTTCCAAGGACTTCAACTGACAAGCACCGCTTCCCAAAAATCATCCACCTTGGCCAAGCAACTCCATAGAACAATTCCCTCAGCACTCACGCGTGAATCTCATCAGGTCCCAATGCACGCCAACATATTCCGGTTCCCTCCGTGGGCTCAAACCTCATCCTATCCTACGCTGCCCTTGGCACCTTCATTCTTCATGCAGGGCTCCCACCCTTGGCCTTTGACGACTTCCGCACTGCGGCTGCAGCTCGCTGACACGCCAGGCTACAAACAACGGCTCATCTCCACAGCCTCTTTTCCCCAAAAGCCTAAAAGTTTCAAATTCCACACTCCACTCATAGCAACAATCCCACTATGTCCCCACAAGCCCCAGCCACATCATCCCCCACGCACATCTCAAAGCACCACCAATTCCTCTTCACCGCTCCCTGCATTTTGGGCCTTTCTTTAAAGACATCTGAAACTACCTGCAAATCTTCTCTACTCCAGCTGAAGAAGAAGCTCGGCTCCCCCAGCCTTTCTCACAAGTCATGTGCTCGGCTCCTCCCTGCATCTCCACAGCCATCCCCTCCAAGAGCTCCAGCCCTCCCGCTCACGAACTAAAGAGCCCTGAGCGGGACACGCTCTCCCAGGAGAGGCCTCTACCAATTCCAAAACACAACAGCACTTCTTTGACGGACGACAGTCGCCTTTCGCTCTCTGCTGCCTCATCCACGCAAGCAGGGCAAAAACAACCGTGCCCACGCACGGGGGCTCAACACGTGGGGCCACGGACACAAAGCAAGCAACGCACGAGCAGCAAAGCTCTTCCTCTTTTCCCACTCCTCCTTCGCTTTGCCTAGTTTTTTCATGTCTTGCTGGCTGACACTTCAGAATCCAAGAGTGCACCAAGGCAACCTCCGTGCAAGAACACTCTCACGGCTCCAAGGCCCATGCCCACAGACAGCCCCTTGCACACCGCCACTGCCCCAGGCATTCACTGCATGACCGAGAAACCCAGGCCCGGCCCACTTGACATCACTGCACATCCTTTGCAACCACAAAAGGAAAACGCTGGCAAAGATGAAAATAAAGGCAAGCCACAAACTGAAAGGAAAAGTGACCACAGCCACTACCACAGCTTTCCAGGTGGAAACCGATCCTAGGCACATAGGAGACTTCAGCTGCACACTACAGGCCCTAAAGCTGGCCCTGCAGCTGCAAGGGAACACCCAACACCCCTCCCCAACGCACCTGGCCCCGACGCCTCTGACCCATCGCTTTCACAACCCACTACTGCCACTCTCCCCCGGCACACCGCTGCCACCACAATCCCCAACCACACGCACCCCAACAAAACGCTGCCCCGAGACCACCACAGCCACCAGCCCCGACTGGAAAGCACGGGCGGAAACTCCCAGCAATCAGAAAGCGATGAAGGGAAACCTGCCGCCATACAAAGCCCCAAGCCCCGCAGCACCCCAAGCACAGCCACCACCGGCACAACCAGCGCCACCCAGCCCCACCAGCCTCCTGCCCAGCACCACCCCACAGCACACACAGCCCCAGCATGGCTGCTGCGCCCACAGCCACACGGCCACGCCTGCCGCACGCAGCCACGGCCCTCCTGCTCCTCCTCACCGCTCTCGCCACCACCCTCGCCTGCCAACACCTCTGGACACACGACGACGCCTTCCCCGGCGACGCCCTGCGCCTCCTCCACGACATGGCTCCCAGCCACGCCCAGCCCTGCCACCTCCAAGAGCGGCCCTTCTTCCCCGACACCCTCCCGCACAACAACCTCCTCCCGCGCCAAGCCGCCGCCACCGCCCTGCGCATCCTCCAGCACCTCTTCCACACCCTCAGCACCAACGCCACCCGCCAGCACTGGCCCGCCCAGCCTCGCAGCGCCCTCCTCAACAAACTCCAGCACCACGTCCACCACCTCGAGCAATGCCTCCCCGACAACGCCGCGCTCTTCCAAGGACCACGCAACCCGCTGCTCACCATCAACAAGTACTTCAGTCGCATCCAGAGCTTCCTCCACGCCCACAACCACAGCGCCTGCGCCTGGGACCACGTCCGCCTCGAAGCTCGCGCCTCTTTACGGCACCTCCACAGCCTCACGCGCGCCATGCGCCGCTAGCACCAACGCCCACACACCAACCCACCCCCACGCCCCCACACCTGCGCCCCAAACCCACCTCACCCCCCCAACCTGGGACAACGGACACGGCTGGAAGCACCGCACGGCAACCGCAGCCTACAGCCACTGCGCCTGCATTCATACAGCCTCTCCCAGGGATTCGCACAAAGGACTTCCTCGACGTGGTTACACCGTGACTTGTTTATTTTATTTATTTATTTGTTCATTTATTTATTTGTTTGTTTGTTTGTTTATTTATTTATTTATTCAGCTATTTATTCTTCTACTTACTCACTTCTATATGCCAGAAAAAATAAAGACCTAGGACAAAAATGCTCGCCACTGCCTCTCATCTCACTAGCACTGCAGCTACTCTTTGGGCCAGAGGACAACCGTCTCCACTCAACACCTACCCCCAGTCCTGCTCCAAACATCCTCTGCCCACTCTTCCACACGCCACTTGCCCAAGCATGATCCTGCAGCAACCCCTTTGGAAAAACACGGCCAAATTTTGGCCATCACCACCAAATAAAAACACCCCGAGGCTGTGCATTGGGGCCACTTTAGGATGCTTGTATCCCCAATCTTCTCTTGGTCTTGCAAATTGAGTTCTGCAGCTTTAAGACTGGGTCCAGGAGTCAAGGAGGAGGCAATAGGCGCTGAGTTTGTTATCACAGACTGCACTAGCTCCCCAGCATCCTTCACACTGACTGTGCTATGCACAGTGGACAGCTGCACAGAGGCTCTCCTTTGCTTTTGCTTACTTGTTCTGCCTAGCTGACGCCAAGAAGCTACCTGGACTCTGGCGGGTTTTTGGAGGGATTTTCTTTTATTTTATCTTATTTTTTTTTTTTAACCTTCTTCTCGGAGTTGTTCCAACCTGCTCCGGACTGAAAACCCAGAAGAGCCCCAGGAGCTCACACCCGTGGCCCACTAGGTCTGGCCTGGGCTGCGGCATTTCCGGGCATCGGAGGGACTGAGAACAGACTGAGTGAGCCGGGCTGCGACCCACCAAAGGGACTCTTCTGAATTTGTCATCTCTTCGGAGCAGCAAGAAGCTTTGCGGTTTAGTACGTTCACTTTTGGGCTGGGAAGCGCTCTCCCGGTTAAATAAAGAGTTTATTTTCCACTTCTCTCCAAGGAAGTATTTCCTCAAACCAGCTGGGGGAGGGACTACTTGAATCTCTTTCCTAGACGGACCCCATTCAGAGGTTTCCTCCCAAAATTGCCCTAAACCACGACATGCCGGAAAGACACGCTGCAGCTCATCACTTTAAGCCATGCCGTACTCCAGCCATCCAATCCATGGATCAGCAACGAGGTCGTGTAGGACAGCGTCAAACCCTTTGCACAAGTCCAGGCACACCAGGTCACTCCCTCTGCCCCTAGCCACCAGTGCTGCCTAGCCCGAGCCACAGAACAACAAAACTTCCGGGAATGGCGAGCTTCCACTTCGCAAAGCCATCTTCCCTCCTACCAATCACCTCCTTGTTTTCCAGCCGTCTTAGCGGAATTTCTCTTTCCCGGAGAAGCAGCCTCATCGTTTGGCCTGCAACAAAGCTCACACTCACTGCTCTGCAGTTCCCACGCTCTTCTGCTTTTCCCTTTGCAAAAACAGCCGTCGTATTTCCCTACTTCCACTTTCCAAGGACTTCAACTGACAAGCACCGCTTCCCAAAAATCATCCACCTTGGCCAAGCAACTCCATAGAACAATTCCCTCAGCACTCACGCGTGAATCTCATCAGGTCCCAATGCACGCCAACATATTCCGGTTCCCTCCGTGGGCTCAAACCTCATCCTATCCTACGCTGCCCTTGGCACCTTCATTCTTCATGCAGGGCTCCCACCCTTGGCCTTTGACGACTTCCGCACTGCGGCTGCAGCTCGCTGACACGCCAGGCTACAAACAACGGCTCATCTCCACAGCCTCTTTTCCCCAAAAGCCTAAAAGTTTCAAATTCCACACTCCACTCATAGCAACAATCCCACTATGTCCCCACAAGCCCCAGCCACATCATCCCCCACGCACATCTCAAAGCACCACCAATTCCTCTTCACCGCTCCCTGCATTTTGGGCCTTTCTTTAAAGACATCTGAAACTACCTGCAAATCTTCTCTACTCCAGCTGAAGAAGAAGCTCGGCTCCCCCAGCCTTTCTCACAAGTCATGTGCTCGGCTCCTCCCTGCATCTCCACAGCCATCCCCTCCAAGAGCTCCAGCCCTCCCGCTCACGAACTAAAGAGCCCTGAGCGGGACACGCTCTCCCAGGAGAGGCCTCTACCAATTCCAAAACACAACAGCACTTCTTTGACGGACGACAGTCGCCTTTCGCTCTCTGCTGCCTCATCCACGCAAGCAGGGCAAAAACAACCGTGCCCAAGCACGGGGGCTCAACACGTGGGGTCACGGACACAAAGCAAGCAACGCACGAGCAGCAAAGCTCTTCCTCTTTTCCCACTCCTCCTTCGCTTTGCCTAGTTTTTTCATGTCTTGCTGGCTGACACTTCAGAATCCAAGAGTGCACCAAGGCAACCTCCGTGCAAGAACACTCTCACGGCTCCAAGGCCCATGCCCACAGACAGCCCCTTGCACACCGCCACTGCCCCAGGCATTCACTGCATGACCGAGAAACCCAGGCCCGGCCCACTTGACATCACTGCACATCCTTTGCAACCACAAAAGGAAAACGCTGGCAAAGATGAAAATAAAGGCAAGCCACAAACTGAAAGGAAAAGCGACCACAGCCACTACCACAGCTTTCCAGGTGGAAACCGATCCTAGGCACATAGGAGACTTCAGCTGCACACTACAGGCCCTAAAGCTGGCCCTGCAGCTGCAAGGGAACACCCAACACCCCTCCCCAACACACCTGGCCCCGACGCCTCTGACCCATCGCTTTCGCAACCCTGGGCACCCACTACTGCCACTCTCCCCCGGCACACCGCTGCCACCACAATCCCCAACCACACGCACCCCAACAAAACGCTGCCCCGAGACCACCACAGCCACCAGCCCCGACTGGAAAGCACGGGCGGAAACTCCCAGCAATCAGAAAGCGATGAAGGGAAACCTGCCGCCATACAAAGCCCCAAGCCCCGCAGCACCCCAAGTACAGCCACCACCGGCACAACCAGCGCCACCCAGCCCCACCAGCCTCCTGCCCAGCACCACCCCACAGCACACACAGCCCCAGCATGGCTGCTGCGCCCACAGCCACACGGCCACGCCTGCCGCACGCAGCCACGGCCCTCCTGCTCCTCCTCACCGCTCTCGCCACCACCCTCGCCTGCCAACACCTCTGGACACACGACGACGCCTTCCCCGGCGACGCCCTGCGCCTCCTCCACGACATGGCTCCCAGCCACGCCCAGCCCTGCCACCTCCAAGAGCGGCCCTTCTTCCCCGACACCCTCCCGCACAACAACCTCCTCCCGCGCCAAGCCGCCGCCACCGCCCTGCGCATCCTCCAGCACCTCTTCCACACCCTCAGCACCAACGCCACCCACCAGCACTGGCCCGCCCAGCCTCGCAGCGCCCTCCTCAACAAACTCCAGCACCACGTCCACCACCTCGAGCAATGCCTCCCCGACAACGCCGCGCTCTTCCAAGGACCACGCAACCCGCTGCTCACCATCAACAAGTACTTCAGTCGCATCCAGAGCTTCCTCCACGCCCACAACCACAGCGCCTGCGCCTGGGACCACGTCCGCCTCGAAGCTCGCGCCTCTTTACGGCACCTCCACAGCCTCACGCGCGCCATGCGCCGCTAGCACCAACGCCCACACACCAACCCACCCCCACGCCCCCACACCTGCGCCCCAAACCCACCTCACCCCCCCAACCTGGGACAACGGACACGGCTGGAAGCACCGCACGGCAACTGCAGCCTACAGCCACTGCGCCTGCATTCATACAGCCTCTCCCAGGGATTCGCACAAAGGACTTCCTCGACGTGGTTACACCGTGACTTGTTTATTTTATTTATTTATTTGTTCATTTATTTATTTGTTTGTTTGTTTGTTTGTTTATTTATTTATTCAGCTATTTATTCTTCTACTTACTCACTTCTATATGCCAGAAAAAATAAAGACCTAGGACAAAAATGCTCGCCACTGCCTCTCATCTCACTAGCACTGCAGCTACTCTTTGGGCCAGAGGACAACCGTCTCCACTCAACACCTACCCCCAGTCCTGCTCCAAACATCCTCTGCCCACTCTTCCACACGCCACTTGCCCAAGCATGATCCTGCAGCAACCCCTTTGGAAAAACACGGCCAAATTTTGGCCATCACCACCAAATAAAAACACCCCGAGGCTGTGCATTGGGGCCACTTTAGGATGCTTGTATCCCCAATCTTCTCTTGGTCTTGCAAATTGAGTTCTGCAGCTTTAAGACTGGGTCCAGGAGTCAAGGAGGAGGCAATAGGCGCTGAGTTTGTTATCACAGACTGCACTAGCTCCCCAGCATCCTTCACACTGACTGTGCTATGCACAGTGGACAGCTGCACAGAGGCTCTCCTTTGCTTTTGCTTACTTGTTCTGCCTAGCTGACGCCAAGAAGCTACCTGGACTCTGGCGGGTTTTTGGAGGGATTTTCTTTTATTTTATCTTATTTTTTTTTTTTAACCTTCTTCTCGGAGTTGTTCCAACCTGCTCCGGACTGAAAACCCAGAAGAGCCCCAGGAGCTCACAGCCATGGCCCACTAGGTCTGGCCTGGGCTGCGGCATTTCCGGGCATCGGAGGGACTGAGAACAGACTGAGTGAGCCGGGCTGCGACCCACCAAAGGGACTCTTCTGAATTTGTCACCTCTTCGGAGCAGCAAGAGGCTTTGCGGTTTAGTACGTTCACTTTTGGGCTGGGAAGCGCTCTCCCGGTTAAATAAAGAGTTTATTTTCCACTTCTCTCCAAGGAAGTATTTCCTCAAACCAGCTGGGGGAGGGACTACTTGAATCTCTTTCCTAGACGGACCCCATTCAGAGGTTTCCTCCCAAAATTGCCCTAAACCACGACATGCCGGAAAGACACGCTGCAGCTCATCACTTTAAGCCATGCCGTACTCCAGCCATCCAATCCATGGATCAGCAACGAGGTCGTGTAGGACAGCGTCAAACCCTTTGCACAAGTCCAGGCACACCAGGTCACTCCCTCTGCCCCTAGCCACCAGTGCTGCCTAGCCCGAGCCACAGAACAACAAAACTTCCGGGAATGGCGAGCTTCCACTTCGCAAAGCCATCTTCCCTCCTACCAATCACCTCCTTGTTTTCCAGCCGTCTTAGCGGAATTTCTCTTTCCCGGAGAAGCAGCCTCATCGTTTGGCCTGCAACAAAGCTCACACTCACTGCTCTGCAGTTCCCACGCTCTTCTGCTTTTCCCTTTGCAAAAACAGCCGTCGTATTTCCCTACTTCCACTTTCCAAGGACTTCAACTGACAAGCACCGCTTCCCAAAAATCATCCACCTTGGCCAAGCAACTCCATAGAACAATTCCCTCAGCACTCACGCGTGAATCTCATCAGGTCCCAATGCACGCCAACATATTCCGGTTCCCTCCGTGGGCTCAAACCTCATCCTATCCTACGCTGCCCTTGGCACCTTCATTCTTCATGCAGGGCTCCCACCCTTGGCCTTTGACGACTTCCGCACTGCGGCTGCAGCTCGCTGACACGCCAGGCTACAAACAACGGCTCATCTCCACAGCCTCTTTTCCCCAAAAGCCTAAAAGTTTCAAATTCCACACTCCACTCATAGCAACAATCCCACTATGTCCCCACAAGCCCCAGCCACATCATCCCCCACGCACATCTCAAAGCACCACCAATTCCTCTTCACCGCTCCCTGCATTTTGGGCCTTTCTTTAAAGACATCTGAAACTACCTGCAAATCTTCTCTACTCCAGCTGAAGAAGAAGCTCGGCTCCCCCAGCCTTTCTCACAAGTCATGTGCTCGGCTCCTCCCTGCATCTCCACAGCCATCCCCTCCAAGAGCTCCAGCCCTCCCGCTCACGAACTAAAGAGCCCTGAGCGGGACACGCTCTCCCAGGAGAGGCCTCTACCAATTCCAAAACACAACAGCACTTCTTTGACGGACGACAGTCGCCTTTCGCTCTCTGCTGCCTCATCCACGCAAGCAGGGCAAAAACAACCGTGCCCACGCACGGGGGCTCAACACGTGGGGCCACGGACACAAAGCAAGCAACGCATGAGCAGCAAAGCTCTTCCTCTTTTCCCACTCCTCCTTCGCTTTGCCTAGTTTTTTCATGTCTTGCTGGCTGACACTTCAGAATCCAAGAGTGCACCAAGGCAACCTCCGTGCAAGAACACTCTCACGGCTCCAAGGCCCATGCCCACAGACAGCCCCTTGCACACCGCCACTGCCCCAGGCATTCACTGCATGACCGAGAAACCCAGGCCCGGCCCACTTGACATCACTGCACATCCTTTGCAACCACAAAAGGAAAACGCTGGCAAAGATGAAAATAAAGGCAAGCCACAAACTGAAAGGAAAAGTGACCACAGCCACTACCACAGCTTTCCAGGTGGAAACCGATCCTAGGCACATAGGAGACTTCAGCTGCACACTACAGGCCCTAAAGCTGGCCCTGCAGCTGCCAGGGAACACCCAACACCCCTCCCCAACGCACCTGGCCCCGACGCCTCTGACCCATCGCTTTCACAACCCACTACTGCCACTCTCCCCCGGCACACCGCTGCCACCACAATCCCCAACCACACGCACCCCAACAAAACGCTGCCCCGAGACCACCACAGCCACCAGCCCCGACTGGAAAGCACGGGCGGAAACTCCCAGCAATCAGAAAGCGATGAAGGGAAACCTGCCGCCATACAAAGCCCCAAGCCCCGCAGCACCCCAAGCACAGCCACCACCGGCACAACCAGCGCCACCCAGCCCCACCAGCCTCCTGCCCAGCACCACCCCACAGCACACACAGCCCCAGCATGGCTGCTGCGCCCACAGCCACACGGCCACGCCTGCCGCACGCAGCCACGGCCCTCCTGCTCCTCCTCACCGCTCTCGCCACCACCCTCGCCTGCCAACACCTCTGGACACACGACGACGCCTTCCCCGGCGACGCCCTGCGCCTCCTCCACGACATGGCTCCCAGCCACGCCCAGCCCTGCCACCTCCAAGAGCGGCCCTTCTTCCCCGACACCCTCCCGCACAACAACCTCCTCCCGCGCCAAGCCGCCGCCACCGCCCTGCGCATCCTCCAGCACCTCTTCCACACCCTCAGCACCAACGCCACCCGCCAGCACTGGCCCGCCCAGCCTCGCAGCGCCCTCCTCAACAAACTCCAGCACCACGTCCACCACCTCGAGCAATGCCTCCCCGACAACGCCGCGCTCTTCCAAGGACCACGCAACCCGCTGCTCACCATCAACAAGTACTTCAGTCGCATCCAGAGCTTCCTCCACGCCCACAACCACAGCGCCTGCGCCTGGGACCACGTCCGCCTCGAAGCTCGCGCCTCTTTACGGCACCTCCACAGCCTCACGCGCGCCATGCGCCGCTAGCACCAACGCCCACACACCAACCCACCCCCACGCCCCCACACCTGCGCCCCAAACCCACCTCACCCCCCCAACCTGGGACAACGGACACGGCTGGAAGCACCGCACGGCAACCGCAGCCTACAGCCACTGCGCCTGCATTCATACAGCCTCTCCCAGGGATTCGCACAAAGGACTTCCTCGACGTGGTTACACCGTGACTTGTTTATTTTATTTATTTATTTGTTCATTTATTTATTTGTTTGTTTGTTTGTTTATTTATTTATTTATTCAGCTATTTATTCTTCTACTTACTCACTTCTATATGCCAGAAAAAATAAAGACCTAGGACAAAAATGCTCGCCACTGCCTCTCATCTCACTAGCACTGCAGCTACTCTTTGGGCCAGAGGACAACCGTCTCCACTCAACACCTACCCCCAGTCCTGCTCCAAACATCCTCTGCCCACTCTTCCACACGCCACTTGCCCAAGCATGATCCTGCAGCAACCCCTTTGGAAAAACACGGCCAAATTTTGGCCATCACCACCAAATAAAAACACCCCGAGGCTGTGCATTGGGGCCACTTTAGGATGCTTGTATCCCCAATCTTCTCTTGGTCTTGCAAATTGAGTTCTGCAGCTTTAAGACTGGGTCCAGGAGTCAAGGAGGAGGCAATAGGCGCTGAGTTTGTTATCACAGACTGCACTAGCTCCCCAGCATCCTTCACACTGACTGTGCTATGCACAGTGGACAGCTGCACAGAGGCTCTCCTTTGCTTTTGCTTACTTGTTCTGCCTAGCTGACGCCAAGAAGCTACCTGGACTCTGGCGGGTTTTTGGAGGGATTTTCTTTTATTTTATCTTATTTTTTTTTTTTAACCTTCTTCTCGGAGTTGTTCCAACCTGCTCCGGACTGAAAACCCAGAAGAGCCCCAGGAGCTCACAGCCATGGCCCACTAGGTCTGGCCTGGGCTGCGGCATTTCCGGGCATCGGAGGGACTGAGAACAGACTGAGTGAGCCGGGCTGCGACCCACCAAAGGGACTCTTCTGAATTTGTCACCTCTTCGGAGCAGCAAGAGGCTTTGCGGTTTAGTACGTTCACTTTTGGGCTGGGAAGCGCTCTCCCGGTTAAATAAAGAGTTTATTTTCCACTTCTCTCCAAGGAAGTATTTCCTCAAACCAGCTGGGGGAGGGACTACTTGAATCTCTTTCCTAGACGGACCCCATTCAGAGGTTTCCTCCCAAAATTGCCCTAAACCACGACATGCCGGAAAGACACGCTGCAGCTCATCACTTTAAGCCATGCCGTACTCCAGCCATCCAATCCATGGATCAGCAACGAGGTCGTGTAGGACAGCGTCAAACCCTTTGCACAAGTCCAGGCACACCAGGTCACTCCCTCTGCCCCTAGCCACCAGTGCTGCCTAGCCCGAGCCACAGAACAACAAAACTTCCGGGAATGGCGAGCTTCCACTTCGCAAAGCCATCTTCCCTCCTACCAATCACCTCCTTGTTTTCCAGCCGTCTTAGCGGAATTTCTCTTTCCCGGAGAAGCAGCCTCATCGTTTGGCCTGCAACAAAGCTCACACTCACTGCTCTGCAGTTCCCACGCTCTTCTGCTTTTCCCTTTGCAAAAACAGCCGTCGTATTTCCCTACTTCCACTTTCCAAGGACTTCAACTGACAAGCACCGCTTCCCAAAAATCATCCACCTTGGCCAAGCAACTCCATAGAACAATTCCCTCAGCACTCACGCGTGAATCTCATCAGGTCCCAATGCACGCCAACATATTCCGGTTCCCTCCGTGGGCTCAAACCTCATCCTATCCTACGCTGCCCTTGGCACCTTCATTCTTCATGCAGGGCTCCCACCCTTGGCCTTTGACGACTTCCGCACTGCGGCTGCAGCTCGCTGACACGCCAGGCTACAAACAACGGCTCATCTCCACAGCCTCTTTTCCCCAAAAGCCTAAAAGTTTCAAATTCCACACTCCACTCATAGCAACAATCCCACTATGTCCCCACAAGCCCCAGCCACATCATCCCCCACGCACATCTCAAAGCACCACCAATTCCTCTTCACCGCTCCCTGCATTTTGGGCCTTTCTTTAAAGACATCTGAAACTACCTGCAAATCTTCTCTACTCCAGCTGAAGAAGAAGCTCGGCTCCCCCAGCCTTTCTCACAAGTCATGTGCTCGGCTCCTCCCTGCATCTCCACAGCCATCCCCTCCAAGAGCTCCAGCCCTCCCGCTCACGAACTAAAGAGCCCTGAGCGGGACACGCTCTCCCAGGAGAGGCCTCTACCAATTCCAAAACACAACAGCACTTCTTTGACGGACGACAGTCGCCTTTCGCTCTCTGCTGCCTCATCCACGCAAGCAGGGCAAAAACAACCGTGCCCACGCACGGGGGCTCAACACGTGGGGCCACGGACACAAAGCAAGCAACGCATGAGCAGCAAAGCTCTTCCTCTTTTCCCACTCCTCCTTCGCTTTGCCTAGTTTTTTCATGTCTTGCTGGCTGACACTTCAGAATCCAAGAGTGCACCAAGGCAACCTCCGTGCAAGAACACTCTCACGGCTCCAAGGCCCATGCCCACAGACAGCCCCTTGCACACCGCCACTGCCCCAGGCATTCACTGCATGACCGAGAAACCCAGGCCCGGCCCACTTGACATCACTGCACATCCTTTGCAACCACAAAAGGAAAACGCTGGCAAAGATGAAAATAAAGGCAAGCCACAAACTGAAAGGAAAAGTGACCACAGCCACTACCACAGCTTTCCAGGTGGAAACCGATCCTAGGCACATAGGAGACTTCAGCTGCACACTACAGGCCCTAAAGCTGGCCCTGCAGCTGCCAGGGAACACCCAACACCCCTCCCCAACGCACCTGGCCCCGACGCCTCTGACCCATCGCTTTCACAACCCACTACTGCCACTCTCCCCCGGCACACCGCTGCCACCACAATCCCCAACCACACGCACCCCAACAAAACGCTGCCCCGAGACCACCACAGCCACCAGCCCCGACTGGAAAGCACGGGCGGAAACTCCCAGCAATCAGAAAGCGATGAAGGGAAACCTGCCGCCATACAAAGCCCCAAGCCCCGCAGCACCCCAAGCACAGCCACCACCGGCACAACCAGCGCCACCCAGCCCCACCAGCCTCCTGCCCAGCACCACCCCACAGCACACACAGCCCCAGCATGGCTGCTGCGCCCACAGCCACACGGCCACGCCTGCCGCACGCAGCCACGGCCCTCCTGCTCCTCCTCACCGCTCTCGCCACCACCCTCGCCTGCCAACACCTCTGGACACACGACGACGCCTTCCCCGGCGACGCCCTGCGCCTCCTCCACGACATGGCTCCCAGCCACGCCCAGCCCTGCCACCTCCAAGAGCGGCCCTTCTTCCCCGACACCCTCCCGCACAACAACCTCCTCCCGCGCCAAGCCGCCGCCACCGCCCTGCGCATCCTCCAGCACCTCTTCCACACCCTCAGCACCAACGCCACCCGCCAGCACTGGCCCGCCCAGCCTCGCAGCGCCCTCCTCAACAAACTCCAGCACCACGTCCACCACCTCGAGCAATGCCTCCCCGACAACGCCGCGCTCTTCCAAGGACCACGCAACCCGCTGCTCACCATCAACAAGTACTTCAGTCGCATCCAGAGCTTCCTCCACGCCCACAACCACAGCGCCTGCGCCTGGGACCACGTCCGCCTCGAAGCTCGCGCCTCTTTACGGCACCTCCACAGCCTCACGCGCGCCATGCGCCGCTAGCACCAACGCCCACACACCAACCCACCCCCACGCCCCCACACCTGCGCCCCAAACCCACCTCACCCCCCCAACCTGGGACAACGGACACGGCTGGAAGCACCGCACGGCAACCGCAGCCTACAGCCACTGCGCCTGCATTCATACAGCCTCTCCCAGGGATTCGCACAAAGGACTTCCTCGACGTGGTTACACCGTGACTTGTTTATTTTATTTATTTATTTGTTCATTTATTTATTTGTTTGTTTGTTTGTTTATTTATTTATTTATTCAGCTATTTATTCTTCTACTTACTCACTTCTATATGCCAGAAAAAATAAAGACCTAGGACAAAAATGCTCGCCACTGCCTCTCATCTCACTAGCACTGCAGCTACTCTTTGGGCCAGAGGACAACCGTCTCCACTCAACACCTACCCCCAGTCCTGCTCCAAACATCCTCTGCCCACTCTTCCACACGCCACTTGCCCAAGCATGATCCTGCAGCAACCCCTTTGGAAAAACACGGCCAAATTTTGGCCATCACCACCAAATAAAAACACCCCGAGGCTGTGCATTGGGGCCACTTTAGGATGCTTGTATCCCCAATCTTCTCTTGGTCTTGCAAATTGAGTTCTGCAGCTTTAAGACTGGGTCCAGGAGTCAAGGAGGAGGCAATAGGCGCTGAGTTTGTTATCACAGACTGCACTAGCTCCCCAGCATCCTTCACACTGACTGTGCTATGCACAGTGGACAGCTGCACAGAGGCTCTCCTTTGCTTTTGCTTACTTGTTCTGCCTAGCTGACGCCAAGAAGCTACCTGGACTCTGGCGGGTTTTTGGAGGGATTTTCTTTTATTTTATCTTATTTTTTTTTTTTAACCTTCTTCTCGGAGTTGTTCCAACCTGCTCCGGACTGAAAACCCAGAAGAGCCCCAGGAGCTCACAGCCATGGCCCACTAGGTCTGGCCTGGGCTGCGGCATTTCCGGGCATCGGAGGGACTGAGAACAGACTGAGTGAGCCGGGCTGCGACCCACCAAAGGGACTCTTCTGAATTTGTCACCTCTTCGGAGCAGCAAGAGGCTTTGCGGTTTAGTACGTTCACTTTTGGGCTGGGAAGCGCTCTCCCGGTTAAATAAAGAGTTTATTTTCCACTTCTCTCCAAGGAAGTATTTCCTCAAACCAGCTGGGGGAGGGACTACTTGAATCTCTTTCCTAGACGGACCCCATTCAGAGGTTTCCTCCCAAAATTGCCCTAAACCACGACATGCCGGAAAGACACGCTGCAGCTCATCACTTTAAGCCATGCCGTACTCCAGCCATCCAATCCATGGATCAGCAACGAGGTCGTGTAGGACAGCGTCAAACCCTTTGCACAAGTCCAGGCACACCAGGTCACTCCCTCTGCCCCTAGCCACCAGTGCTGCCTAGCCCGAGCCACAGAACAACAAAACTTCCGGGAATGGCGAGCTTCCACTTCGCAAAGCCATCTTCCCTCCTACCAATCACCTCCTTGTTTTCCAGCCGTCTTAGCGGAATTTCTCTTTCCCGGAGAAGCAGCCTCATCGTTTGGCCTGCAACAAAGCTCACACTCACTGCTCTGCAGTTCCCACGCTCTTCTGCTTTTCCCTTTGCAAAAACAGCCGTCGTATTTCCCTACTTCCACTTTCCAAGGACTTCAACTGACAAGCACCGCTTCCCAAAAATCATCCACCTTGGCCAAGCAACTCCATAGAACAATTCCCTCAGCACTCACGCGTGAATCTCATCAGGTCCCAATGCACGCCAACATATTCCGGTTCCCTCCGTGGGCTCAAACCTCATCCTATCCTACGCTGCCCTTGGCACCTTCATTCTTCATGCAGGGCTCCCACCCTTGGCCTTTGACGACTTCCGCACTGCGGCTGCAGCTCGCTGACACGCCAGGCTACAAACAACGGCTCATCTCCACAGCCTCTTTTCCCCAAAAGCCTAAAAGTTTCAAATTCCACACTCCACTCATAGCAACAATCCCACTATGTCCCCACAAGCCCCAGCCACATCATCCCCCACGCACATCTCAAAGCACCACCAATTCCTCTTCACCGCTCCCTGCATTTTGGGCCTTTCTTTAAAGACATCTGAAACTACCTGCAAATCTTCTCTACTCCAGCTGAAGAAGAAGCTCGGCTCCCCCAGCCTTTCTCACAAGTCATGTGCTCGGCTCCTCCCTGCATCTCCACAGCCATCCCCTCCAAGAGCTCCAGCCCTCCCGCTCACGAACTAAAGAGCCCTGAGCGGGACACGCTCTCCCAGGAGAGGCCTCTACCAATTCCAAAACACAACAGCACTTCTTTGACGGACGACAGTCGCCTTTCGCTCTCTGCTGCCTCATCCACGCAAGCAGGGCAAAAACAACCGTGCCCACGCACGGGGGCTCAACACGTGGGGCCACGGACACAAAGCAAGCAACGCACGAGCAGCAAAGCTCTTCCTCTTTTCCCACTCCTCCTTCGCTTTGCCTAGTTTTTTCATGTCTTGCTGGCTGACACTTCAGAATCCAAGAGTGCACCAAGGCAACCTCCGTGCAAGAACACTCTCACGGCTCCAAGGCCCATGCCCACAGACAGCCCCTTGCACACCGCCACTGCCCCAGGCATTCACTGCATGACCGAGAAACCCAGGCCCGGCCCACTTGACATCACTGCACATCCTTTGCAACCACAAAAGGAAAACGCTGGCAAAGATGAAAATAAAGGCAAGCCACAAACTGAAAGGAAAAGTGACCACAGCCACTACCACAGCTTTCCAGGTGGAAACCGATCCTAGGCACATAGGAGACTTCAGCTGCACACTACAGGCCCTAAAGCTGGCCCTGCAGCTGCCAGGGAACACCCAACACCCCTCCCCAACGCACCTGGCCCCGACGCCTCTGACCCATCGCTTTCACAACCCACTACTGCCACTCTCCCCCGGCACACCGCTGCCACCACAATCCCCAACCACACGCACCCCAACAAAACGCTGCCCCGAGACCACCACAGCCACCAGCCCCGACTGGAAAGCACGGGCGGAAACTCCCAGCAATCAGAAAGCGATGAAGGGAAACCTGCCGCCATACAAAGCCCCAAGCCCCGCAGCACCCCAAGCACAGCCACCACCGGCACAACCAGCGCCACCCAGCCCCACCAGCCTCCTGCCCAGCACCACCCCACAGCACACACAGCCCCAGCATGGCTGCTGCGCCCACAGCCACACGGCCACGCCTGCCGCACGCAGCCACGGCCCTCCTGCTCCTCCTCACCGCTCTCGCCACCACCCTCGCCTGCCAACACCTCTGGACACACGACGACGCCTTCCCCGGCGACGCCCTGCGCCTCCTCCACGACATGGCTCCCAGCCACGCCCAGCCCTGCCACCTCCAAGAGCGGCCCTTCTTCCCCGACACCCTCCCGCACAACAACCTCCTCCCGCGCCAAGCCGCCGCCACCGCCCTGCGCATCCTCCAGCACCTCTTCCACACCCTCAGCACCAACGCCACCCGCCAGCACTGGCCCGCCCAGCCTCGCAGCGCCCTCCTCAACAAACTCCAGCACCACGTCCACCACCTCGAGCAATGCCTCCCCGACAACGCCGCGCTCTTCCAAGGACCACGCAACCCGCTGCTCACCATCAACAAGTACTTCAGTCGCATCCAGAGCTTCCTCCACGCCCACAACCACAGCGCCTGCGCCTGGGACCACGTCCGCCTCGAAGCTCGCGCCTCTTTACGGCACCTCCACAGCCTCACGCGCGCCATGCGCCGCTAGCACCAACGCCCACACACCAACCCACCCCCACGCCCCCACACCTGCGCCCCAAACCCACCTCACCCCCCCAACCTGGGACAACGGACACGGCTGGAAGCACCGCACGGCAACCGCAGCCTACAGCCACTGCGCCTGCATTCATACAGCCTCTCCCAGGGATTCGCACAAAGGACTTCCTCGACGTGGTTACACCGTGACTTGTTTATTTTATTTATTTATTTGTTCATTTATTTATTTGTTTGTTTGTTTGTTTATTTATTTATTTATTCAGCTATTTATTCTTCTACTTACTCACTTCTATATGCCAGAAAAAATAAAGACCTAGGACAAAAATGCTCGCCACTGCCTCTCATCTCACTAGCACTGCAGCTACTCTTTGGGCCAGAGGACAACCGTCTCCACTCAACACCTACCCCCAGTCCTGCTCCAAACATCCTCTGCCCACTCTTCCACACGCCACTTGCCCAAGCATGATCCTGCAGCAACCCCTTTGGAAAAACACGGCCAAATTTTGGCCATCACCACCAAATAAAAACACCCCGAGGCTGTGCATTGGGGCCACTTTAGGATGCTTGTATCCCCAATCTTCTCTTGGTCTTGCAAATTGAGTTCTGCAGCTTTAAGACTGGGTCCAGGAGTCAAGGAGGAGGCAATAGGCGCTGAGTTTGTTATCACAGACTGCACTAGCTCCCCAGCATCCTTCACACTGACTGTGCTATGCACAGTGGACAGCTGCACAGAGGCTCTCCTTTGCTTTTGCTTACTTGTTCTGCCTAGCTGACGCCAAGAAGCTACCTGGACTCTGGCGGGTTTTTGGAGGGATTTTCTTTTATTTTATCTTATTTTTTTTTTTTAACCTTCTTCTCGGAGTTGTTCCAACCTGCTCCGGACTGAAAACCCAGAAGAGCCCCAGGAGCTCACAGCCATGGCCCACTAGGTCTGGCCTGGGCTGCGGCATTTCCGGGCATCGGAGGGACTGAGAACAGACTGAGTGAGCCGGGCTGCGACCCACCAAAGGGACTCTTCTGAATTTGTCACCTCTTCGGAGCAGCAAGAGGCTTTGCGGTTTAGTACGTTCACTTTTGGGCTGGGAAGCGCTCTCCCGGTTAAATAAAGAGTTTATTTTCCACTTCTCTCCAAGGAAGTATTTCCTCAAACCAGCTGGGGGAGGGACTACTTGAATCTCTTTCCTAGACGGACCCCATTCAGAGGTTTCCTCCCAAAATTGCCCTAAACCACGACATGCCGGAAAGACACGCTGCAGCTCATCACTTTAAGCCATGCCGTACTCCAGCCATCCAATCCATGGATCAGCAACGAGGTCGTGTAGGACAGCGTCAAACCCTTTGCACAAGTCCAGGCACACCAGGTCACTCCCTCTGCCCCTAGCCACCAGTGCTGCCTAGCCCGAGCCACAGAACAACAAAACTTCCGGGAATGGCGAGCTTCCACTTCGCAAAGCCATCTTCCCTCCTACCAATCACCTCCTTGTTTTCCAGCCGTCTTAGCGGAATTTCTCTTTCCCGGAGAAGCAGCCTCATCGTTTGGCCTGCAACAAAGCTCACACTCACTGCTCTGCAGTTCCCACGCTCTTCTGCTTTTCCCTTTGCAAAAACAGCCGTCGTATTTCCCTACTTCCACTTTCCAAGGACTTCAACTGACAAGCACCGCTTCCCAAAAATCATCCACCTTGGCCAAGCAACTCCATAGAACAATTCCCTCAGCACTCACGCGTGAATCTCATCAGGTCCCAATGCACGCCAACATATTCCGGTTCCCTCCGTGGGCTCAAACCTCATCCTATCCTACGCTGCCCTTGGCACCTTCATTCTTCATGCAGGGCTCCCACCCTTGGCCTTTGACGACTTCCGCACTGCGGCTGCAGCTCGCTGACACGCCAGGCTACAAACAACGGCTCATCTCCACAGCCTCTTTTCCCCAAAAGCCTAAAAGTTTCAAATTCCACACTCCACTCATAGCAACAATCCCACTATGTCCCCACAAGCCCCAGCCACATCATCCCCCACGCACATCTCAAAGCACCACCAATTCCTCTTCACCGCTCCCTGCATTTTGGGCCTTTCTTTAAAGACATCTGAAACTACCTGCAAATCTTCTCTACTCCAGCTGAAGAAGAAGCTCGGCTCCCCCAGCCTTTCTCACAAGTCATGTGCTCGGCTCCTCCCTGCATCTCCACAGCCATCCCCTCCAAGAGCTCCAGCCCTCCCGCTCACGAACTAAAGAGCCCTGAGCGGGACACGCTCTCCCAGGAGAGGCCTCTACCAATTCCAAAACACAACAGCACTTCTTTGACGGACGACAGTCGCCTTTCGCTCTCTGCTGCCTCATCCACGCAAGCAGGGCAAAAACAACCGTGCCCACGCACGGGGGCTCAACACGTGGGGCCACGGACACAAAGCAAGCAACGCACGAGCAGCAAAGCTCTTCCTCTTTTCCCACTCCTCCTTCGCTTTGCCTAGTTTTTTCATGTCTTGCTGGCTGACACTTCAGAATCCAAGAGTGCACCAAGGCAACCTCCGTGCAAGAACACTCTCACGGCTCCAAGGCCCATGCCCACAGACAGCCCCTTGCACACCGCCACTGCCCCAGGCATTCACTGCATGACCGAGAAACCCAGGCCCGGCCCACTTGACATCACTGCACATCCTTTGCAACCACAAAAGGAAAACGCTGGCAAAGATGAAAATAAAGGCAAGCCACAAACTGAAAGGAAAAGTGACCACAGCCACTACCACAGCTTTCCAGGTGGAAACCGATCCTAGGCACATAGGAGACTTCAGCTGCACACTACAGGCCCTAAAGCTGGCCCTGCAGCTGCCAGGGAACACCCAACACCCCTCCCCAACGCACCTGGCCCCGACGCCTCTGACCCATCGCTTTCACAACCCACTACTGCCACTCTCCCCCGGCACACCGCTGCCACCACAATCCCCAACCACACGCACCCCAACAAAACGCTGCCCCGAGACCACCACAGCCACCAGCCCCGACTGGAAAGCACGGGCGGAAACTCCCAGCAATCAGAAAGCGATGAAGGGAAACCTGCCGCCATACAAAGCCCCAAGCCCCGCAGCACCCCAAGCACAGCCACCACCGGCACAACCAGCGCCACCCAGCCCCACCAGCCTCCTGCCCAGCACCACCCCACAGCACACACAGCCCCAGCATGGCTGCTGCGCCCACAGCCACACGGCCACGCCTGCCGCACGCAGCCACGGCCCTCCTGCTCCTCCTCACCGCTCTCGCCACCACCCTCGCCTGCCAACACCTCTGGACACACGACGACGCCTTCCCCGGCGACGCCCTGCGCCTCCTCCACGACATGGCTCCCAGCCACGCCCAGCCCTGCCACCTCCAAGAGCGGCCCTTCTTCCCCGACACCCTCCCGCACAACAACCTCCTCCCGCGCCAAGCCGCCGCCACCGCCCTGCGCATCCTCCAGCACCTCTTCCACACCCTCAGCACCAACGCCACCCGCCAGCACTGGCCCGCCCAGCCTCGCAGCGCCCTCCTCAACAAACTCCAGCACCACGTCCACCACCTCGAGCAATGCCTCCCCGACAACGCCGCGCTCTTCCAAGGACCACGCAACCCGCTGCTCACCATCAACAAGTACTTCAGTCGCATCCAGAGCTTCCTCCACGCCCACAACCACAGCGCCTGCGCCTGGGACCACGTCCGCCTCGAAGCTCGCGCCTCTTTACGGCACCTCCACAGCCTCACGCGCGCCATGCGCCGCTAGCACCAACGCCCACACACCAACCCACCCCCACGCCCCCACACCTGCGCCCCAAACCCACCTCACCCCCCCAACCTGGGACAACGGACACGGCTGGAAGCACCGCACGGCAACCGCAGCCTACAGCCACTGCGCCTGCATTCATACAGCCTCTCCCAGGGATTCGCACAAAGGACTTCCTCGACGTGGTTACACCGTGACTTGTTTATTTTATTTATTTATTTGTTCATTTATTTATTTGTTTGTTTGTTTGTTTATTTATTTATTTATTCAGCTATTTATTCTTCTACTTACTCACTTCTATATGCCAGAAAAAATAAAGACCTAGGACAAAAATGCTCGCCACTGCCTCTCATCTCACTAGCACTGCAGCTACTCTTTGGGCCAGAGGACAACCGTCTCCACTCAACACCTACCCCCAGTCCTGCTCCAAACATCCTCTGCCCACTCTTCCACACGCCACTTGCCCAAGCATGATCCTGCAGCAACCCCTTTGGAAAAACACGGCCAAATTTTGGCCATCACCACCAAATAAAAACACCCCGAGGCTGTGCATTGGGGCCACTTTAGGATGCTTGTATCCCCAATCTTCTCTTGGTCTTGCAAATTGAGTTCTGCAGCTTTAAGACTGGGTCCAGGAGTCAAGGAGGAGGCAATAGGCGCTGAGTTTGTTATCACAGACTGCACTAGCTCCCCAGCATCCTTCACACTGACTGTGCTATGCACAGTGGACAGCTGCACAGAGGCTCTCCTTTGCTTTTGCTTACTTGTTCTGCCTAGCTGACGCCAAGAAGCTACCTGGACTCTGGCGGGTTTTTGGAGGGATTTTCTTTTATTTCATCTTATTTTTTTTTTTTAACCTTCTTCTCGGAGTTGTTCCAACCTGCTCCGGACTGAAAACCCAGAAGAGCCCCAGGAGCTCACACCCGTGGCCCACTAGGTCTGGCCTGGGCTGCGGCATTTCCGGGCATCGGAGGGACTGAGAACAGACTGAGTGAGCCGGGCTGCGACCCACCAAAGGGACTCTTCTGAATTTGTCATCTCTTCGGAGCAGCAAGAAGCTTTGCGGTTTAGTACGTTCACTTTTGGGCTGGGAAGCGCTCTCCCGGTTAAATAAAGAGTTTATTTTCCACTTCTCTCCAAGGAAGTATTTCCTCAAACCAGCTGGGGGAGGGACTACTTGAATCTCTTTCCTAGACGGACCCCATTCAGAGGTTTCCTCCCAAAATTGCCCTAAACCACGACATGCCGGAAAGACACGCTGCAGCTCATCACTTTAAGCCATGCCGTACTCCAGCCATCCAATCCATGGATCAGCAACGAGGTCGTGTAGGACAGCGTCAAACCCTTTGCACAAGTCCAGGCACACCAGGTCACTCCCTCTGCCCCTAGCCACCAGTGCTGCCTAGCCCGAGCCACAGAACAACAAAACTTCCGGGAATGGCGAGCTTCCACTTCGCAAAGCCATCTTCCCTCCTACCAATCACCTCCTTGTTTTCCAGCCGTCTTAGCGGAATTTCTCTTTCCCGGAGAAGCAGCCTCATCGTTTGGCCTGCAACAAAGCTCACACTCACTGCTCTGCAGTTCCCACGCTCTTCTGCTTTTCCCTTTGCAAAAACAGCCGTCGTATTTCCCTACTTCCACTTTCCAAGGACTTCAACTGACAAGCACCGCTTCCCAAAAATCATCCACCTTGGCCAAGCAACTCCATAGAACAATTCCCTCAGCACTCACGCGTGAATCTCATCAGGTCCCAATGCACGCCAACATATTCCGGTTCCCTCCGTGGGCTCAAACCTCATCCTATCCTACGCTGCCCTTGGCAGCTTCATTCTTCATGCAGGGCTCCCACCCTTGGCCTTTGAC
The DNA here is from genome assembly GCF_052056855.1 of Sturnus vulgaris. NCBI lineage: Eukaryota > Metazoa > Chordata > Aves > Passeriformes > Sturnidae > Sturnus > Sturnus vulgaris. Next base: position 74,341,714 of record NC_142283.1, on the reverse strand, counting down.
GACTTCCGCACTGCGGCTGCAGCTCGCTGACAGGCCAGGCTACAAACAACGGCTCATCTCCACAGCCTCTTTTCCCCAAAAGCCTAAAAGTTTCAAATTCCACACTCCACTCATAGCAACAATCCCACTATGTCCCCACAAGCCCCAGCCACATCATCCCCCACGCACAGCTCAAAGCACCACCAATTCCTCTTCACCGCTCCCTGCATTTTGGGCCTTTCTTTAAAGACATCTGAAACTACCTGCAAATCTTCTCTACTCCAGCTGAAGAAGAAGCTCGGCTCCCCCAGCCTTTCTCACAAGTCATGTGCTCGGCTCCTCCCTGCATCTCCACAGCCATCCCCTCCAAGAGCTCCAGCCCTCCCGCTCACGAACTAAAGAGCCCTGAGCGGGACACGCTCTCCCAGGAGAGGCCTCTACCAATTCCAAAACACAACAGCACTTCTTTGACGGACGACAGTCGCCTTTCGCTCTCTGCTGCCTCATCCACGCAAGCAGGGCAAAAACAACCGTGCCCACGCACGGGGGCTCAACACGTGGGGCCACGGACACAAAGCAAGCAACGCACGAGCAGCAAAGCTCTTCCTCTTTTCCCACTCCTCCTTCGCTTTGCCTAGTTTTTTCATGTCTTGCTGGCTGACACTTCAGAATCCAAGAGTGCACCAAGGCAACCTCCGTGCAAGAACACTCTCACGGCTCCAAGGCCCATGCCCACAGACAGCCCCTTGCACACCGCCACTGCCCCAGGCATTCACTGCATGACCGAGAAACCCAGGCCCGGCCCACTTGACATCACTGCACATCCTTTGCAACCACAAAAGGAAAACGCTGGCAAAGATGAAAATAAAGGCAAGCCACAAACTGAAAGGAAAAGTGACCACAGCCACTACCACAGCTTTCCAGGTGGAAACCGATCCTAGGCACATAGGAGACTTCAGCTGCACACTACAGGCCCTAAAGCTGGCCCTGCAGCTGCAAGGGAACACCCAACACCCCTCCCCAACACACCTGGCCCCAACGCCTCTGACCCATCGCTTTCTCAACCCTGGGCACCCACTACTGCCACTCTCCCCCGGCACACCACTGCCACCACAATCCCCAACCACACGCACCCCAACAAAACGCTGCCCCGAGACCACCACAGCCACCAGCCCCGACTGGAAAGCACGGGCGGAAACTCCCAGCAATCAGAAAGCGATGAAGGGAAACCTGCCGCCATACAAAGCCCCAAGCCCCGCAGCACCCCAAGCACAGCCACCACCGGCACAACCAGCGCCACCCAGCCCCACCAGCCTCCTGCCCAGCACCACCCCACAGCACACACAGCCCCAGCATGGCTGCTGCGCCCACAGCCACACGGCCACGCCTGCCGCACGCAGCCACGGCCCTCCTGCTCCTCCTCACCGCTCTCGCCACCACCCTCGCCTGCCAACACCTCTGGACACACGACGACGCCTTCCCCGGCGACGCCCTGCGCCTCCTCCACGACATGGCTCCCAGCCACGCCCAGCCCTGCCACCTCCAAGAGCGGCCCTTCTTCCCCGACACCCTCCCGCACAACAACCTCCTCCCGCGCCAAGCCGCCGCCACCGCCCTGCGCATCCTCCAGCACCTCTTCCACACCCTCAGCACCAACGCCACCCGCCAGCACTGGCCCGCCCAGCCTCGCAGCGCCCTCCTCAACAAACTCCAGCATCACGTCCACCACCTCGAGCAATGCCTCCCCGACAACGCCGCGCTCTTCCAAGGACCACGCAACCCGCTGCTCACCATCAACAAGTACTTCAGTCGCATCCAGAGCTTCCTCCACGCCCACAACCACAGCGCCTGCGCCTGGGACCACGTCCGCCTCGAAGCTCGCGCCTCTTTACGGCACCTCCACAGCCTCACGCGCGCCATGCGCCGCTAGCACCAACGCCCACACACCAACCCACCCCCACGCCCCCACACCTGCGCCCCAAACCCACCTCACCCCCCCAACCTGGGACAACGGACACGGCTGGAAGCACCGCACGGCAACCGCAGCCTACAGCCACTGCGCCTGCATTCATACAGCCTCTCCCAGGGATTCGCACAAAGGACTTCCTCGACGTGGTTACACCGTGACTTGTTTATTTTATTTATTTATTTGTTCATTTATTTATTTGTTTGTTTGTTTGTTTGTTTATTTATTTATTCAGCTATTTATTCTTCTACTTACTCACTTCTATATGCCAGAAAAAATAAAGACCTAGGACAAAAATGCTCGCCACTGCCTCTCATCTCACTAGCACTGCAGCTACTCTTTGGGCCAGAGGACAACCGTCTCCACTCAACACCTACCCCCAGTCCTGCTCCAAACATCCTCTGCCCACTCTTCCACACGCCACTTGCCCAAGCATGATCCTGCAGCAACCCCTTTGGAAAAACACGGCCAAATTTTGGCCATCACCACCAAATAAAAACACCCCGAGGCTGTGCATTGGGGCCACTTTAGGATGCTTGTATCCCCAATCTTCTCTTGGTCTTGCAAATTGAGTTCTGCAGCTTTAAGACTGGGTCCAGGAGTCAAGGAGGAGGCAATAGGCGCTGAGTTTGTTATCACAGACTGCACTAGCTCCCCAGCATCCTTCACACTGACTGTGCTATGCACAGTGGACAGCTGCACAGAGGCTCTCCTTTGCTTTTGCTTACTTGTTCTGCCTAGCTGACGCCAAGAAGCTACCTGGACTCTGGCGGGTTTTTGGAGGGATTTTCTTTTATTTTACCTTATTTTTTTTTTTTAACCTTCTTCTCGGAGTTGTTCCAACCTGCTCCGGACTGAAAACCCAGAAGAGCCCCAGGAGCTCACACCCGTGGCCCACTAGGTCTGGCCTGGGCTGCGGCATTTCCGGGCATCGGAGGGACTGAGAACAGACTGAGTGAGCCGGGCTGCGACCCACCAAAGGGACTCTTCTGAATTTGTCATCTCTTCGGAGCAGCAAGAGGCTTTGCGGTTTAGTACGTTCACTTTTGGGCTGGGAAGCGCTCTCCCGGTTAAATAAAGAGTTTATTTTCCACTTCTCTCCAAGGAAATGTTTCCTCAAACCAGCTGGGGGAGGGACTACTTGAATCTCTTTCCTAGACGGACCCCATTCAGAGGTTTCCTCCCAAAATTGCCCTAAACCACGACATGCCGGAAAGACACGCTGCAGCTCATCACTTTAAGCCATGCCGTACTCCAGCCATCCAATCCATGGATCAGCAACGAGGTCGTGTAGGACAGCGTCAAACCCTTTGCACAAGTCCAGGCACACCAGGTCACTCCCTCTGCCCCTAGCCACCAGTGCTGCCTAGCCCGAGCCACAGAACAACAAAACTTCCGGGAATGGCGAGCTTCCACTTCGCAAAGCCATCTTCCCTCCTACCAATCACCGCCTTGTTTTCCAGCCGTCTTAGCGGAATTTCTCTTTCCCGGAGAAGCAGCCTCATCGTTTGGCCTGCAACAAAGCTCACACTCACTGCTCTGCAGTTCCCACGCTCTTCTGCTTTTCCCTTTGCAAAAACAGCCGTCGTATTTCCCTACTTCCACTTTCCAAGGACTTCAACTGACAAGCACCGCTTCCCAAAAATCATCCACCTTGGCCAAGCAACTCCATAGAACAATTCCCTCAGCACTCACGCGTGAATCTCATCAGGTCCCAATGCACGCCAACATATTCCGGTTCCCTCCGTGGGCTCAAACCTCATCCTATCCTACGCTGCCCTTGGCACCTTCATTCTTCATGCAGGGCTCCCACCCTTGGCCTTTGACGACTTCCGCACTGCGGCTGCAGCTCGCTGACACGCCAGGCTACAAACAACGGCTCATCTCCACAGCCTCTTTTCCCCAAAAGCCTAAAAGTTTCAAATTCCACACTCCACTCATAGCAACAATCCCACTATGTCCCCACAAGCCCCAGCCACATCATCCCCCACGCACAGCTCAAAGCACCACCAATTCCTCTTCACCGCTCCCTGCATTTTGGGCCTTTCTTTAAAGACATCTGAAACTACCTGCAAATCTTCTCTACTCCAGCTGAAGAAGAAGCTCGGCTCCCCCAGCCTTTCTCACAAGTCATGTGCTCGGCTCCTCCCTGCATCTCCACAGCCATCCCCTCCAAGAGCTCCAGCCCTCCCGCTCACGAACTAAAGAGCCCTGAGCGGGACACGCTCTCCCAGGAGAGGCCTCTACCAATTCCAAAACACAACAGCACTTCTTTGACGGACGACAGTCGCCTTTCGCTCTCTGCTGCCTCATCCACGCAAGCAGGGCAAAAACAACCGTGCCCACGCACGGGGGCTCAACACGTGGGGTCACGGACACAAAGCAAGCAACGCACGAGCAGCAAAGCTGTTCCTCTTTTCCCACTCCTCCTTCGCTTTGCCTAGTTTTTTCATGTCTTGCTGGCTGACACTTCAGAATACAAGAGTGCACCAAGGCAACCTCCGTGCAAGAACACTCTCACGGCTCCAAGGCCCATGCCCACAGACAGCCCCTTGCACACCGCCACTGCCCCAGGCATTCACTGCATGACCGAGAAACCCAGGCCCGGCCCACTTGACATCACTGCACATCCTTTGCAACCACAAAAGGAAAACGCTGGCAAAGATGAAAATAAAGGCAAGCCACAAACTGAAAGGAAAAGTGACCACAGCCACTACCACAGCTTTCCAGGTGGAAACCGATCCTAGGCACATAGGAGACTTCAGCTGCACACTACAGGCCCTAAAGCTGGTCCTGCAGCTGCAAGGGAACACCCAACACCCCTCCCCAACACACCTGGCCCCGACGCCTCTGACCCATCGCTTTCGCAACCCTGGGCACCCACTACTGCCACTCTCCCCCGGCACACCGCTGCCACCACAATCCCCAACCACACGCACCCCAACAAAACGCTGCCCCGAGACCACCACAGCCACCAGCCCCGACTGGAAAGCACGGGCGGAAACTCCCAGCAATCAGAAAGCGATGAAGGGAAACCTGCCGCCATACAAAGCCCCAAGCCCCGCAGCACCCCAAGCACAGCCACCACCGGCACAACCAGCGCCACCCAGCCCCACCAGCCTCCTGCCCAGCACCACCCCACAGCACACACAGCCCCAGCATGGCTGCTGCGCCCACAGCCACACGGCCACGCCTGCCGCACGCAGCCACGGCCCTCCTGCTCCTCCTCACTGCTCTCGCCACCACCCTCGCCTGCCAACACCTCTGGACACACGACGACGCCTTCCCCGGCGACGCCCTGCGCCTCCTCCACGACATGGCTCCCAGCCACGCCCAGCCCTGCCACCTCCAAGAGCGGCCCTTCTTCCCCGACACCCTCCTGCACAACAACCTCCTCCCGCGCCAAGCCGCCGCCACCGCCCTGCGCATCCTCCAGCACCTCTTCCACACCCTCAGCACCAACGCCACCCGCCAGCACTGGCCCGCCCAGCCTCGCAGCGCCCTCCTCAACAAACTCCAGCACCACGTCCACCACCTCGAGCAATGCCTCCCCGACAACGCCGCGCTCTTCCAAGGACCACGCAACCCGCTGCTCACCATCAACAAGTACTTCAGTCGCATCCAGAGCTTCCTCCACGCCCACAACCACAGCGCCTGCGCCTGGGACCACGTCCGCCTCGAAGCTCGCGCCTCTTTACGGCACCTCCACAGCCTCACGCGCGCCATGCGCCGCTAGCACCAACGCCCACACACCAACCCACCCCCACGCCCCCACACCTGCGCCCCAAACCCACCTCACCCCCCCAACCTGGGACAACGGACACGGCTGGAAGCACCGCACGGCAACCGCAGCCTACAGCCACTGCGCCTGCATTCATACAGCCTCTCCCAGGGATTCGCACAAAGGACTTCCTCGACGTGGTTACACCGTGACTTGTTTATTTTATTTATTTATTTGTTCATTTATTTATTTGTTTGTTTGTTTGTTTGTTTATTTATTTATTCAGCTATTTATTCTTCTACTTACTCACTTCTATATGCCAGAAAAAATAAAGACCTAGGACAAAAATGCTCGCCACTGCCTCTCATCTCACTAGCACTGCAGCTACTCTTTGGGCCAGAGGACAACCGTCTCCACTCAACACCTACCCCCAGTCCTGCTCCAAACATCCTCTGCCCACTCTTCCACACGCCACTTGCCCAAGCATGATCCTGCAGCAACCCCTTTGGAAAAACACGGCCAAATTTTGGCCATCACCACCAAATAAAAACACCCCGAGGCTGTGCATTGGGGCCACTTTAGGATGCTTGTATCCCCAATCTTCTCTTGGTCTTGCAAATTGAGTTCTGCAGCTTTAAGACTGGGTCCAGGAGTCAAGGAGGAGGCAATAGGCGCTGAGTTTGTTATCACAGACTGCACTAGCTCCCCAGCATCCTTCACACTGACTGTGCTATGCACAGTGGACAGCTGCACAGAGGCTCTCCTTTGCTTTTGCTTACTTGTTCTGCCTAGCTGACGCCAAGAAGCTACCTGGACTCTGGCGGGTTTTTGGAGGGATTTTCTTTTATTTTACCTTATTTTTTTTTTTTAACCTTCTTCTCGGAGTTGTTCCAACCTGCTCCGGACTGAAAACCCAGAAGAGCCCCAGGAGCTCACAGCCGTGGCCCACTAGGTCTGGCCTGGGCTGCGGCATTTCCGGGCATCGGAGGGACTGAGAACAGACTGAGTGAGCCGGGCTGCGACCCACCAAAGGGACTCTTCTGAATTTGTCATCTCTTCGGAGCAGCAAGAGGCTTTGCGGTTTAGTACGTTCACTTTTGGGCTGGGAAGCGCTCTCCCGGTTAAATAAAGAGTTTATTTTCCACTTCTCTCCAAGGAAATGTTTCCTCAAACCAGCTGGGGGAGGGACTACTTGAATCTCTTTCCTAGACGGACCCCATTCAGAGGTTTCCTCCCAAAATTGCCCTAAACTACGACATGCCGGAAAGACACGCTGCAGCTCATCACTTTAAGCCATGCCGTACTCCAGCCATCCAATCCATGGATCAGCAACGAGGTCGTGTAGGACAGCGTCAAACCCTTTGCACAAGTCCAGGCACACCAGGTCACTCCCTCTGCCCCTAGCCACCAGTGCTGCCTAGCCCGAGCCACAGAACAACAAAACTTCCGGGAATGGCGAGCTTCCACTTCGCAAAGCCATCTTCCCTCCTACCAATCACCGCCTTGTTTTCCAGCCGTCTTAGCGGAATTTCTCTTTCCCGGAGAAGCAGCCTCATCGTTTGGCCTGCAACAAAGCTCACACTCACTGCTCTGCAGTTCCCACGCTCTTCTGCTTTTCCCTTTGCAAAAACAGCCGTCGTATTTCCCTACTTCCACTTTCCAAGGACTTCAACTGACAAGCACCGCTTCCCAAAAATCATCCACCTTGGCCAAGCAACTCCATAGAACAATTCCCTCAGCACTCACGCGTGAATCTCATCAGGTCCCAATGCACGCCAACATATTCCGGTTCCCTCCGTGGGCTCAAACCTCATCCTATCCTACGCTGCCCTTGGCACCTTCATTCTTCATGCAGGGCTCCCACCCTTGGCCTTTGACGACTTCCGCACTGCGGCTGCAGCTCGCTGACAGGCCAGGCTACAAACAACGGCTCATCTCCACAGCCTCTTTTCCCCAAAAGTCTAAAAGTTTCAAATTCCACACTCCACTCATAGCAACAATCCCACTATGTCCCCACGAGCCCCAGCCACATCATCCCCCACGCACAGCTCAAAGCACCACCAATTCCTCTTCACCGCTCCCTGCATTTTGGGCCTTTCTTTAAAGACATCTGAAACTACCTGCAAATCTTCTCTACTCCAGCTGAAGAAGAAGCTCGGCTCCCCCAGCCTTTCTCACAAGTCATGTGCTCGGCTCCTCCCTGCATCTCCACAGCCATCCCCTCCAAGAGCTCCAGCCCTCCCGCTCACGAACTAAAGAGCCCTGAGCGGGACACGCTCTCCCAGGAGAGGCCTCTACCAATTCCAAAACACAACAGCACTTCTTTGACGGACGACAGTCGCCTTTCGCTCTCTGCTGCCTCATCCACGCAAGCAGGGCAAAAACAACCGTGCCCACGCACGGGGGCTCAACACGTGGGGTCACGGACACAAAGCAAGCAACGCACGAGCAGCAAAGCTCTTCCTCTTTTCCCACTCCTCCTTCGCTTTGCCTAGTTTTTTCATGTCTTGCTGGCTGACACTTCAGAATACAAGAGTGCACCAAGGCAACCTCCGTGCAAGAACACTCTCACGGCTCCAAGGCCCATGCCCACAGACAGCCCCTTGCACACCGCCACTGCCCCAGGCATTCACTGCATGACCGAGAAACCCAGGCCCGGCCCACTTGACATCACTGCACATCCTTTGCAACCACAAAAGGAAAACGCTGGCAAAGATGAAAATAAAGGCAAGCCACAAACTGAAAGGAAAAGTGACCACAGCCACTACCACAGCTTTCCAGGTGGAAACCGATCCTAGGCACATAGGAGACTTCAGCTGCACACTACAGGCCCTAAAGCTGGTCCTGCAGCTGCAAGGGAACACCCAACACCCCTCCCCAACACACCTGGCCCCGACGCCTCTGACCCATCGCTTTCGCAACCCTGGGCACCCACTACTGCCACTCTCCCCCGGCACACCGCTGCCACCACAATCCCCAACCACACGCACCCCAACAAAACGCTGCCCCGAGACCACCACAGCCACCAGCCCCGACTGGAAAGCACGGGCGGAAACTCCCAGCAATCAGAAAGCGATGAAGGGAAACCTGCCGCCATACAAAGCCCCAAGCCCCGCAGCACCCCAAGCACAGCCACCACCGGCACAACCAGCGCCACCCAGCCCCACCAGCCTCCTGCCCAGCACCACCCCACAGCACACACAGCCCCAGCATGGCTGCTGCGCCCACAGCCACACGGCCACGCCTGCCGCACGCAGCCACGGCCCTCCTGCTCCTCCTCACTGCTCTCGCCACCACCCTCGCCTGCCAACACCTCTGGACACACGACGACGCCTTCCCCGGCGACGCCCTGCGCCTCCTCCACGACATGGCTCCCAGCCACGCCCAGCCCTGCCACCTCCAAGAGCGGCCCTTCTTCCCCGACACCCTCCTGCACAACAACCTCCTCCCGCGCCAAGCCGCCGCCACCGCCCTGCGCATCCTCCAGCACCTCTTCCACACCCTCAGCACCAACGCCACCCGCCAGCACTGGCCCGCCCAGCCTCGCAGCGCCCTCCTCAACAAACTCCAGCACCACGTCCACCACCTCGAGCAATGCCTCCCCGACAACGCCGCGCTCTTCCAAGGACCACGCAACCCGCTGCTCACCATCAACAAGTACTTCAGTCGCATCCAGAGCTTCCTCCACGCCCACAACCACAGCGCCTGCGCCTGGGACCACGTCCGCCTCGAAGCTCGCGCCTCTTTACGGCACCTCCACAGCCTCACGCGCGCCATGCGCCGCTAGCACCAACGCCCACACACCAACCCACCCCCACGCCCCCACACCTGCGCCCCAAACCCACCTCACCCCCCCAACCTGGGACAACGGACACGGCTGGAAGCACCGCACGGCAACCGCAGCCTACAGCCACTGCGCCTGCATTCATACAGCCTCTCCCAGGGATTCGCACAAAGGACTTCCTCGACGTGGTTACACCGTGACTTGTTTATTTTATTTATTTATTTGTTCATTTATTTATTTGTTTGTTTGTTTGTTTGTTTATTTATTTATTCAGCTATTTATTCTTCTACTTACTCACTTCTATATGCCAGAAAAAATAAAGACCTAGGACAAAAATGCTCGCCACTGCCTCTCATCTCACTAGCACTGCAGCTACTCTTTGGGCCAGAGGACAACCGTCTCCACTCAACACCTACCCCCAGTCCTGCTCCAAACATCCTCTGCCCACTCTTCCACACGCCACTTGCCCAAGCATGATCCTGCAGCAACCCCTTTGGAAAAACACGGCCAAATTTTGGCCATCACCACCAAATAAAAACACCCCGAGGCTGTGCATTGGGGCCACTTTAGGATGCTTGTATCCCCAATCTTCTCTTGGTCTTGCAAATTGAGTTCTGCAGCTTTAAGACTGGGTCCAGGAGTCAAGGAGGAGGCAATAGGCGCTGAGTTTGTTATCACAGACTGCACTAGCTCCCCAGCATCCTTCACACTGACTGTGCTATGCACAGTGGACAGCTGCACAGAGGCTCTCCTTTGCTTTTGCTTACTTGTTCTGCCTAGCTGACGCCAAGAAGCTACCTGGACTCTGGCGGGTTTTTGGAGGGATTTTCTTTTATTTTACCTTATTTTTTTTTTTTAACCTTCTTCTCGGAGTTGTTCCAACCTGCTCCGGACTGAAAACCCAGAAGAGCCCCAGGAGCTCACACCCGTGGCCCACTAGGTCTGGCCTGGGCTGCGGCATTTCCGGGCATCGGAGGGACTGAGAACAGACTGAGTGAGCCGGGCTGCGACCCACCAAAGGGACTCTTCTGAATTTGTCATCTCTTCGGAGCAGCAAGAGGCTTTGCGGTTTAGTACGTTCACTTTTGGGCTGGGAAGCGCTCTCCCGGTTAAATAAAGAGTTTATTTTCCACTTCTCTCCAAGGAAATGTTTCCTCAAACCAGCTGGGGGAGGGACTACTTGAATCTCTTTCCTAGACGGACCCCATTCAGAGGTTTCCTCCCAAAATTGCCCTAAACTACGACATGCCGGAAAGACACGCTGCAGCTCATCACTTTAAGCCATGCCGTACTCCAGCCATCCAATCCATGGATCAGCAACGAGGTCGTGTAGGACAGCGTCAAACCCTTTGCACAAGTCCAGGCACACCAGGTCACTCCCTCTGCCCCTAGCCACCAGTGCTGCCTAGCCCGAGCCACAGAACAACAAAACTTCCGGGAATGGCGAGCTTCCACTTCGCAAAGCCATCTTCCCTCCTACCAATCACCGCCTTGTTTTCCAGCCGTCTTAGCGGAATTTCTCTTTCCCGGAGAAGCAGCCTCATCGTTTGGCCTGCAACAAAGCTCACACTCACTGCTCTGCAGTTCCCACGCTCTTCTGCTTTTCCCTTTGCAAAAACAGCCGTCGTATTTCCCTACTTCCACTTTCCAAGGACTTCAACTGACAAGCACCGCTTCCCAAAAATCATCCACCTTGGCCAAGCAACTCCATAGAACAATTCCCTCAGCACTCACGCGTGAATCTCATCAGGTCCCAATGCACGCCAACATATTCCGGTTCCCTCCGTGGGCTCAAACCTCATCCTATCCTACGCTGCCCTTGGCACCTTCATTCTTCATGCAGGGCTCCCACCCTTGGCCTTTGACGACTTCCGCACTGCGGCTGCAGCTCGCTGACACGCCAGGCTACAAACAACGGCTCATCTCCACAGCCTCTTTTCCCCAAAAGTCTAAAAGTTTCAAATTCCACACTCCACTCATAGCAACAATCCCACTATGTCCCCACGAGCCCCAGCCACATCATCCCCCACGCACAGCTCAAAGCACCACCAATTCCTCTTCACCGCTCCCTGCATTTTGGGCCTTTCTTTAAAGACATCTGAAACTACCTGCAAATCTTCTCTACTCCAGCTGAAGAAGAAGCTCGGCTCCCCCAGCCTTTCTCACAAGTCATGTGCTCGGCTCCTCCCTGCATCTCCACAGCCATCCCCTCCAAGAGCTCCAGCCCTCCCGCTCACGAACTAAAGAGCCCTGAGCGGGACACGCTCTCCCAGGAGAGGCCTCTACCAATTCCAAAACACAACAGCACTTCTTTGACGGACGACAGTCGCCTTTCGCTCTCTGCTGCCTCATCCACGCAAGCAGGGCAAAAACAACCGTGCCCACGCACGGGGGCTCAACACGTGGGGTCACGGACACAAAGCAAGCAACGCACGAGCAGCAAAGCTCTTCCTCTTTTCCCACTCCTCCTTCGCTTTGCCTAGTTTTTTCATGTCTTGCTGGCTGACACTTCAGAATACAAGAGTGCACCAAGGCAACCTCCGTGCAAGAACACTCTCACGGCTCCAAGGCCCATGCCCACAGACAGCCCCTTGCACACCGCCACTGCCCCAGGCATTCACTGCATGACCGAGAAACCCAGGCCCGGCCCACTTGACATCACTGCACATCCTTTGCAACCACAAAAGGAAAACGCTGGCAAAGATGAAAATAAAGGCAAGCCACAAACTGAAAGGAAAAGTGACCACAGCCACTACCACAGCTTTCCAGGTGGAAACCGATCCTAGGCACATAGGAGACTTCAGCTGCACACTACAGGCCCTAAAGCTGGCCCTGCAGCTGCAAGGGAACACCCAACACCCCTCCCCAACACACCTGGCCCCGACGCCTCTGACCCATCGCTTTCGCAACCCTGGGCACCCACTACTGCCACTCTCCCCCGGCACACCGCTGCCACCACAATCCCCAACCACACGCACCCCAACAAAACGCTGCCCCGAGACCACCACAGCCACCAGCCCCGACTGGAAAGCACGGGCGGAAACTCCCAGCAATCAGAAAGCGATGAAGGGAAACCTGCCGCCATACAAAGCCCCAAGCCCCGCAGCACCCCAAGCACAGCCACCACCGGCACAACCAGCGCCACCCAGCCCCACCAGCCTCCTGCCCAGCACCACCCCACAGCACACACAGCCCCAGCATGGCTGCTGCGCCCACAGCCACACGGCCACGCCTGCCGCACGCAGCCACGGCCCTCCTGCTCCTCCTCACCGCTCTCGCCACCACCCTCGCCTGCCAACACCTCTGGACACACGACGACGCCTTCCCCGGCGACGCCCTGCGCCTCCTCCACGACATGGCTCCCAGCCACGCCCAGCCCTGCCACCTCCAAGAGCGGCCCTTCTTCCCCGACACCCTCCCGCACAACAACCTCCTCCCGCGCCAAGCCGCCGCCACCGCCCTGCGCATCCTCCAGCACCTCTTCCACACCCTCAGCACCAACGCCACCCGCCAGCACTGGCCCGCCCAGCCTCGCAGCGCCCTCCTCAACAAACTCCAGCACCACGTCCACCACCTCGAGCAATGCCTCCCCGACAACGCCGCGCTCTTCCAAGGACCACGCAACCCGCTGCTCACCATCAACAAGTACTTCAGTCGCATCCAGAGCTTCCTCCACGCCCACAACCACAGCGCCTGCGCCTGGGACCACGTCCGCCTCGAAGCTCGCGCCTCTTTACGGCACCTCCACAGCCTCACGCGCGCCATGCGCCGCTAGCACCAACGCCCACACACCAACCCACCCCCACGCCCCCACACCTGCGCCCCAAACCCACCTCACCCCCCCAACCTGGGACAACGGACACGGCTGGAAGCACCGCACGGCAACCGCAGCCTACAGCCACTGCGCCTGCATTCATACAGCCTCTCCCAGGGATTCGCACAAAGGACTTCCTCGACGTGGTTACACCGTGACTTGTTTATTTTATTTATTTATTTGTTCATTTATTTATTTGTTTGTTTGTTTGTTTGTTTATTTATTTATTCAGCTATTTATTCTTCTACTTACTCACTTCTATATGCCAGAAAAAATAAAGACCTAGGACAAAAATGCTCGCCACTGCCTCTCATCTCACTAGCACTGCAGCTACTCTTTGGGCCAGAGGACAACCGTCTCCACTCAACACCTACCCCCAGTCCTGCTCCAAACATCCTCTGCCCACTCTTCCACACGCCACTTGCCCAAGCATGATCCTGCAGCAACCCCTTTGGGAAAACACGGCCAAATTTTGGCCATCACCACCAAATAAAAACACCCCGAGGCTGTGCATTGGGGCCACTTTAGGATGCTTGTATCCCCAATCTTCTCTTGGTCTTGCAAATTGAGTTCTGCAGCTTTAAGACTGGGTCCAGGAGTCAAGGAGGAGGCAATAGGCGCTGAGTTTGTTATCACAGACTGCACTAGCTCCCCAGCATCCTTCACACTGACTGTGCTATGCACAGTGGACAGCTGCACAGAGGCTCTCCTTTGCTTTTGCTTACTTGTTCTGCCTAGCTGACGCCAAGAAGCTACCTGGACTCTGGCGGGTTTTTGGAGGGATTTTCTTTTATTTTACCTTATTTTTTTTTTTTAACCTTCTTCTCGGAGTTGTTCCAACCTGCTCCGGACTGAAAACCCAGAAGAGCCCCAGGAGCTCACAGCCGTGGCCCACTAGGTCTGGCCTGGGCTGCGGCATTTCCGGGCATCGGAGGGACTGAGAACAGACTGAGTGAGCCGGGCTGCGACCCACCAAAGGGACTCTTCTGAATTTGTCATCTCTTCGGAGCAGCAAGAGGCTTTGCGGTTTAGTACGTTCACTTTTGGGCTGGGAAGCGCTCTCCCGGTTAAATAAAGAGTTTATTTTCCACTTCTCTCCAAGGAAATGTTTCCTCAAACCAGCTGGGGGAGGGACTACTTGAATCTCTTTCCTAGACGGACCCCATTCAGAGGTTTCCTCCCAAAATTGCCCTAAACCACGACATGCCGGAAAGACACGCTGCAGCTCATCACTTTAAGCCATGCCGTACTCCAGCCATCCAATCCATGGATCAGCAACGAGGTCGTGTAGGACAGCGTCAAACCCTTTGCACAAGTCCAGGCACACCAGGTCACTCCCTCTGCCCCTAGCCACCAGTGCTGCCTAGCCCGAGCCACAGAACAACAAAACTTCCGGGAATGGCGAGCTTCCACTTCGCAAAGCCATCTTCCCTCCTACCAATCACCGCCTTGTTTTCCAGCCGTCTTAGCGGAATTTCTCTTTCCCGGAGAAGCAGCCTCATCGTTTGGCCTGCAACAAAGCTCACACTCACTGCTCTGCAGTTCCCACGCTCTTCTGCTTTTCCCTTTGCAAAAACAGCCGTCGTATTTCCCTACTTCCACTTTCCAAGGACTTCAACTGACAAGCACCGCTTCCCAAAAATCATCCACCTTGGCCAAGCAACTCCATAGAACAATTCCCTCAGCACTCACGCGTGAATCTCATCAGGTCCCAATGCACGCCAACATATTCCGGTTCCCTCCGTGGGCTCAAACCTCATCCTATCCTACGCTGCCCTTGGCACCTTCATTCTTCATGCAGGGCTCCCACCCTTGGCCTTTGACGACTTCCGCACTGCGGCTGCAGCTCGCTGACACGCCAGGCTACAAACAACGGCTCATCTCCACAGCCTCTTTTCCCCAAAAGCCTAAAAGTTTCAAATTCCACACTCCACTCATAGCAACAATCCCACTATGTCCCCACGAGCCCCAGCCACATCATCCCCCACGCACAGCTCAAAGCACCACCAATTCCTCTTCACCGCTCCCTGCATTTTGGGCCTTTCTTTAAAGACATCTGAAACTACCTGCAAATCTTCTCTACTCCAGCTGAAGAAGAAGCTCGGCTCCCCCAGCCTTTCTCACAAGTCATGTGCTCGGCTCCTCCCTGCATCTCCACAGCCATCCCCTCCAAGAGCTCCAGCCCTCCCGCTCACGAACTAAAGAGCCCTGAGCGGGACACGCTCTCCCAGGAGAGGCCTCTACCAATTCCAAAACACAACAGCACTTCTTTGACGGACGACAGTCGCCTTTCGCTCTCTGCTGCCTCATCCACGCAAGCAGGGCAAAAACAACCGTGCCCACGCACGGGGGCTCAACACGTGGGGTCACGGACACAAAGCAAGCAACGCACGAGCAGCAAAGCTCTTCCTCTTTTCCCACTCCTCCTTCGCTTTGCCTAGTTTTTTCATGTCTTGCTGGCTGACACTTCAGAATACAAGAGTGCACCAAGGCAACCTCCGTGCAAGAACACTCTCACGGCTCCAAGGCCCATGCCCACAGACAGCCCCTTGCACACCGCCACTGCCCCAGGCATTCACTGCATGACCGAGAAACCCAGGCCCGGCCCACTTGACATCACTGCACATCCTTTGCAACCACAAAAGGAAAACGCTGGCAAAGATGAAAATAAAGGCAAGCCACAAACTGAAAGGAAAAGTGACCACAGCCACTACCACAGCTTTCCAGGTGGAAACCGATCCTAGGCACATAGGAGACTTCAGCTGCACACTACAGGCCCTAAAGCTGGCCCTGCAGCTGCAAGGGAACACCCAACACCCCTCCCCAACACACCTGGCCCCGACGCCTCTGACCCATCGCTTTCGCAACCCTGGGCACCCACTACTGCCACTCTCCCCCGGCACACCGCTGCCACCACAATCCCCAACCACACGCACCCCAACAAAACGCTGCCCCGAGACCACCACAGCCACCAGCCCCGACTGGAAAGCACGGGCGGAAACTCCCAGCAATCAGAAAGCGATGAAGGGAAACCTGCCGCCATACAAAGCCCCAAGCCCCGCAGCACCCCAAGCACAGCCACCACCGGCACAACCAGCGCCACCCAGCCCCACCAGCCTCCTGCCCAGCACCACCCCACAGCACACACAGCCCCAGCATGGCTGCTGCGCCCACAGCCACACGGCCACGCCTGCCGCACGCAGCCACGGCCCTCCTGCTCCTCCTCACCGCTCTCGCCACCACCCTCGCCTGCCAACACCTCTGGACACACGACGACGCCTTCCCCGGCGACGCCCTGCGCCTCCTCCACGACATGGCTCCCAGCCACGCCCAGCCCTGCCACCTCCAAGAGCGGCCCTTCTTCCCCGACACCCTCCCGCACAACAACCTCCTCCCGCGCCAAGCCGCCGCCACCGCCCTGCGCATCCTCCAGCACCTCTTCCACACCCTCAGCACCAACGCCACCCGCCAGCACTGGCCCGCCCAGCCTCGCAGCGCCCTCCTCAACAAACTCCAGCACCACGTCCACCACCTCGAGCAATGCCTCCCCGACAACGCCGCGCTCTTCCAAGGACCACGCAACCCGCTGCTCACCATCAACAAGTACTTCAGTCGCATCCAGAGCTTCCTCCACGCCCACAACCACAGCGCCTGCGCCTGGGACCACGTCCGCCTCGAAGCTCGCGCCTCTTTACGGCACCTCCACAGCCTCACGCGCGCCATGCGCCGCTAGCACCAACGCCCACACACCAACCCACCCCCACGCCCCCACACCTGCGCCCCAAACCCACCTCACCCCCCCAACCTGGGACAACGGACACGGCTGGAAGCACCGCACGGCAACCGCAGCCTACAGCCACTGCGCCTGCATTCATACAGCCTCTCCCAGGGATTCGCACAAAGGACTTCCTCGACGTGGTTACACCGTGACTTGTTTATTTTATTTATTTATTTGTTCATTTATTTATTTGTTTGTTTGTTTGTTTGTTTGTTTATTTATTCAGCTATTTATTCTTCTACTTACTCACTTCTATATGCCAGAAAAAATAAAGACCTAGGACAAAAATGCTCGCCACTGCCTCTCATCTCACTAGCACTGCAGCTACTCTTTGGGCCAGAGGACAACCGTCTCCACTCAACACCTACCCCCAGTCCTGCTCCAAACATCCTCTGCCCACTCTTCCACACGCCACTTGCCCAAGCATGATCCTGCAGCAACCCCTTTGGAAAAACACGGCCAAATTTTGGCCATCACCACCAAATAAAAACACCCCGAGGCTGTGCATTGGGGCCACTTTAGGATGCTTGTATCCCCAATCTTCTCTTGGTCTTGCAAATTGAGTTCTGCAGCTTTAAGACTGGGTCCAGGAGTCAAGGAGGAGGCAATAGGCGCTGAGTTTGTTATCACAGACTGCACTAGCTCCCCAGCATCCTTCACACTGACTGTGCAATGCACAGTGGACAGCTGCACAGAGGCTCTCCTTTGCTTTTGCTTACTTGTTCTGCCTAGCTGACGCCAAGAAGCTACCTGGACTCTGGCGGGTTTTTGGAGGGATTTTCTTTTATTTTACCTTATTTTTTTTTTTTAACCTTCTTCTCGGAGTTGTTCCAACCTGCTCCGGACTGAAAACCCAGAAGAGCCCCAGGAGCTCACAGCCGTGGCCCACTAGGTCTGGCCTGGGCTGCGGCATTTCCGGGCATCGGAGGGACTGAGAACAGACTGAGTGAGCCGGGCTGCGACTCACCAAAGGGACTCTTCTGAATTTGTCATCTCTTCGGAGCAGCAAGAGGCTTTGCGGTTTAGTACGTTCACTTTTGGGCTGGGAAGCGCTCTCCCGGTTAAATAAAGAGTTTATTTTCCACTTCTCTCCAAGGAAATGTTTCCTCAAACCAGCTGGGGGAGGGACTACTTGAATCTCTTTCCTAGACGGACCCCATTCAGAGGTTTCCTCCCAAAATTGCCCTAAACTACGACATGCCGGAAAGACACACTGCAGCTCATCACTTTAAGCCATGCCGTACTCCAGCCATCCAATCCATGGATCAGCAACGAGGTCGTGTAGGACAGCGTCAAACCCTTTGCACAAGTCCAGGCACACCAGGTCACTCCCTCTGCCCCTAGCCACCAGTGCTGCCTAGCCCGAGCCACAGAACAACAAAACTTCCGGGAATGGCGAGCTTCCACTTCGCAAAGCCATCTTCCCTCCTACCAATCACCGCCTTGTTTTCCAGCCGTCTTAGCGGAATTTCTCTTTCCCGGAGAAGCAGCCTCATCGTTTGGCCTGCAACAAAGCTCACACTCACTGCTCTGCAGTTCCCACGCTCTTCTGCTTTTCCCTTTGCAAAAACAGCCGTTGTATTTCCCTACTTCCACTTTCCAAGGACTTCAACTGACAAGCACCGCTTCCCAAAAATCATCCACCTTGGCCAAGCAACTCCATAGAACAATTCCCTCAGCACTCACGCGTGAATCTCATCAGGTCCCAATGCACGCCAACATATTCCGGTTCCCTCCGTGGGCTCAAACCTCATCCTATCCTACGCTGCCCTTGGCACCTTCATTCTTCATGCAGGGCTCCCACCCTTGGCCTTTGACGACTTCCGCACTGCGGCTGCAGCTCGCTGACACGCCAGGCTACAAACAACGGCTCATCTCCACAGCCTCTTTTCCCCAAAAGCCTAAAAGTTTCAAATTCCACACTCCACTCATAGCAACAATCCCACTATGTCCCCACGAGCCCCAGCCACATCATCCCCCACGCACAGCTCAAAGCACCACCAATTCCTCTTCACCGCTCCCTGCATTTTGGGCCTTTCTTTAAAGACATCTGAAACTACCTGCAAATCTTCTCTACTCCAGCTGAAGAAGAAGCTCGGCTCCCCCAGCCTTTCTCACAAGTCATGTGCTCGGCTCCTCCCTGCATCTCCACAGCCATCCCCTCCAAGAGCTCCAGCCCTCCCGCTCACGAACTAAAGAGCCCTGAGCGGGACACGCTCTCCCAGGAGAGGCCTCTACCAATTCCAAAACACAACAGCACTTCTTTGACGGACGACAGTCGCCTTTCGCTCTCTGCTGCCTCATCCACGCAAGCAGGGCAAAAACAACCGTGCCCACGCACGGGGGCTCAACACGTGGGGTCACGGACACAAAGCAAGCAACGCACGAGCAGCAAAGCTCTTCCTCTTTTCCCACTCCTCCTTCGCTTTGCCTAGTTTTTTCATGTCTTGCTGGCTGACACTTCAGAATACAAGAGTGCACCAAGGCAACCTCCGTGCAAGAACACTCTCACGGCTCCAAGGCCCATGCCCACAGACAGCCCCTTGCACACCGCCACTGCCCCAGGCATTCACTGCATGACCGAGAAACCCAGGCCCGGCCCACTTGACATCACTGCACATCCTTTGCAACCACAAAAGGAAAACGCTGGCAAAGATGAAAATAAAGGCAAGCCACAAACTGAAAGGAAAAGTGACCACAGCCACTACCACAGCTTTCCAGGTGGAAACCGATCCTAGGCACATAGGAGACTTCAGCTGCACACTACAGGCCCTAAAGCTGGCCCTGCAGCTGCAAGGGAACACCCAACACCCCTCCCCAACACACCTGGCCCCGACGCCTCTGACCCATCGCTTTCGCAACCCTGGGCACCCACTACTGCCACTCTCCCCCGGCACACCGCTGCCACCACAATCCCCAACCACACGCACCCCAACAAAACGCTGCCCCGAGACCACCACAGCCACCAGCCCCGACTGGAAAGCACGGGCGGAAACTCCCAGCAATCAGAAAGCGATGAAGGGAAACCTGCCGCCATACAAAGCCCCAAGCCCCGCAGCACCCCAAGCACAGCCACCACCGGCACAACCAGCGCCACCCAGCCCCACCAGCCTCCTGCCCAGCACCACCCCACAGCACACACAGCCCCAGCATGGCTGCTGCGCCCACAGCCACACGGCCACGCCTGCCGCACGCAGCCACGGCCCTCCTGCTCCTCCTCACCGCTCTCGCCACCACCCTCGCCTGCCAACACCTCTGGACACACGACGACGCCTTCCCCGGCGACGCCCTGCGCCTCCTCCACGACATGGCTCCCAGCCACGCCCAGCCCTGCCACCTCCAAGAGCGGCCCTTCTTCCCCGACACCCTCCCGCACAACAACCTCCTCCCGCGCCAAGCCGCCGCCACCACCCTGCGCATCCTCCAGCACCTCTTCCACACCCTCAGCACCAACGCCACCCGCCAGCACTGGCCCGCCCAGCCTCGCAGCGCCCTCCTCAACAAACTCCAGCACCACGTCCACCACCTCGAGCAATGCCTCCCCGACAACGCCGCGCTCTTCCAAGGACCACGCAACCCGCTGCTCACCATCAACAAGTACTTCAGTCGCATCCAGAGCTTCCTCCACGCCCACAACCACAGCGCCTGCGCCTGGGACCACGTCCGCCTCGAAGCTCGCGCCTCTTTACGGCACCTCCACAGCCTCACGCGCGCCATGCGCCGCTAGCACCAACGCCCACACACCAACCCACCCCCACGCCCCCACACCTGCGCCCCAAACCCACCTCACCCCCCCAACCTGGGACAACGGACACGGCTGGAAGCACCGCACGGCAACCGCAGCCTACAGCCACTGCGCCTGCATTCATACAGCCTCTCCCAGGGATTCGCACAAAGGACTTCCTCGACGTGGTTACACCGTGACTTGTTTATTTTATTTATTTATTTGTTCATTTATTTATTTGTTTGTTTGTTTGTTTGTTTGTTTATTTATTTATTCAGCTATTTATTCTTCTACTTACTCACTTCTATATGCCAGAAAAAATAAAGACCTAGGACAAAAATGCTCGCCACTGCCTCTCATCTCACTAGCACTGCAGCTACTCTTTGGGCCAGAGGACAACCGTCTCCACTCAACACCTACCCCCAGTCCTGCTCCAAACATCCTCTGCCCACTCTTCCACACGCCACTTGCCCAAGCATGATCCTGCAGCAACCCCTTTGGAAAAACACGGCCAAATTTTGGCCATCACCACCAAATAAAAACACCCCGAGGCTGTGCATTGGGGCCACTTTAGGATGCTTGTATCCCCAATCTTCTCTTGGTCTTGCAAATTGAGTTCTGCAGCTTTAAGACTGGGTCCAGGAGTCAAGGAGGAGGCAATAGGCGCTGAGTTTGTTATCACAGACTGCACTAGCTCCCCAGCATCCTTCACACTGACTGTGCTATGCACAGTGGACAGCTGCACAGAGGCTCTCCTTTGCTTTTGCTTACTTGTTCTGCCTAGCTGACGCCAAGAAGCTACCTGGACTCTGGCGGGTTTTTGGAGGGATTTTCTTTTATTTTATCTTATTTTTTTTTTTTAACCTTCTTCTCGGAGTTGTTCCAACCTGCTCCGGACTGAAAACCCAGAAGAGCCCCAGGAGCTCACACCCGTGGCCCACTAGGTCTGGCCTGGGCTGCGGCATTTCCGGGCATCGGAGGGACTGAGAACAGACTGAGTGAGCCGGGCTGCGACCCACCAAAGGGACTCTTCTGAATTTGTCATCTCTTCGGAGCAGCAAGAGGCTTTGCGGTTTAGTACGTTCACTTTTGGGCTGGGAAGCGCTCTCCCGGTTAAATAAAGAGTTTATTTTCCACTTCTCTCCAAGGAAGTATTTCCTCAAACCAGCTGGGGGAGGGACTACTTGAATCTCTTTCCTAGACGGACCCCATTCAGAGGTTTCCTCCCAAAATTGCCCTAAACCACGACATGCCGGAAAGACACGCTGCAGCTCATCACTTTAAGCCATGCCGTACTCCAGCCATCCAATCCATGGATCAGCAACGAGGTCGTGTAGGACAGCGTCAAACCCTTTGCACAAGTCCAGGCACACCAGGTCACTCCCTCTGCCCCTAGCCACCAGTGCTGCCTAGCCCGAGCCACAGAACAACAAAACTTCCGGGAATGGCGAGCTTCCACTTCGCAAAGCCATCTTCCCTCCTACCAATCACCTCCTTGTTTTCCAGCCGTCTTAGCGGAATTTCTCTTTCCCGGAGAAGCAGCCTCATCATTTGGCCTGCAACAAAGCTCACACTCACTGCTCTGCAGTTCCCACGCTCTTCTGCTTTTCCCTTTGCAAAAACAGCCGTCGTATTTCCCTACTTCCACTTTCCAAGGACTTCAACTGACAAGCACCGCTTCCCAAAAATCATCCACCTTGGCCAAGCAACTCCATAGAACAATTCCCTCAGCACTCACGCGTGAATCTCATCAGGTCCCAATGCACGCCAACATATTCCGGTTCCCTCCGTGGGCTCAAACCTCATCCTATCCTACGCTGCCCTTGGCACCTTCATTCTTCATGCAGGGCTCCCACCCTTGGCCTTTGACGACTTCCGCACTGCGGCTGCAGCTCGCTGACACGCCAGGCTACAAACAACGGCTCATCTCCACAGCCTCTTTTCCCCAAAAGCCTAAAAGTTTCAAATTCCACACTCCACTCATAGCAACAATCCCACTATGTCCCCACGAGCCCCAGCCACATCATCCCCCACGCACAGCTCAAAGCACCACCAATTCCTCTTCACCGCTCCCTGCATTTTGGGCCTTTCTTTAAAGACATCTGAAACTACCTGCAAATCTTCTCTACTCCAGCTGAAGAAGAAGCTCGGCTCCCCCAGCCTTTCTCACAAGTCATGTGCTCGGCTCCTCCCTGCATCTCCACAGCCATCCCCTCCAAGAGCTCCAGCCCTCCCGCTCACGAACTAAAGAGCCCTGAGCGGGACACGCTCTCCCAGGAGAGGCCTCTACCAATTCCAAAACACAACAGCACTTCTTTGACGGACGACAGTCGCCTTTCGCTCTCTGCTGCCTCATCCACGCAAGCAGGGCAAAAACAACCGTGCCCACGCACGGGGGCTCAACACGTGGGGTCACGGACACAAAGCAAGCAACGCACGAGCAGCAAAGCTCTTCCTCTTTTCCCACTCCTCCTTCGCTTTGCCTAGTTTTTTCATGTCTTGCTGGCTGACACTTCAGAATCCAAGAGTGCACCAAGGCAACCTCCGTGCAAGAACACTCTCACGGCTCCAAGGCCCATGCCCACAGACAGCCCCTTGCACACCGCCACTGCCCCAGGCATTCACTGCATGACCGAGAAACCCAGGCCCGGCCCACTTGACATCACTGCACATCCTTTGCAACCACAAAAGGAAAACGCTGGCAAAGATGAAAATAAAGGCAAGCCACAAACTGAAAGGAAAAGTGACCACAGCCACTACCACAGCTTTCCAGGTGGAAACCGATCCTAGGCACATAGGAGACTTCAGCTGCACACTACAGGCCCTAAAGCTGGCCCTGCAGCTGCAAGGGAACACCCAACACCCCTCCCCAACACACCTGGCCCCGACGCCTCTGACCCATCGCTTTCGCAACCCTGGGCACCCACTACTGCCACTCTCCCCCGGCACACCGCTGCCACCACAATCCCCAACCACACGCACCCCAACAAAACGCTGCCCCGAGACCACCACAGCCACCAGCCCCGACTGGAAAGCACGGGCGGAAACTCCCAGCAATCAGAAAGCGATGAAGGGAAACCTGCCGCCATACAAAGCCCCAAGCCCCGCAGCACCCCAAGCACAGCCACCACCGGCACAACCAGCACCACCCAGCCCCACCAGCCTCCTGCCCAGCACCACCCCACAGCACACACAGCCCCAGCATGGCTGCTGCGCCCACAGCCACACGGCCACGCCTGCCGCACGCAGCCACGGCCCTCCTGCTCCTCCTCACCGCTCTCGCCACCACCCTCGCCTGCCAACACCTCTGGACACACGACGACGCCTTCCCCGGCGACGCCCTGCGCCTCCTCCACGACATGGCTCCCAGCCACGCCCAGCCCTGCCACCTCCAAGAGCGGCCCTTCTTCCCCGACACCCTCCCGCACAACAACCTCCTCCCGCGCCAAGCCGCCGCCACCGCCCTGCGCATCCTCCAGCACCTCTTCCACACCCTCAGCACCAACGCCACCCGCCAGCACTGGCCCGCCCAGCCTCGCAGCGCCCTCCTCAACAAACTCCAGCACCACGTCCACCACCTCGAGCAATGCCTCCCCGACAACGCCGCGCTCTTCCAAGGACCACGCAACCCGCTGCTCACCATCAACAAGTACTTCAGTCGCATCCAGAGCTTCCTCCACGCCCACAACCACAGCGCCTGCGCCTGGGACCACGTCCGCCTCGAAGCTCGCGCCTCTTTACGGCACCTCCACAGCCTCACGCGCGCCATGCGCCGCTAGCACCAACGCCCACACACCAACCCACCCCCACGCCCCCACACCTGCGCCCCAAACCCACCTCACCCCCCCAACCTGGGACAACGGACACGGCTGGAAGCACCGCACGGCAACCGCAGCCTACAGCCACTGCGCCTGCATTCATACAGCCTCTCCCAGGGATTCGCACAAAGGACTTCCTCGACGTGGTTACACCGTGACTTGTTTATTTTATTTATTTATTTGTTCATTTATTTATTTGTTTGTTTGTTTGTTTGTTTATTTATTCAGCTATTTATTCTTCTACTTACTCACTTCTATATGCCAGAAAAAATAAAGACCTAGGACAAAAATGCTCGCCACTGCCTCTCATCTCACTAGCACTGCAGCTACTCTTTGGGCCAGAGGACAACCGTCTCCACTCAACACCTACCCCCAGTCCTGCTCCAAACATCCTCTGCCCACTCTTCCACACGCCACTTGCCCAAGCATGATCCTGCAGCAACCCCTTTGGAAAAACACGGCCAAATTTTGGCCATCACCACCAAATAAAAACACCCCGAGGCTGTGCATTGGGGCCACTTTAGGATGCTTGTATCCCCAATCTTCTCTTGGTCTTGCAAATTGAGTTCTGCAGCTTTAAGACTGGGTCCAGGAGTCAAGGAGGAGGCAATAGGCGCTGAGTTTGTTATCACAGACTGCACTAGCTCCCCAGCATCCTTCACACTGACTGTGCTATGCACAGTGGACAGCTGCACAGAGGCTCTCCTTTGCTTTTGCTTACTTGTTCTGCCTAGCTGACGCCAAGAAGCTACCTGGACTCTGGCGGGTTTTTGGAGGGATTTTCTTTTATTTTATCTTATTTTTTTTTTTTAACCTTCTTCTCGGAGTTGTTCCAACCTGCTCCGGACTGAAAACCCAGAAGAGCCCCAGGAGCTCACACCCGTGGCCCACTAGGTCTGGCCTGGGCTGCGGCATTTCCGGGCATCGGAGGGACTGAGAACAGACTGAGTGAGCCGGGCTGCGACCCACCAAAGGGACTCTTCTGAATTTGTCATCTCTTCGGAGCAGCAAGAGGCTTTGCGGTTTAGTACGTTCACTTTTGGGCTGGGAAGCGCTCTCCCGGTTAAATAAAGAGTTTATTTTCCACTTCTCTCCAAGGAAGTATTTCCTCAAACCAGCTGGGGGAGGGACTACTTGAATCTCTTTCCTAGACGGACCCCATTCAGAGGTTTCCTCCCAAAATTGCCCTAAACCACGACATGCCGGAAAGACACGCTGCAGCTCATCACTTTAAGCCATGCCGTACTCCAGCCATCCAATCCATGGATCAGCAACGAGGTCGTGTAGGACAGCGTCAAACCCTTTGCACAAGTCCAGGCACACCAGGTCACTCCCTCTGCCCCTAGCCACCAGTGCTGCCTAGCCCGAGCCACAGAACAACAAAACTTCCGGGAATGGCGAGCTTCCACTTCGCAAAGCCATCTTCCCTCCTACCAATCACCGCCTTGTTTTCCAGCCGTCTTAGCGGAATTTCTCTTTCCCGGAGAAGCAGCCTCATCATTTGGCCTGCAACAAAGCTCACACTCACTGCTCTGCAGTTCCCACGCTCTTCTGCTTTTCCCTTTGCAAAAACAGCCGTTGTATTTCCCTACTTCCACTTTCCAAGGACTTCAACTGACAAGCACCGCTTCCCAAAAATCATCCACCTTGGCCAAGCAACTCCATAGAACAATTCCCTCAGCACTCACGCGTGAATCTCATCAGGTCCCAATGCACGCCAACATATTCCGGTTCCCTCCGTGGGCTCAAACCTCATCCTATCCTACGCTGCCCTTGGCACCTTCATTCTTCATGCAGGGCTCCCACCCTTGGCCTTTGACGACTTCCGCACTGCGGCTGCAGCTCGCTGACACGCCAGGCTACAAACAACGGCTCATCTCCACAGCCTCTTTTCCCCAAAAGCCTAAAAGTTTCAAATTCCACACTCCACTCATAGCAACAATCCCACTATGTCCCCACGAGCCCCAGCCACATCATCCCCCACGCACAGCTCAAAGCACCACCAATTCCTCTTCACCGCTCCCTGCATTTTGGGCCTTTCTTTAAAGACATCTGAAACTACCTGCAAATCTTCTCTACTCCAGCTGAAGAAGAAGCTCGGCTCCCCCAGCCTTTCTCACAAGTCATGTGCTCGGCTCCTCCCTGCATCTCCACAGCCATCCCCTCCAAGAGCTCCAGCCCTCCCGCTCACGAACTAAAGAGCCCTGAGCGGGACACGCTCTCCCAGGAGAGGCCTCTACCAATTCCAAAACACAACAGCACTTCTTTGACGGACGACAGTCGCCTTTCGCTCTCTGCTGCCTCATCCACGCAAGCAGGGCAAAAACAACCGTGCCCACGCACGGGGGCTCAACACGTGGGGTCACGGACACAAAGCAAGCAACGCACGAGCAGCAAAGCTCTTCCTCTTTTCCCACTCCTCCTTCGCTTTGCCTAGTTTTTTCATGTCTTGCTGGCTGACACTTCAGAATACAAGAGTGCACCAAGGCAACCTCCGTGCAAGAACACTCTCACGGCTCCAAGGCCCATGCCCACAGACAGCCCCTTGCACACCGCCACTGCCCCAGGCATTCACTGCATGACCGGGAAACCCAGGCTCGGCCCACTTGACATCACTGCACATCCTTTGCAACCACAAAAGGAAAACGCTGGCAAAGATGAAAATAAAGGCAAGCAACAAACTGAAAGGAAAAGTGACCACAGCCACTACCACAGCTTTCCAGGTGGAAACCGATCCTAGGCACATAGGAGACTTCAGCTGCACACTACAGGCCCTAAAGCTGGCCCTGCAGCTGCAAGGGAACACCCAACACCCCTCCCCAACACACCTGGCCCCGACGCCTCTGACCCATCGCTTTCGCAACCCTGGGCACCCACTACTGCCACTCTCCCCCGGCACACCGCTGCCACCACAATCCCCAACCACACGCACCCCAACAAAACGCTGCCCCGAGACCACCACAGCCACCAGCCCCGACTGGAAAGCACGGGCGGAAACTCCCAGCAATCAGAAAGCGATGAAGGGAAACCTGCCGCCATACAAAGCCCCAAGCCCCGCAGCACCCCAAGCACAGCCACCACCGGCACAACCAGCGCCACCCAGCCCCACCAGCCTCCTGCCCAGCACCACCCCACAGCACACACAGCCCCAGCATGGCTGCTGCGCCCACAGCCACACGGCCACGCCTGCCGCACGCAGCCACGGCCCTCCTGCTCCTCCTCACCGCTCTCGCCACCACCCTCGCCTGCCAACACCTCTGGACACACGACGACGCCTTCCCCGGCGACGCCCTGCGCCTCCTCCACGACATGGCTCCCAGCCACGCCCAGCCCTGCCACCTCCAAGAGCGGCCCTTCTTCCCCGACACCCTCCCGCACAACAACCTCCTCCCGCGCCAAGCCGCCGCCACCGCCCTGAGCATCCTCCAGCACCTCTTCCACACCCTCAGCACCAACGCCACCCGCCAGCACTGGCCCGCCCAGCCTCGCAGCGCCCTCCTCAACAAACTCCAGCACCACGTCCACCACCTCGAGCAATGCCTCCCCGACAACGCCGCGCTCTTCCAAGGACCACGCAACCCGCTGCTCACCATCAACAAGTACTTCAGTCGCATCCAGAGCTTCCTCCACGCCCACAACCACAGCGCCTGCGCCTGGGACCACGTCCGCCTCGAAGCTCGCGCCTCTTTACGGCACCTCCACAGCCTCACGCGCGCCATGCGCCGCTAGCACCAACGCCCACACACCAACCCACCCCCACGCCCCCACACCTGCGCCCCAAACCCACCTCACCCCCCCAACCTGGGACAACGGACACGGCTGGAAGCACCGCACGGCAACCGCAGCCTACAGCCACTGCGCCTGCATTCATACAGCCTCTCCCAGGGATTCGCACAAAGGACTTCCTCGACGTGGTTACACCGTGACTTGTTTATTTTATTTATTTATTTGTTCATTTATTTATTTGTTTGTTTGTTTGTTTGTTTGTTTATTTATTCAGCTATTTATTCTTCTACTTACTCACTTCTATATGCCAGAAAAAATAAAGACCTAGGACAAAAATGCTCGCCACTGCCTCTCATCTCACTAGCACTGCAGCTACTCTTTGGGCCAGAGGACAACCGTCTCCACTCAACACCTACCCCCAGTCCTGCTCCAAACATCCTCTGCCCACTCTTCCACACGCCACTTGCCCAAGCATGATCCTGCAGCAACCCCTTTGGAAAAACACGGCCAAATTTTGGCCATCACCACCAAATAAAAACACCCCGAGGCTGTGCATTGGGGCCACTTTAGGATGCTTGTATCCCCAATCTTCTCTTGGTCTTGCAAATTGAGTTCTGCAGCTTTAAGACTGGGTCCAGGAGTCAAGGAGGAGGCAATAGGCGCTGAGTTTGTTATCACAGACTGCACTAGCTCCCCAGCATCCTTCACACTGACTGTGCTATGCACAGTGGACAGCTGCACAGAGGCTCTCCTTTGCTTTTGCTTACTTGTTCTGCCTAGCTGACGCCAAGAAGCTACCTGGACTCTGGCGGGTTTTTGGAGGGATTTTCTTTTATTTTATCTTATTTTTTTTTTTTAACCTTCTTCTCGGAGTTGTTCCAACCTGCTCCGGACTGAAAACCCAGAAGAGCCCCAGGAGCTCACAGCCGTGGCCCACTAGGTCTGGCCTGGGCTGCGGCATTTCCGGGCATCGGAGGGACTGAGAACAGACTGAGTGAGCCGGGCTGCGACCCACCAAAGGGACTCTTCTGAATTTGTCATCTCTTCGGAGCAGCAAGAGGCTTTGCGGTTTAGTACGTTCACTTTTGGGCTGGGAAGCGCTCTCCCGGTTAAATAAAGAGTTTATTTTCCACTTCTCTCCAAGGAAGTATTTCCTCAAACCAGCTGGGGGAGGGACTACTTGAATCTCTTTCCTAGACGGACCCCATTCAGAGGTTTCCTCCCAAAATTGCCCTAAACCACGACATGCCGGAAAGACACGCTGCAGCTCATCACTTTAAGCCATGCCGTACTCCAGCCATCCAATCCATGGATCAGCAACGAGGTCGTGTAGGACAGCGTCAAACCCTTTGCACAAGTCCAGGCACACCAGGTCACTCCCTCTGCCCCTAGCCACCAGTGCTGCCTAGCCCGAGCCACAGAACAACAAAACTTCCGGGAATGGCGAGCTTCCACTTCGCAAAGCCATCTTCCCTCCTACCAATCACCTCCTTGTTTTCCAGCCGTCTTAGCGGAATTTCTCTTTCCCGGAGAAGCAGCCTCATCGTTTGGCCTGCAACAAAGCTCACACTCACTGCTCTGCAGTTCCCACGCTCTTCTGCTTTTCCCTTTGCAAAAACAGCCGTCGTATTTCCCTACTTCCACTTTCCAAGGACTTCAACTGACAAGCACCGCTTCCCAAAAATCATCCACCTTGGCCAAGCAACTCCATAGAACAATTCCCTCAGCACTCACGCGTGAATCTCATCAGGTCCCAATGCACGCCAACATATTCCGGTTCCCTCCGTGGGCTCAAACCTCATCCTATCCTACGCTGCCCTTGGCACCTTCATTCTTCATGCAGGGCTCCCACCCTTGGCCTTTGACGACTTCCGCACTGCGGCTGCAGCTCGCTGACACGCCAGGCTACAAACAACGGCTCATCTCCACAGCCTCTTTTCCCCAAAAGCCTAAAAGTTTCAAATTCCACACTCCACTCATAGCAACAATCCCACTATGTCCCCACAAGCCCCAGCCACATCATCCCCCACGCACAGCTCAAAGCACCACCAATTCCTCTTCACCGCTCCCTGCATTTTGGGCCTTTCTTTAAAGACATCTGAAACTACCTGCAAATCTTCTCTACTCCAGCTGAAGAAGAAGCTCGGCTCCCCCAGCCTTTCTCACAAGTCATGTGCTCGGCTCCTCCCTGCATCTCCACAGCCATCCCCTCCAAGAGCTCCAGCCCTCCCGCTCACGAACTAAAGAGCCCTGAGCGGGACACGCTCTCCCAGGAGAGGCCTCTACCAATTCCAAAACACAACAGCACTTCTTTGACGGACGACAGTCGCCTTTCGCTCTCTGCTGCCTCATCCACGCAAGCAGGGCAAAAACAACCGTGCCCGCGCACGGGGGCTCAACACGTGGGGCCACGGACACAAAGCAAGCAACGCACGAGCAGCAAAGCTGTTCCTCTTTTCCCACTCCTCCTTCGCTTTGCCTAGTTTTTTCATGTCTTGCTGGCTGACACTTCAGAATACAAGAGTGCACCAAGGCAACCTCCGTGCAAGAACACTCTCACGGCTCCAAGGCCCATGCCCACAGACAGCCCCTTGCACACCGCCACTGCCCCAGGCATTCACTGCATGACCGAGAAACCCAGGCCCGGCCCACTTGACATCACTGCACATCCTTTGCAACCACAAAAGGAAAACGCTGGCAAAGATGAAAATAAAGGCAAGCCACAAACTGAAAGGAAAAGTGACCACAGCCACTACCACAGCTTTCCAGGTGGAAACCGATCCTAGGCACATAGGAGACTTCAGCTGCACACTACAGGCCCTAAAGCTGGCCCTGCAGCTGCAAGGGAACACCCAACACCCCTCCCCAACACACCTGGCCCCGACGCCTCTGACCCATCGCTTTCGCAACCCTGGGCACCCACTACTGCCACTCTCCCCCGGCACACCGCTGCCACCACAATCCCCAACCACACGCACCCCAACAAAACGCTGCCCCGAGACCACCACAGCCACCAACCCCGACTGGAAAGCACGGGCGGAAACTCCCAGCAATCAGAAAGCGATGAAGGGAAACCTGCCGCCATACAAAGCCCCAAGCCCCGCAGCACCCCAAGCACAGCCACCACCGGCACAACCAGCGCCACCCAGCCCCACCAGCCTCCTGCCCAGCACCACCCCACAGCACACACAGCCCCAGCATGGCTGCTGCGCCCACAGCCACACGGCCACGCCTGCCGCACGCAGCCACGGCCCTCCTGCTCCTCCTCACCGCTCTCGCCACCACCCTCGCCTGCCAACACCTCTGGACACACGACGACGCCTTCCCCGGCGACGCCCTGCGCCTCCTCCACGACATGGCTCCCAGCCACGCCCAGCCCTGCCACCTCCAAGAGCGGCCCTTCTTCCCCGACACCCTCCCGCACAACAACCTCCTCCCGCGCCAAGCCGCCGCCACCGCCCTGAGCATCCTCCAGCACCTCTTCCACACCCTCAGCACCAACGCCACCCGCCAGCACTGGCCCGCCCAGCCTCGCAGCGCCCTCCTCAACAAACTCCAGCACCACGTCCACCACCTCGAGCAATGCCTCCCCGACAACGCCGCGCTCTTCCAAGGACCACGCAACCCGCTGCTCACCATCAACAAGTACTTCAGTCGCATCCAGAGCTTCCTCCACGCCCACAACCACAGCGCCTGTGCCTGGGACCACGTCCGCCTCGAAGCTCGCGCCTCTTTACGGCACCTCCACAGCCTCACGCGCGCCATGCGCCGCTAGCACCAACGCCCACACACCAACCCACCCCCACGCCCCCACACCTGCGCCCCAAACCCACCTCACCCCCCCAACCTGGGACAACGGACACGGCTGGAAGCACCGCACGGCAACCGCAGCCTACAGCCACTGCGCCTGCATTCATACAGCCTCTCCCAGGGATTCGCACAAAGGACTTCCTCGACGTGGTTACACCGTGACTTGTTTATTTTATTTATTTATTTGTTCATTTATTTATTTGTTTGTTTGTTTGTTTGTTTGTTTATTTATTCAGCTATTTATTCTTCTACTTACTCACTTCTATATGCCAGAAAAAATAAAGACCTAGGACAAAAATGCTCGCCACTGCCTCTCATCTCACTAGCACTGCAGCTACTCTTTGGGCCAGAGGACAACCGTCTCCACTCAACACCTACCCCCAGTCCTGCTCCAAACATCCTCTGCCCACTCTTCCACACGCCACTTGCCCAAGCATGATCCTGCAGCAACCCCTTTGGAAAAACACGGCCAAATTTTGGCCATCACCACCAAATAAAAACACCCCGAGGCTGTGCATTGGGGCCACTTTAGGATGCTTGTATCCCCAATCTTCTCTTGGTCTTGCAAATTGAGTTCTGCAGCTTTAAGACTGGGTCCAGGAGTCAAGGAGGAGGCAATAGGCGCTGAGTTTGTTATCACAGACTGCACTAGCTCCCCAGCATCCTTCACACTGACTGTGCTATGCACAGTGGACAGCTGCACAGAGGCTCTCCTTTGCTTTTGCTTACTTGTTCTGCCTAGCTGACGCCAAGAAGCTACCTGGACTCTGGCGGGTTTTTGGAGGGATTTTCTTTTATTTTATCTTTTTTTTTTTTTTTTAACCTTCTTCTCGGAGTTGTTCCAACCTGCTCCGGACTGAAAACCCAGAAGAGCCCCAGGAGCTCACACCCGTGGCCCACTAGGTCTGGCCTGGGCTGCGGCATTTCCGGGCATCGGAGGGACTGAGAACAGACTGAGTGAGCCGGGCTGCGACCCACCAAAGGGACTCTTCTGAATTTGTCATCTCTTCGGAGCAGCAAGAGGCTTTGCGGTTTAGTACGTTCACTTTTGGGCTGGGAAGCGCTCTCCCGGTTAAATAAAGAGTTTATTTTCCACTTCTCTCCAAGGAAGTATTTCCTCAAACCAGCTGGGGGAGGGACTACTTGAATCTCTTTCCTAGACGGACCCCATTCAGAGGTTTCCTCCCAAAATTGCCCTAAACCACGACATGCCGGAAAGACACGCTGCAGCTCATCACTTTAAGCCATGCCGTACTCCAGCCATCCAATCCATGGATCAGCAACGAGGTCGTGTAGGACAGCGTCAAACCCTTTGCACAAGTCCAGGCACACCAGGTCACTCCCTCTGCCCCTAGCCACCAGTGCTGCCTAGCCCGAGCCACAGAACAACAAAACTTCCGGGAATGGCGAGCTTCCACTTCGCAAAGCCATCTTCCCTCCTACCAATCACCTCCTTGTTTTCCAGCCGTCTTAGCGGAATTTCTCTTTCCCGGAGAAGCAGCCTCATCGTTTGGCCTGCAACAAAGCTCACACTCACTGCTCTGCAGTTCCCACGCTCTTCTGCTTTTCCCTTTGCAAAAACAGCCGTCGTATTTCCCTACTTCCACTTTCCAAGGACTTCAACTGACAAGCACCGCTTCCCAAAAATCATCCACCTTGGCCAAGCAACTCCATAGAA
This sequence comes from Sturnus vulgaris, assembly GCF_052056855.1. NCBI lineage: Eukaryota > Metazoa > Chordata > Aves > Passeriformes > Sturnidae > Sturnus > Sturnus vulgaris. The sequence continues at coordinate 74,307,916 of NC_142283.1, read as the reverse complement.
CAATTCCCTCAGCACTCACGCGTGAATCTCATCAGGTCCCAATGCACGCCAACATATTCCGGTTCCCTCCGTGGGCTCAAACCTCATCCTATCCTACGCTGCCCTTGGCACCTTCATTCTTCATGCAGGGCTCCCACCCTTGGCCTTTGACGACTTCCGCACTGCGGCTGCAGCTCGCTGACACGCCAGGCTACAAACAACGGCTCATCTCCACAGCCTCTTTTCCCCAAAAGCCTAAAAGTTTCAAATTCCACACTCCACTCATAGCAACAATCCCACTATGTCCCCACAAGCCCCAGCCACATCATCCCCCACGCACAGCTCAAAGCACCACCAATTCCTCTTCACCGCTCCCTGCATTTTGGGCCTTTCTTTAAAGACATCTGAAACTACCTGCAAATCTTCTCTACTCCAGCTGAAGAAGAAGCTCGGCTCCCCCAGCCTTTCTCACAAGTCATGTGCTCGGCTCCTCCCTGCATCTCCACAGCCATCCCCTCCAAGAGCTCCAGCCCTCCCGCTCACGAACTAAAGAGCCCTGAGCGGGACACGCTCTCCCAGGAGAGGCCTCTACCAATTCCAAAACACAACAGCACTTCTTTGACGGACGACAGTCGCCTTTCGCTCTCTGCTGCCTCATCCACGCAAGCAGGGCAAAAACAACCGTGCCCGCGCACGGGGGCTCAACACGTGGGGCCACGGACACAAAGCAAGCAACGCACGAGCAGCAAAGCTCTTCCTCTTTTCCCACTCCTCCTTCGCTTTGCCTAGTTTTTTCATGTCTTGCTGGCTGACACTTCAGAATACAAGAGTGCACCAAGGCAACCTCCGTGCAAGAACACTCTCACGGCTCCAAGGCCCATGCCCACAGACAGCCCCTTGCACACCGCCACTGCCCCAGGCATTCACTGCATGACCGAGAAACCCAGGCCCGGCCCACTTGACATCACTGCACATCCTTTGCAACCACAAAAGGAAAACGCTGGCAAAGATGAAAATAAAGGCAAGCCACAAACTGAAAGGAAAAGTGACCACAGCCACTACCACAGCTTTCCAGGTGGAAACCGATCCTAGGCACATAGGAGACTTCAGCTGCACACTACAGGCCCTAAAGCTGGCCCTGCAGCTGCAAGGGAACACCCAACACCCCTCCCCAACACACCTGGCCCCGACGCCTCTGACCCATCGCTTTCGCAACCCTGGGCACCCACTACTGCCACTCTCCCCCGGCACACCGCTGCCACCACAATCCCCAACCACACGCACCCCAACAAAACGCTGCCCCGAGACCACCACAGCCACCAGCCCCGACTGGAAAGCACGGGCGGAAACTCCCAGCAATCAGAAAGCGATGAAGGGAAACCTGCCGCCATACAAAGCCCCAAGCCCCGCAGCACCCCAAGCACAGCCACCACCGGCACAACCAGCGCCACCCAGCCCCACCAGCCTCCTGCCCAGCACCACCCCACAGCACACACAGCCCCAGCATGGCTGCTGCGCCCACAGCCACACGGCCACGCCTGCCGCACGCAGCCACGGCCCTCCTGCTCCTCCTCACCGCTCTCGCCACCACCCTCGCCTGCCAACACCTCTGGACACACGACGACGCCTTCCCCGGCGACGCCCTGCGCCTCCTCCACGACATGGCTCCCAGCCACGCCCAGCCCTGCCACCTCCAAGAGCGGCCCTTCTTCCCCGACACCCTCCCGCACAACAACCTCCTCCCGCGCCAAGCCGCCGCCACCGCCCTGAGCATCCTCCAGCACCTCTTCCACACCCTCAGCACCAACGCCACCCGCCAGCACTGGCCCGCCCAGCCTCGCAGCGCCCTCCTCAACAAACTCCAGCACCACGTCCACCACCTCGAGCAATGCCTCCCCGACAACGCCGCGCTCTTCCAAGGACCACGCAACCCGCTGCTCACCATCAACAAGTACTTCAGTCGCATCCAGAGCTTCCTCCACGCCCACAACCACAGCGCCTGTGCCTGGGACCACGTCCGCCTCGAAGCTCGCGCCTCTTTACGGCACCTCCACAGCCTCACGCGCGCCATGCGCCGCTAGCACCAACGCCCACACACCAACCCACCCCCACGCCCCCACACCTGCGCCCCAAACCCACCTCACCCCCCCAACCTGGGACAACGGACACGGCTGGAAGCACCGCACGGCAACCGCAGCCTACAGCCACTGCGCCTGCATTCATACAGCCTCTCCCAGGGATTCGCACAAAGGACTTCCTCGACGTGGTTACACCGTGACTTGTTTATTTTATTTATTTATTTGTTCATTTATTTATTTGTTTGTTTGTTTGTTTGTTTGTTTATTTATTCAGCTATTTATTCTTCTACTTACTCACTTCTATATGCCAGAAAAAATAAAGACCTAGGACAAAAATGCTCGCCACTGCCTCTCATCTCACTAGCACTGCAGCTACTCTTTGGGCCAGAGGACAACCGTCTCCACTCAACACCTACCCCCAGTCCTGCTCCAAACATCCTCTGCCCACTCTTCCACACGCCACTTGCCCAAGCATGATCCTGCAGCAACCCCTTTGGAAAAACACGGCCAAATTTTGGCCATCACCACCAAATAAAAACACCCCGAGGCTGTGCATTGGGGCCACTTTAGGATGCTTGTATCCCCAATCTTCTCTTGGTCTTGCAAATTGAGTTCTGCAGCTTTAAGACTGGGTCCAGGAGTCAAGGAGGAGGCAATAGGCGCTGAGTTTGTTATCACAGACTGCACTAGCTCCCCAGCATCCTTCACACTGACTGTGCTATGCACAGTGGACAGCTGCACAGAGGCTCTCCTTTGCTTTTGCTTACTTGTTCTGCCTAGCTGACGCCAAGAAGCTACCTGGACTCTGGCGGGTTTTTGGAGGGATTTTCTTTTATTTTATCTTATTTTTTTTTTTTAACCTTCTTCTCGGAGTTGTTCCAACCTGCTCCGGACTGAAAACCCAGAAGAGCCCCAGGAGCTCACACCCGTGGCCCACTAGGTCTGGCCTGGGCTGCGGCATTTCCGGGCATCGGAGGGACTGAGAACAGACTGAGTGAGCCGGGCTGTGACCCACCAAAGGGACTCTTCTGAATTTGTCATCTCTTCGGAGCAGCAAGAGGCTTTGCGGTTTAGTACGTTCACTTTTGGGCTGGGAAGCGCTCTCCCGGTTAAATAAAGAGTTTATTTTCCACTTCTCTCCAAGGAAGTATTTCCTCAAACCAGCTGGGGGAGGGACTACTTGAATCTCTTTCCTAGACGGACCCCATTCAGAGGTTTCCTCCCAAAATTGCCCTAAACCACGACATGCCGGAAAGACACGCTGCAGCTCATCACTTTAAGCCATGCCGTACTCCAGCCATCCAATCCATGGATCAGCAACGAGGTCGTGTAGGACAGCGTCAAACCCTTTGCACAAGTCCAGGCACACCAGGTCACTCCCTCTGCCCCTAGCCACCAGTGCTGCCTAGCCCGAGCCACAGAACAACAAAACTTCCGGGAATGGCGAGCTTCCACTTCGCAAAGCCATCTTCCCTCCTACCAATCACCGCCTTGTTTTCCAGCCGTCTTAGCGGAATTTCTCTTTCCCGGAGAAGCAGCCTCATCGTTTGGCCTGCAACAAAGCTCACACTCACTGCTCTGCAGTTCCCACGCTCTTCTGCTTTTCCCTTTGCAAAAACAGCCGTCGTATTTCCCTACTTCCACTTTCCAAGGACTTCAACTGACAAGCACCGCTTCCCAAAAATCATCCACCTTGGCCAAGCAACTCCATAGAACAATTCCCTCAGCACTCACGCGTGAATCTCATCAGGTCCCAATGCACGCCAACATATTCCGGTTCCCTCCGTGGGCTCAAACCTCATCCTATCCTACGCTGCCCTTGGCACCTTCATTCTTCATGCAGGGCTCCCACCCTTGGCCTTTGACGACTTCCGCACTGCGGCTGCAGCTCGCTGACACGCCAGGCTACAAACAACGGCTCATCTCCACAGCCTCTTTTCCCCAAAAGCCTAAAAGTTTCAAATTCCACACTCCACTCATAGCAACAATCCCACTATGTCCCCACAAGCCCCAGCCACATCATCCCCCACGCACATCTCAAAGCACCACCAATTCCTCTTCACCGCTCCCTGCATTTTGGGCCTTTCTTTAAAGACATCTGAAACTACCTGCAAATCTTCTCTACTCCAGCTGAAGAAGAAGCTCGGCTCCCCCAGCCTTTCTCACAAGTCATGTGCTCGGCTCCTCCCTGCATCTCCACAGCCATCCCCTCCAAGAGCTCCAGCCCTCCCGCTCACGAACTAAAGAGCCCTGAGCGGGACACGCTCTCCCAGGAGAGGCCTCTACCAATTCCAAAACACAACAGCACTTCTTTGACGGACGACAGTCGCCTTTCGCTCTCTGCTGCCTCATCCACGCAAGCAGGGCAAAAACAACCGTGCCCACGCACGGGGGCTCAACACGTGGGGTCACGGACACAAAGCAAGCAACGCACGAGCAGCAAAGCTCTTCCTCTTTTCCCACTCCTCCTTCGCTTTGCCTAGTTTTTTCATGTCTTGCTGGCTGACACTTCAGAATACAAGAGTGCACCAAGGCAACCTCCGTGCAAGAACACTCTCACGGCTCCAAGGCCCATGCCCACAGACAGCCCCTTGCACACCGCCACTGCCCCAGGCATTCACTGCATGACCGAGAAACCCAGGCCCGGCCCACTTGACATCACTGCACATCCTTTGCAACCACAAAAGGAAAACGCTGGCAAAGATGAAAATAAAGGCAAGCCACAAACTGAAAGGAAAAGTGACCACAGCCACTACCACAGCTTTCCAGGTGGAAACCGATCCTAGGCACATAGGAGACTTCAGCTGCACACTACAGGCCCTAAAGCTGGCCCTGCAGCTGCAAGGGAACACCCAACACCCCTCCCCAACACACCTGGCCCCGACGCCTCTGACCCATCGCTTTCACAACCCACTACTGCCACTCTCCCCCGGCACACCGCTGCCACCACAATCCCCAACCACACGCACCCCAACAAAACGCTGCCCCGAGACCACCACAGCCACCAGCCCCGACTGGAAAGCACGGGCGGAAACTCCCAGCAATCAGAAAGCGATGAAGGGAAACCTGCCGCCATACAAAGCCCCAAGCCCCGCAGCACCCCAAGCACAGCCACCACCGGCACAACCAGCGCCACCCAGCCCCACCAGCCTCCTGCCCAGCACCACCCCACAGCACACACAGCCCCAGCATGGCTGCTGCGCCCACAGCCACACGGCCACGCCTGCCGCACGCAGCCACGGCCCTCCTGCTCCTCCTCACCGCTCTCGCCACCACCCTCGCCTGCCAACACCTCTGGACACACGACGACGCCTTCCCCGGCGACGCCCTGCGCCTCCTCCACGACATGGCTCCCAGCCACGCCCAGCCCTGCCACCTCCAAGAGCGGCCCTTCTTCCCCGACACCCTCCCGCACAACAACCTCCTCCCGCGCCAAGCCGCCGCCACCGCCCTGCGCATCCTCCAGCACCTCTTCCACACCCTCAGCACCAACGCCACCCGCCAGCACTGGCCCGCCCAGCCTCGCAGCGCCCTCCTCAACAAACTCCAGCACCACGTCCACCACCTCGAGCAATGCCTCCCCGACAACGCCGCGCTCTTCCAAGGACCACGCAACCCGCTGCTCACCATCAACAAGTACTTCAGTCGCATCCAGAGCTTCCTCCACGCCCACAACCACAGCGCCTGCGCCTGGGACCACGTCCGCCTCGAAGCTCGCGCCTCTTTACGGCACCTCCACAGCCTCACGCGCGCCATGCGCCGCTAGCACCAACGCCCACACACCAACCCACCCCCACGCCCCCACACCTGCGCCCCAAACCCACCTCACCCCCCCAACCTGGGACAACGGACACGGCTGGAAGCACCGCACGGCAACCGCAGCCTACAGCCACTGCGCCTGCATTCATACAGCCTCTCCCAGGGATTCGCACAAAGGACTTCCTCGACGTGGTTACACCGTGACTTGTTTATTTTATTTATTTATTTGTTCATTTATTTATTTGTTTGTTTGTTTGTTTGTTTATTTATTTATTCAGCTATTTATTCTTCTACTTACTCACTTCTATATGCCAGAAAAAATAAAGACCTAGGACAAAAATGCTCGCCACTGCCTCTCATCTCACTAGCACTGCAGCTACTCTTTGGGCCAGAGGACAACCGTCTCCACTCAACACCTACCCCCAGTCCTGCTCCAAACATCCTCTGCCCACTCTTCCACACGCCACTTGCCCAAGCATGATCCTGCAGCAACCCCTTTGGAAAAACACGGCCAAATTTTGGCCATCACCACCAAATAAAAACACCCCGAGGCTGTGCATTGGGGCCACTTTAGGATGCTTGTATCCCCAATCTTCTCTTGGTCTTGCAAATTGAGTTCTGCAGCTTTAAGACTGGGTCCAGGAGTCAAGGAGGAGGCAATAGGCGCTGAGTTTGTTATCACAGACTGCACTAGCTCCCCAGCATCCTTCACACTGACTGTGCTATGCACAGTGGACAGCTGCACAGAGGCTCTCCTTTGCTTTTGCTTACTTGTTCTGCCTAGCTGACGCCAAGAAGCTACCTGGACTCTGGCGGGTTTTTGGAGGGATTTTCTTTTATTTTATCTTATTTTTTTTTTTTAACCTTCTTCTCGGAGTTGTTCCAACCTGCTCCGGACTGAAAACCCAGAAGAGCCCCAGGAGCTCACACCCGTGGCCCACTAGGTCTGGCCTGGGCTGCGGCATTTCCGGGCATCGGAGGGACTGAGAACAGACTGAGTGAGCCGGGCTGTGACCCACCAAAGGGACTCTTCTGAATTTGTCATCTCTTCGGAGCAGCAAGAGGCTTTGCGGTTTAGTACGTTCACTTTTGGGCTGGGAAGCGCTCTCCCGGTTAAATAAAGAGTTTATTTTCCACTTCTCTCCAAGGAAGTATTTCCTCAAACCAGCTGGGGGAGGGACTACTTGAATCTCTTTCCTAGACGGACCCCATTCAGAGGTTTCCTCCCAAAATTGCCCTAAACCACGACATGCCGGAAAGACACGCTGCAGCTCATCACTTTAAGCCATGCCGTACTCCAGCCATCCAATCCATGGATCAGCAACGAGGTCGTGTAGGACAGCGTCAAACCCTTTGCACAAGTCCAGGCACACCAGGTCACTCCCTCTGCCCCTAGCCACCAGTGCTGCCTAGCCCGAGCCACAGAACAACAAAACTTCCGGGAATGGCGAGCTTCCACTTCGCAAAGCCATCTTCCCTCCTACCAATCACCGCCTTGTTTTCCAGCCGTCTTAGCGGAATTTCTCTTTCCCGGAGAAGCAGCCTCATCGTTTGGCCTGCAACAAAGCTCACACTCACTGCTCTGCAGTTCCCACGCTCTTCTGCTTTTCCCTTTGCAAAAACAGCCGTCGTATTTCCCTACTTCCACTTTCCAAGGACTTCAACTGACAAGCACCGCTTCCCAAAAATCATCCACCTTGGCCAAGCAACTCCATAGAACAATTCCCTCAGCACTCACGCGTGAATCTCATCAGGTCCCAATGCACGCCAACATATTCCGGTTCCCTCCGTGGGCTCAAACCTCATCCTATCCTACGCTGCCCTTGGCACCTTCATTCTTCATGCAGGGCTCCCACCCTTGGCCTTTGACGACTTCCGCACTGCGGCTGCAGCTCGCTGACACGCCAGGCTACAAACAACGGCTCATCTCCACAGCCTCTTTTCCCCAAAAGCCTAAAAGTTTCAAATTCCACACTCCACTCATAGCAACAATCCCACTATGTCCCCACAAGCCCCAGCCACATCATCCCCCACGCACATCTCAAAGCACCACCAATTCCTCTTCACCGCTCCCTGCATTTTGGGCCTTTCTTTAAAGACATCTGAAACTACCTGCAAATCTTCTCTACTCCAGCTGAAGAAGAAGCTCGGCTCCCCCAGCCTTTCTCACAAGTCATGTGCTCGGCTCCTCCCTGCATCTCCACAGCCATCCCCTCCAAGAGCTCCAGCCCTCCCGCTCACGAACTAAAGAGCCCTGAGCGGGACACGCTCTCCCAGGAGAGGCCTCTACCAATTCCAAAACACAACAGCACTTCTTTGACGGACGACAGTCGCCTTTCGCTCTCTGCTGCCTCATCCACGCAAGCAGGGCAAAAACAACCGTGCCCACGCACGGGGGCTCAACACGTGGGGTCACGGACACAAAGCAAGCAACGCATGAGCAGCAAAGCTCTTCCTCTTTTCCCACTCCTCCTTCGCTTTGCCTAGTTTTTTCATGTCTTGCTGGCTGACACTTCAGAATACAAGAGTGCACCAAGGCAACCTCCGTGCAAGAACACTCTCACGGCTCCAAGGCCCATGCCCACAGACAGCCCCTTGCACACCGCCACTGCCCCAGGCATTCACTGCATGACCGAGAAACCCAGGCCCGGCCCACTTGACATCACTGCACATCCTTTGCAACCACAAAAGGAAAACGCTGGCAAAGATGAAAATAAAGGCAAGCCACAAACTGAAAGGAAAAGTGACCACAGCCACTACCACAGCTTTCCAGGTGGAAACCGATCCTAGGCACATAGGAGACTTCAGCTGCACACTACAGGCCCTAAAGCTGGCCCTGCAGCTGCAAGGGAACACCCAACACCCCTCCCCAACACACCTGGCCCCGACGCCTCTGACCCATCGCTTTCACAACCCACTACTGCCACTCTCCCCCGGCACACCGCTGCCACCACAATCCCCAACCACACGCACCCCAACAAAACGCTGCCCCGAGACCACCACAGCCACCAGCCCCGACTGGAAAGCACGGGCGGAAACTCCCAGCAATCAGAAAGCGATGAAGGGAAACCTGCCGCCATACAAAGCCCCAAGCCCCGCAGCACCCCAAGCACAGCCACCACCGGCACAACCAGCGCCACCCAGCCCCACCAGCCTCCTGCCCAGCACCACCCCACAGCACACACAGCCCCAGCATGGCTGCTGCGCCCACAGCCACACGGCCACGCCTGCCGCACGCAGCCACGGCCCTCCTGCTCCTCCTCACCGCTCTCGCCACCACCCTCGCCTGCCAACACCTCTGGACACACGACGACGCCTTCCCCGGCGACGCCCTGCGCCTCCTCCACGACATGGCTCCCAGCCACGCCCAGCCCTGCCACCTCCAAGAGAGGCCCTTCTTCCCCGACACCCTCCCGCACAACAACCTCCTCCCGCGCCAAGCCGCCGCCACCGCCCTGAGCATCCTCCAGCACCTCTTCCACACCCTCAGCACCAACGCCACCCGCCAGCACTGGCCCGCCCAGCCTCGCAGCGCCCTCCTCAACAAACTCCAGCACCACGTCCACCACCTCGAGCAATGCCTCCCCGACAACGCCGCGCTCTTCCAAGGACCACGCAACCCGCTGCTCACCATCAACAAGTACTTCAGTCGCATCCAGAGCTTCCTCCACGCCCACAACCACAGCGCCTGCGCCTGGGACCACGTCCGCCTCGAAGCTCGCGCCTCTTTACGGCACCTCCACAGCCTCACGCGCGCCATGCGCCGCTAGCACCAACGCCCACACACCAACCCACCCCCACGCCCCCACACCTGCGCCCCAAACCCACCTCACCCCCCCAACCTGGGACAACGGACACGGCTGGAAGCACCGCACGGCAACCGCAGCCTACAGCCACTGCGCCTGCATTCATACAGCCTCTCCCAGGGATTCGCACAAAGGACTTCCTCGACGTGGTTACACCGTGACTTGTTTATTTTATTTATTTATTTGTTCATTTATTTATTTGTTTGTTTGTTTGTTTGTTTATTTATTTATTCAGCTATTTATTCTTCTACTTACTCACTTCTATATGCCAGAAAAAATAAAGACCTAGGACAAAAATGCTCGCCACTGCCTCTCATCTCACTAGCACTGCAGCTACTCTTTGGGCCAGAGGACAACCGTCTCCACTCAACACCTACCCCCAGTCCTGCTCCAAACATCCTCTGCCCACTCTTCCACACGCCACTTGCCCAAGCATGATCCTGCAGCAACCCCTTTGGAAAAACACGGCCAAATTTTGGCCATCACCACCAAATAAAAACACCCCGAGGCTGTGCATTGGGGCCACTTTAGGATGCTTGTATCCCCAATCTTCTCTTGGTCTTGCAAATTGAGTTCTGCAGCTTTAAGACTGGGTCCAGGAGTCAAGGAGGAGGCAATAGGCGCTGAGTTTGTTATCACAGACTGCACTAGCTCCCCAGCATCCTTCACACTGACTGTGCTATGCACAGTGGACAGCTGCACAGAGGCTCTCCTTTGCTTTTGCTTACTTGTTCTGCCTAGCTGACGCCAAGAAGCTACCTGGACTCTGGCGGGTTTTTGGAGGGATTTTCTTTTATTTTATCTTATTTTTTTTTTTTAACCTTCTTCTCGGAGTTGTTCCAACCTGCTCCGGACTGAAAACCCAGAAGAGCCCCAGGAGCTCACAGCCATGGCCCACTAGGTCTGGCCTGGGCTGCGGCATTTCCGGGCATCGGAGGGACTGAGAACAGACTGAGTGAGCCGGGCTGCGACCCACCAAAGGGACTCTTCTGAATTTGTCACCTCTTCGGAGCAGCAAGAGGCTTTGCGGTTTAGTACGTTCACTTTTGGGCTGGGAAGCGCTCTCCCGGTTAAATAAAGAGTTTATTTTCCACTTCTCTCCAAGGAAGTATTTCCTCAAACCAGCTGGGGGAGGGACTACTTGAATCTCTTTCCTAGACGGACCCCATTCAGAGGTTTCCTCCCAAAATTGCCCTAAACCACGACATGCCGGAAAGACACGCTGCAGCTCATCACTTTAAGCCATGCCGTACTCCAGCCATCCAATCCATGGATCAGCAACGAGGTCGTGTAGGACAGCGTCAAACCCTTTGCACAAGTCCAGGCACACCAGGTCACTCCCTCTGCCCCTAGCCACCAGTGCTGCCTAGCCCGAGCCACAGAACAACAAAACTTCCGGGAATGGCGAGCTTCCACTTCGCAAAGCCATCTTCCCTCCTACCAATCACCTCCTTGTTTTCCAGCCGTCTTAGCGGAATTTCTCTTTCCCGGAGAAGCAGCCTCATCATTTGGCCTGCAACAAAGCTCACACTCACTGCTCTGCAGTTCCCACGCTCTTCTGCTTTTCCCTTTGCAAAAACAGCCGTTGTATTTCCCTACTTCCACTTTCCAAGGACTTCAACTGACAAGCACCGCTTCCCAAAAATCATCCACCTTGGCCAAGCAACTCCATAGAACAATTCCCTCAGCACTCACGCGTGAATCTCATCAGGTCCCAATGCACGCCAACATATTCCGGTTCCCTCCGTGGGCTCAAACCTCATCCTATCCTACGCTGCCCTTGGCACCTTCATTCTTCATGCAGGGCTCCCACCCTTGGCCTTTGACGACTTCCGCACTGCGGCTGCAGCTCGCTGACACGCCAGGCTACAAACAACGGCTCATCTCCACAGCCTCTTTTCCCCAAAAGCCTAAAAGTTTCAAATTCCACACTCCACTCATAGCAACAATCCCACTATGTCCCCACAAGCCCCAGCCACATCATCCCCCACGCACATCTCAAAGCACCACCAATTCCTCTTCACCGCTCCCTGCATTTTGGGCCTTTCTTTAAAGACATCTGAAACTACCTGCAAATCTTCTCTACTCCAGCTGAAGAAGAAGCTCGGCTCCCCCAGCCTTTCTCACAAGTCATGTGCTCGGCTCCTCCCTGCATCTCCACAGCCATCCCCTCCAAGAGCTCCAGCCCTCCCGCTCACGAACTAAAGAGCCCTGAGCGGGACACGCTCTCCCAGGAGAGGCCTCTACCAATTCCAAAACACAACAGCACTTCTTTGACGGACGACAGTCGCCTTTCGCTCTCTGCTGCCTCATCCACGCAAGCAGGGCAAAAACAACCGTGCCCACGCACGGGGGCTCAACACGTGGGGTCACGGACACAAAGCAAGCAACGCATGAGCAGCAAAGCTCTTCCTCTTTTCCCACTCCTCCTTCGCTTTGCCTAGTTTTTTCATGTCTTGCTGGCTGACACTTCAGAATACAAGAGTGCACCAAGGCAACCTCCGTGCAAGAACACTCTCACGGCTCCAAGGCCCATGCCCACAGACAGCCCCTTGCACACCGCCACTGCCCCAGGCATTCACTGCATGACCGAGAAACCCAGGCCCGGCCCACTTGACATCACTGCACATCCTTTGCAACCACAAAAGGAAAACGCTGGCAAAGATGAAAATAAAGGCAAGCCACAAACTGAAAGGAAAAGTGACCACAGCCACTACCACAGCTTTCCAGGTGGAAACCGATCCTAGGCACATAGGAGACTTCAGCTGCACACTACAGGCCCTAAAGCTGGCCCTGCAGCTGCAAGGGAACACCCAACACCCCTCCCCAACACACCTGGCCCCGACGCCTCTGACCCATCGCTTTCACAACCCACTACTGCCACTCTCCCCCGGCACACCGCTGCCACCACAATCCCCAACCACACGCACCCCAACAAAACGCTGCCCCGAGACCACCACAGCCACCAGCCCCGACTGGAAAGCACGGGCGGAAACTCCCAGCAATCAGAAAGCGATGAAGGGAAACCTGCCGCCATACAAAGCCCCAAGCCCCGCAGCACCCCAAGCACAGCCACCACCGGCACAACCAGCGCCACCCAGCCCCACCAGCCTCCTGCCCAGCACCACCCCACAGCACACACAGCCCCAGCATGGCTGCTGCGCCCACAGCCACACGGCCACGCCTGCCGCACGCAGCCACGGCCCTCCTGCTCCTCCTCACCGCTCTCGCCACCACCCTCGCCTGCCAACACCTCTGGACACACGACGACGCCTTCCCCGGCGACGCCCTGCGCCTCCTCCACGACATGGCTCCCAGCCACGCCCAGCCCTGCCACCTCCAAGAGCGGCCCTTCTTCCCCGACACCCTCCCGCACAACAACCTCCTCCCGCGCCAAGCCGCCGCCACCGCCCTGCGCATCCTCCAGCACCTCTTCCACACCCTCAGCACCAACGCCACCCGCCAGCACTGGCCCGCCCAGCCTCGCAGCGCCCTCCTCAACAAACTCCAGCACCACGTCCACCACCTCGAGCAATGCCTCCCCGACAACGCCGCGCTCTTCCAAGGACC